>NC_053452.1:55122990-55430841 GCF_015227805.2 Hirundo rustica | reverse complement strand
TCTTCACTTCTAGGGTGTCAATTTAGGGCATGTTTCATGATGCCAACTGACTATAAGTTTTTCCCAAGCTGTGGCACTGAAATCTCATACTGGCACAGATTTTGCAGCTTCAAATCCCTGACTCAGGGTGCACTGGCAGGTCAAAATTGAGGTGTAAATCATGGCTTGTGTCTTGGCAGCCCAGAGCTGCTGTGTGGCCCCAAGAAAACCACTACATGTGTCAACTCATACATCTACATTCACAAATAGCGTGATAGCCCATCTGCTTCCCACTCCCATATGAGTCCATCTCCCTTTGACCCTTCTGGGGCTACTAGGCTACTTGGTTTCCCCTTGGCAGAGGGAAGGCAACATCACTTTTTCCTCCTTTAAAGAAATTAACAAACAGCAAGGTAGAAGAGGGCAACATCTTGACTACTTTTGCTTTAGATTTTGTCAGTTTGGGTTTTTGAGCTTCTCACTTTATTAAACATATTTTCATGCATGTGTGACTACAAACGTGTGTACTGGGCGCTGGTACTGGCACTGCAGTGGAGGATCAGGTGGTGAGGTGGGGGTTGAAGGAGTAAATATAGTTTCTGCAGTGTGATCATCTCTCCTCTGTTTATAAAGCCTTCAGCCTTTTCCTGAATTACCCCGTGGGTAGCTTAGTAACAGATATGATGGCCCATTCTTTAGCACACTTTAAAAAACCCTAGAAAATATACTGCCATTCTAGGAAGAAACAAACAAAACTAATGAGCCGAAGGTGTTGTCATGGAAGTGTTACTTACGAGCATGGAAGGGGCAGCTGCCCTTCACTGAGCTCTGCTGAACAGGCAGAGCATAAAGCAGAGCTCTCTGTCACGTACAGCCGGGAGGCTGCGGGCTCCTCAAACGCTGTTTGTACAGATGACGAGTCCCCCGCCGCAGTGGGTGATCAGTGCACCGGGATCAGGGACATTAACACGCTCACAGACACGCTGGATGATCACTTGTAGCGGCCACTGCCGTGCAGAAGGCACAGTAGGGAGAAGCTTGGCCGAGCCGGGCAGCACTGAGCCTCTCTCTCCATTTGCATGCAGAACAGGAAAGCGAGAAGCGCTCAGCTCCTGTTTAAAGGCAGCTACTGCTGCTTCACTGGGAGCTTTGGCCTTTTCAGTGGGGAACCCAGGAGACAGGCTGTCAAAACAGAAGTCTCTTGTTCAAACTACCAAGCTTAGAAGGGGGGATAACGAAATAAATAAATAAATAAATAAATAAAGTTTTGAAAGGCTCAGATCAGTCAAACCAAAGACGGTTGTCGTTTCTTGTTCGACTTATTTTTTTTTCTTTTCTGAAGTTATCTGGTTATTTTGAGTTGGTTAAATACAAAAGCAAGAAGTGTGGGGTTCACTTGAGGTCTTGAAGATAAATTCATAGCTCAGTTTTGCAAACAGACAAACAAATAAAAGTTGACTTACGCAGTGGAGGTTTTATATTTCCTCATTGTACTTCCCCTGCTTTGTACAAATCTTCCTGGAAATCTCTGCAGTAATTCCTACTAACTGCTGTGATGCCTACTGTGCAGGACAGAACTGCACAGAATCCTACCAATTCCAGCTCTCTTTTTTTTTCAATCCTGTCAAATTCCTTCTCTTTAGTAATCCCCCTTATTCCCTTAGAAGCTGAAAGAAGATTTAATTCTTAAATTTGCATAGTAACTCACCAAATAAACTCTCCAGTCTCTTGTAGACCTTTAGTCATTGCAGGCTTCATTTTAGTCACAAATCACTTCCCTATGGTCAGTCATGATGGCATTTCATACTCGGACAGCTGATGCAGAGAAATAATTGAGGAACTGTCCTTGTGGGGTTTTTTTTTTGCTTTTAGGACTATTCTTTTATAATGTAGCTTATTGCAAGATTATTTTTAGAATGGAGCTTCACAAGTGGATTGTGTTTGCCCTTACTCCACAAATATCTATGTCATAAAATAGTCCTGCTATAAGAGGCTTCTGTCTGGTAGTCCACTTGTAGCAATTCTGGCACTGGCTGATCTTCCCTTTTGAAGTGAAGAATAAGATATGCGTAAATTGCTTGCAGCAAATGATGTATCACATGGATGGAGTTTATGCCTGCTTCTTGTAAAGTATACCATCAAATACCTAAATTAATTAATTATTTCTGAATGACACACAAACCCCATGTGTCTGCCAAAATGTGCTTTCCAAGTGTTAAATCCAGTTCTCTAGATATGTCTGACTCAGGTGGCATGGTTCATTTCCAGTTCCAAAGTTATCAGCCATTTTTGCCAGGAACACTTGGACATACTTATTTCAGCCTGTTTAAGAAAAATGTGTGCTTGTCCTTCTGAAATTTAAGTTTCACGAACATCTATGCCTTTAACCGATAAAGGAAATGTTGCAGAAGTAGGTCTGAAGAAGTAAAGCTGCAGCTTAAGATCCACAAAATGTTCTAGGGAAATCCTCCTAAGGGAAAACATCTCAAAGGTTCCTTGACTCTCCCCCTCAAAATCTACATGAAGCTGCTGCTTGTGATGCATGCTGTATTTCACTCTTGTAAAATTATCATCTTCAGACAGCCTTGCTATAGTGAAGTGATGCTGGGTAGTATCTACCTGGTATCTCTCCTACAGGTGGTTCTGTTTTCTGAGAGCCTACAGAAGTACAACTGATCTGAATAATTAAAAGTAATCTCTAATACACGCACCTTGAGGTAGTTTTGAGAATCCTGCATACTTAGTTTTGAACTGTGGCAACTTCCCCAGCCTCACCTTTCCGCCAGCCTTACACCTGCACACTTTTTTGTTGTTGCTGTTGGTGTAGATGTGGAAGTTTTGTATTGACCTTTTAAAACCTCTCACTGTATGTCTTTCACTTCCCCTGCCAGAGAAAACAGTTGCTTTCTTAATGTCAACTGCACCAAGTTTATCATACCGAACTTTGTAATTACACTTTTGCATTCAACAATGGTCAAGACATATGAGTCCCCACTATCTCTAAGGCATACCATTTCTCAGGAGTTACGAAATCAAATGGGGGATTTAACTGACAAACAATTGGTTGTGTCCAATTCTTGTTCCCAAGGAAAAAAACAAAAAAAAAAAAGGGCAGTTTTCCTTTTGCTATGAGTGTACATGAGCTTAACAAGGATATTGTGAATGAGAGCAATCTACCATTTTCTCCCACTAGGGCAGTATTCTTGGGACTATGAGGAAATTTAACTTCTTTGGATTTCTGAGTAATCACTTGCATGCACCACGACTTACAAATTGGTGGGATCTTGCAAGTAATACAACACGGAATTCCACATCTTTGTCTCATAAAAGTCACAGTAAATTATCAGCCAAATGCTTTCCTACCATATTGCCTCACTGATCTTGAAAGAGCTGTCCTGGTGTTGGGGGAACAGTTATCTAGGTGATAATCAGTACTGAGACCTCAGAGCAGCACAAAGAAATCTGAGAGCTATATAAACATTCAGCTGAAATTCCTTCACGCAGACAATTTTTCCTCCACTATTCTTCTGAACTCTAAAAGAAGCATAAGCCCTGACTCAGGCAATGCGGAGTGTTTGCTCTGGCACCCAAGCCAGCAGATGTGACTACTTGGCATCCTTTCCTGAGACTTGAACCTCATGGTATGTCTATGCCAAATGTATCCACATTATGCAAGAGTAATGGAAATTCGCCAGGCAGAGCAATGCTATGTTTTCCTAGATAAATGTTGCTCAGTTTAATTTTGAGGAACTGACTGATAAAAGCCTCAGTGATTACCTTGTTTGCCTAACTGTCTTCATTCTGGGAAATCCAGCACTTTTGCTGGCACAGATAACATATGAAAAACATGAGGGAACAAGTGTGTTAAAGTAGCAAAAGAGACCAAACAAATCTCCTGGTGAAAGGTGAAGCACCCACCCCAAAAAGTGGATTTCTTTCCCCCTTAGAAGATAAGTTAGTCAGCACAGAAAGACCACTAAGAATAGTTTCCCATCTGACATGGTTCAAGTGACTCAAGCTGCATGGTCACAGTGAGACGTTAATTTCTTTTCTTTTCTCCAATTCCAGGCAAAGCCCACCATGGAAAAATGCTGGGATGAAGGTCATTTGCCTTTGGAAGCGCCTGAAGGGTGAGAAAGAAGTGTAACAACTTGTGCTACGCAATATCTGAAGAATATAAGGAGGAGAAAATTTAACACAATTGGGAAAAAAGTGCATAGGATTAGCCAACTGAAAGATATGCATTAAAATAAAAAGTTATCTTGATTATCATCACCTTGCCCTTCATTTGAACTAACTACAATTTGCCTCCAGCCTTTATACCATGTCAAGACTTTTTGCTCCATATTTGCACACTTTTCATCAAAATATAGTCCTGTTTCTGCCTGTGGTCTCTGATCAGACTCCCAAAAATGTAAGCGTAATTTGTTACCTGCAACAGGCAAAGGCACTTGCCACAACCTCACTCAATAGTATTCAAGATGTTCCTGATACACACAAACAGGGCAGCCCAGACCAAGCAAGAAGTCGGGGATACATGCAGGTAGCTCTGAAGTTGAGGAAGGTTGTAAATATCCCATAGAGTCTGTCTGAGGTGTGACAAAGCAATTGTGATCCAACCACAGCCTGATAAAATGCCTGGAGCATGCAATGCCTTTTGTTGCAAGATCCTTCACTCTAAGGGGGGGAAATGCTATTGAAATTGGAAGAACACCTAAAGCAGCAGCAGGAGATTGTTGCTGCACTATTAGTGCAATTGATTGTTTCAGCAAATAGCCAGAAGTAGCCATTACTACCCAAGTTACTTCCACTGCAGTAATCAAGTTCCCGTTAACAAATTTCCACATGAAGGAAATCCAAAAGAAACTGGCTTCTTACCCCGGACTTCACTTTCAGAAGAACTGAGGAAGACACAGTGAATTACAGGGTTCCTGCTACTTATTATCCAGAGGCCAATGGAAAATGGAACCATTTTCACAGCACTTTGAAAGTTTCCTAACTGTTGGCCTAGAAGGAAAATCCTGGAAACCATTCATTGTAGATGTCTTACCTAACCACTGGTCTGACATGCAACAAGCCATATTTATCCTGCAGGGATAGGAGCAAGGTGTTAATGTTTTCCAAAGCCCCACATGAAGAAGAGTTACTGCACAGTAATGGCTGAGCAGATAGCTCACAGTGAATAACTTACTCAATTAAAAAAAAAAAAAAAACAAAAAAAATACCTTTTTTTTTTTTTTATCTGCAGACATTGTTGTTTCTCAGTTATTAATTTGAAATTATTGCCTGAGTTATTTGCTGTCCACAGCAATTCATTGCAAAACTAGTCGAAAGAATGCTAAAACTCAGAATACCAGACAGAAAGCAGATATTTCTTTTCCTTGATTAGCTAAATGAGACATTTTGAATCAAGTCTCTGCTTCAGTATTTAGACTTTTGAAACAGAAAACAGCCTTGCAAAAATACTGTGTGATATTTACTTAAATGCTACTGTATTAATAGCTGGTAGCAAATTCATTCAATAGACTATTCGTGATACTCAGCAGAAAAAAACATGAATAATCAAACAAACTACTTAAATCAATTAAACACAGCATTATCTGAGGGTTAAATAACATTTGCCTACTTGCAAACACAGTTGTCAGTTGCCTGCAGCATACTTTACAGGATATACCCTCAAATTCACACTAGGAGAGTGGTTTACAGACACAAGTTAAACTAATTCTACTAATTCTTTCATACAAATTAAAAAAAAAAAAAAAAAAAAAAAAACTTTGAACAGAACAACTTCAATTACCTTACTCACTTTGGTTTGGAAACACAGTGCCCCAGCTACATATACAAACTAGAAATAGTGAGATATAGGATGCCTTGACCACACTGATCAGGAACAAAAGATCAGTGCTCCCAGCTTCCCCAATGGACTGAGTTGCTTACTTGTTTACCCCCTACAAATGTTCCCTAGGAAAAAAATCCGTTGTGTCATGCTACAAAAATCCTGTCAGCATGTAACAACTAAAAAATCTTATGCATAATAAAGGAATATTGAAAATACATGTAGAGACTTTGGCTATCCTATATTGTTCAATGGTTCAGTTGGAGTACTAAAATGTATTTTGAGATGGTATTTTGGTTACGTTCAATCTCTACTTGACACTTATAAGCAATTTAAGAGAATTAAAGTATTTCATATACTAGTTGTTATTCTTCCTGCTGAAGGGATAAACACATTCCACTGAAGCAAAATTATAGAGATCCAAGTTACACAGGGTGACAGGTATATGGAGCTAGGCAACATTCATGTTTAATTTTGTTAATGGATTGGGTTACAAACCTCTTCCTTAGTAAGAGGCGCATGGATGGAGTAGATATACACAGTCTTTGCTTTTTTACTGTAGTCCAACGGGATGCTTTGGAAGTTATTCTTACCAAGCGTCAAAATGAGTCTAAGTGACAGATTATGTATTTGCTTACCTACATTTAACACTGGCATTTCTCCATTCACTCACACTCGAGTAAATAAACTGAGGCTCTGGCTCCATATTCCCCCTTGTTTGATCTCACTCTAGATCAGTGATGCCAAACCACCAGCACCGGCAAACAGAGATCCGGGCTGGCACCAATGACAATGAGCAAACAACACTTTCAAAACATGTTTGATGCCAGATAGCAAAGAGCACCCTCCCTGCTTCAGGAGCTTGTTGCTAGAAAGGCTTCCAGCTCTGAAATCCACAAGTACCTCTTGCATGTGGCTGGAAGAGCCAACTCAGCACTTTTTTTTTTTTTTTTTTAATGCAGCCCCCCAAAATAAATCCATTATAGGTATCCCAAACAGTGACATGTGGTTCCCCCTGACCTAGACAATGCAAAACTGTGTCTAAGAATAAGCAAATCTAGCTCAGTAAGACACAAGAAGCACACCTGTACCAGCTAAAATTTTCAGCTGGTTCAGCCATAATTTCAAACCTTTCAGCTTTTAATAGGCAGGCATCTTCAGGAGGCCACAACAAAACAAAAGCACACCAAAGCTAGGCAGGGCAAGCATGAAAAAAGGAGAGAGAAAATAAAGGTATATGCTCTCACTAAGCTGCTGCCACTATTGGTAGCACCTATTTGATTTATTTTTAGGTTTATTATTAGATTTATTACTGGGTTTAGACTGGATATTAGGAAAAAAATCTTCACTGAAAGGGTTGTCAAGCATTGGAACGGGCTGCCCAGGGAATTAGTGGAGTTCCCATTCCTGGAGGAATTGTAAAGATGTGAAGATGTGGCACTTCGGGACACGATCTAGTGGTGAATTTCGCAATGCCGTGTTGTTGGATTCGATTCATCTTAAAGGTCTTTTCCAACCCAAACGAGTCTATGATCCCATCCGCTCTCCTGCCAGGTGGCACTCCAGCCTGGCAGCGCAAGAGGGCCAGGGCTGACCCTCCCGAGGCAGCGATTACACCCCGAGTGCCCGATGAACGCGTATCATGCGCCTGATGTTCCTGGAGGGATCAGTCCGGTCTCCCCTGCTGGGGCTTGTGCTCTCACTGGGTGCTGCCACGGGCTGCTTTCCATCCCCCGGAACAGGGATGGACAAGTCGTTTCCTCCTAAATTACACCAGTCCCTACTCTCCACTCTTGAAGGGACTTCAAGAGGCTGTGGGGGCCGAGAGCGACAGGGCGTTGGATTATCCGCAGGGCTAAAACACGAGGCGGCTCTCTGGGCTGGGACGTGGCGCCGTTCGCTCACCCCTACTGGCCCCAACACCCGACCCCGCGTCAACGCCCGAATCTCTGCCCATGCCCACGGGGACACAAGCGCCTCCAGCAGAGCCGGCGCCCGCGGCCTCCGCCCGGCGGCACCAGCCCGGGCCGGGCCCCGCTGCCCGCCGGCCGCGCCGCGCCGCCCCCGCCAGAGGGCGGCACGACCCCGCGTTCGGGCGGGCGAGCCCGGCCCCGCCGCCGCCCTGGCCCGGCCGCTCCCCGGGCAGCGCGGCCGTGAGGGCACCTCCGGCTGCCCGGGCCCCGCAGAGCCGCCGCCTCCCTCCCGCCCCGGCCGGGGGCCCGGCCCCGCGCGGTGTTCAGCTGCACGGAGCGGGGCTGCTGGCTCTGCCAGGGGAGGAGTGTCACTGCGTTGGTCAGTGTGCGTGCCCTGCAGCGCGGGCCGTGCAGGGAGGTGCTTCCTGTTGAACTTGATTCCCAGATTGACGGGAGTTTGGTGGCTCGGAGGTGATCGCCGCTTCCCTTGAGGAAACTCCTACATCAAAAAGGTTTCTGTGTAGTAGCACACCCTCTGCTCTTTGGGCAGCTAGTGTCTGGTTGGGGGAAGGGGGTACTGCTGGGAAAAAAAAAAAAAATAAACAAAACAAAAAACCAAACAGCTATAAATGTGGATAATCTGAGTTGAGCCTTTCAAAGTTCACACCCCATGAAGCTGCAGAGCAGAGCCAGGCGGATGAGAGGGATGTTTCATAAGAATCAACTGGCTGTTGCAGAGCAAGACCGGGGAAAAGTGGTCCCCTCAAGACAAATGTCATTGCCAGACAGTATTGGTAAGATTGCAAGTTACAAATAGGACTGAAGACACAGAATTTGCAAAAGAAAAGAAAAGGGAAAAAAAAACAACACACACACACACACACACACCAGAAAACAGATGCAAAACAACAAGAAGATGCCAGAATAAAATGAATCTTAGGCCAGCGCTGGAACACACTGCAATCCCTCGCCGTTCAGGATGATTTAAATGGATGGAAAAGGGATTAAGGTCTAATCCAGCAGTTGCTCTGTTTGAATTGATCTCATAGGAGTCAGTCAGGATATGTATATTTAGGGAGGTGGAGAAAGAGAGAAAGAAAGCAAGAAATTGCTGGATTGGGCCCTGAATATAATCTGAGGAGACTTCAAATAGTTCCAACTACACTCATTTTAGAAGCTGGTTATGTGATCCAAACACTCACAAATATATCAAAAAGAAAAGGTGACATTGCTAAATATGCTGTTGTTTCTGCAGTACTGAACCCAAATCTCCTTGCCAGTTGTTGGTTCCAGCAGAGGCAGTAGCCATTTCACTCACACTGGCAGGGGCCCTCTCCATCGTTGCATCGCTTTCCTTGGCTGTGACCTTGCTTTCAAATGCCACTGATTTTCTGGGAGAGTCCCAACTATGAGGAAACTGTCCCACTGAGTCTTGGGTTTCCTGAGAGCCTGAGTGATTAAAGAGATTCTTCTTCCTTTTGAACTCAAATGTTTTCCAGAGCTGCCTTCTCTTCCCTGCGTAACACTATCAATCTGAGGCAGGGCACTGAAATATCTACAGCAGCACTGCCAAAAACAGCCTTGCATATTTCCAAGCAGTTATGCAGCCTTTAGTAAATCACCTAAGTGTGAGCAAACTGTGCTTCAGGCAGTGCAGAAAAAGACAAATCCAAATACTGGGGATGAAGAGTATCCAGGGAGGCTTGTGAAGGCGCACTGGAAGGGAAGACAAAATATTAAGTGTTAGCCCCAATCCCTAACACACATTATCAGCAAATTTCTTCTGCGTGTGTGGGTGTCCTTTACATGTGAAGGTGGATGGATGTATCTGAGGCAGGAACCAGTTTGAAAAAAAGGGAATCTTATAATACCCAGCCCAGCGTGCTCTAGTCCCAGAGCTGTGGTACTTATTTGAGCAGTTATGACTATGAACAGTGCTGAGTTTATAGTTTTCTAGCAGCCCTCAGCATCTCCAGAGGGACAAGCAGTTCCTTTCAGAACTGAGATCACTCTCAATGATATTGGAATATTTTAAAAAATCCAGACCACCATGTCCTCAAAGAGACCTAAGTTTAATCCTTCTTTTCACAAGTAACAAAAAATAACACACTTAGCAAGTTAAAAAATACCTTTTGTGGTGTCCCACCCTTAAGGGGAAGGGACCACCCTAAATTTGCAGATGCTTATGGTCAAAAAGGAGTGACAAAAGTCGGAGGGTCCGCAAAAGAATCTTACAGAGTTTTATTAGTAAATTATAAACCTGGCATGGCAGTTGGTATAAATGTGAGAGTCCCTTCTCACATAAGCCCGTGATGGTGGATGCTTTTTATCTTTATCTTGGTAAAAAAAGCTGTAGACCTCAAACGCTAAGAGAAGGGAGTCTTTTGAGGAGCCAGAGCATTTCCAATTACATTACTTACCTGTTTGTTGGGAGCTGAGGGAAGGGAGGGAATGGTATCACATGGGGGGGGGGAAATTACAAAATGAGAGTAACTAGGACTATGAGCCTTTCCTCCTCATGTCAAAAGCAAATCAACAAATATATGTTCCTGCTTTTGTGAAGGTAAAGAAAGAGATGAATGCTGAATGGCAAAGCCATCTTTTCAAAGACTTTTAGCTCAGGTAAAATAATGAAAAATTCCCATGGTCCCCTAAAGTAAATACCTAAACTGAGCTGGGTGTATGCAACTCAGCTGGGCATATGCAACCCACCCACCAACAGTACTGTGCAGGTGGGTGTTGAGATCTTGGGATGCATTCAACCAGTGATGAGAAGCAAGTACACTGGTAATGCCACTTTGCAGGCAACAAGGGTCACAGCTGGGATCCCAGACTCTCAGCGCCAGCCAAACTCTTTGGCTTGGGTTTGCTCTTCAGTGCTGTTTTGAGCATAAAAAACCACCTACCTTCAAACATCACTGTCTGCATTCGCATTTTTCCAGGAAAGTGTTGGCAATTATATTTCCCTATCAATATCAATTGTGCATTTGTGTCTGTTTCTGTACAGCTTATGCACTGGAAATGTGTTTTGGCTTTAGTTCAAATCCACTTCAGTGCCCCCAATGAGATCTTCATTGTTCTAAAGGCTTGCTGAGATTTTTTTCCAGTTTATACACAACTGTTTCTAAACCCTGGGACCTGTGCTTTGGGTTGTCTATCAGGAAAGAGTGGCAAAGATTAAAGAAGTGCATGCCTTTGGCTGCATACTTTAAAATAAAACAGCCGTGGTTTTCAGGAACCTCTTTCAAGGTGCAATAAATCCGACTTTCTAAATGCCCAAGGCTGTGTTTATCTAGAAGTATCTTGGGGGAGATTTCTATGTCTATTAATCTGTTTTCCTGTTTCCTTACCTCAGGGCTTAAAGGCTGCATAAACCAACCAGCTAGAAGGCTGTAAGGAAAAGTCTCCACAGACAAGTTTCTCCCTCTGCTTTCTGTTCTTAAGCAACACTCCTGATGCAGGGGAGTCATTAGACATTCTTATAAAGCAGGAACAGTAGATGAGGGTGATATGGTAGGGACAAACCAGCATGACCTCTGTCTTAGAAGAAACCTCAAACCTCTTCAGGACCTTTAAAAGAGTTAACAAAACAGCGGATAAAGGACAACCAGTGTCTGTATTTTATTTAGACCTTCAAAAGGCTTTTGATAAAGTTCCTGAGAAAAGGCTATAAAGGAAACTTAGTAACCACAAGGTGAGAGGTAAAGTCCTGCATGGATATGGGGAGAAAAAAGCCCACAGCTGAGGGAATGGAAACAAAGAAGAGGAACAAATGGTCTATCTCAGCATGGAAAGGACTTCCATGTAGGGTGCCCCCAAGATTAAAAATATGATCTGTGCCTGGGATATTTATTAATGATTTGAAGGCCATGGTGAAGAGCAAAGGTGACAAAGTTTGTATCATGAGAAATTGCAGAGGATGAAAACATTAAGAGAACTGAGATAGTGAACAAAATTAAATACACGCAGGGGAAGAACACTTTGCAGAGAACACTACAAACTACTTATGTGTGTGGGTAGGTTTTGAATTTCTTTTAAACATCCTCAAATAAATCAGCCACCTGTACAGTCAGCTCAAGGAAACTGACTTCTGACCATGCATTGGTGGTTGAGAAAGCACCAGTCTTTTTGAAAAACTTACAAGAAAGTTTTTTTCTAAAAAGCCAATAAGGAATACAGTCCTGTGATTTCATGTTAGCAGACTGCATGACCTGTTTTTGCCTTGGTCATCACATTCAGGCCCACCCTGCTCAAAGGAGAAACAATGAAAGGACAAGGTCTGACAAGGCTGAGTTTCTTCTGCCTCTGCTCCTCATGCTTAGATTCTCTGGGGCCTGAAAAATCAGAGGATATATTGGTACAATATATATAAATTTAATAAATATCTCTCTTGTACCAAGAAGGCTGGTAGAATCTCAGTCTTTCCATGTAACACTATAAAGGCTTTGGCACATACTTTAACTAGAGTTATGAAATCTATTTTATTGCACTGTAATTTGGCTTATTGGGCTTTGACAGCTATCTTTATTAAGAATTGACACTTAAAAATCAATATTTATTTGGGGGTGACAGTTATCACAGTTTGGAGCTTTTGGTCAGTCTCAGGTTTTTGGTCACTTTTAACATTAGACAAAGAAGCTGCATTCCACATTTGAGAAGGAAAGATCCAGGGCCAAGAAGCATCCACAAGTCTTACTCAGAAAAAATGCGCACTACTAGAAGAAAATATGTTTTTAACCTCTGGGATCTAGTTCTGAGGAGAATTATGAGAGAGAGATTTAAAACTTCTTTTAGTTACTGTATTTAAAGGTAAAATTATTAAGCTATGTGAAACCTGCTGCGGGACAGATAAGAACCACGTAGGTATGGCATAACGACTGATAGAGAGAGAACAGGAAAAAGTCTCATGACTGATCACCGAAGAATAAGGGTCATCTCAATTCACTTCAGCTATCTAAAAGGTTGGAACTGAAATTAAAAGCTTGGCAGTGGTAGTGAAAGGAGAGAGACAAATCCTTATCCAGGGGACAATTCTCTGCAGGTGCCTATGAATCCTATGTTTCCTGTATAAGCCCCTCTATCTAACTGATTCGGGGACAGTTAATACCTTCTTTAAAAAGGTATCTGTGCTTATTTTGGCTGGGATGGAGTTACATTTCTTCATAGCAGTCCTGATGGTGCTGTGCTTTGTGTTTGTGTCTAAAACAGTGTTCATAGCACACTAATGTTTAAGCTATTGCTGAACAGTGCCTGCACAGCATCAAAGATTTCTCTTTTTCCACTCTGTCCCCACTTCCTGGAGCAAATAGGTAAAAGGTGAGCAAGCAATTGGGAGGGGACAGAGTTGTGACAGCTGACCTGAACTGGCTAAAGAGATCTGCACACCGTGTAGTGTAATGCTCAGCAATGAAAACAGGGATAGAGAAAGAACGAGGAATTTTTGGGCTTCCAAAGTGTTCAGTGCTTGGAGACTGGTTGTTCTGCTTCTGGTTTTCCTTTTCTCTTCACCAGTCAAATAAGTTTTCTCACTTCTATTTTTCCTCTTCTGTCCACCATCCTGCTGTGGGGGCAAGGGTGAGTAAGCAAGCAGCTGTGTTGGAGTTTGGCTGCTGGATAGGATCAATCCACCACAGTAACAATTACCCTGTGTTCCTAAATGAGCTGTCTGCAGTTATGAAGGGTGAACTAAGACAAATGCAAGTCTTGTAAAATGGGATTAAAATAACACCAAAAAAGATACTTTTGAGTAAATCATAGAGAAAAGGGGACTGGATTACCCTTATTGAGGGGAGATTTCTGCAGAGCACCTCAATAATACTTTTTGGATTCTAACAATCTCTGTCTCAGATGATGGTTTGCCTATCCATCCCACATGCATAAAAGAGATTCCTGTGCAAAGTCGTATCTATGGAGTATTTAATGTGCTCCTGAACAAACCATCTGAATCCTGTGCCTGTGGCAATATCACAGGAAATGCCAACACACAGCACATAAAATGTCAGCTTTCCACAAAGCAAGAAAAGAAATGCTATTCCTTTATGCTATAATATGATGCCTCATGCAGTTTTCTTCTAGGTTTATATTTGGTTTCCCGAAGTTTTTGAAGCAGGAGCATACACTAACCTGCTCTATAGGGCCATCACACTTAATGGGATCGGTGTAGTGAG
This sequence comes from Hirundo rustica, assembly GCF_015227805.2. NCBI lineage: Eukaryota > Metazoa > Chordata > Aves > Passeriformes > Hirundinidae > Hirundo > Hirundo rustica. The sequence continues at coordinate 55,416,946 of NC_053452.1, read as the reverse complement.
GGAGATTGATATCTTAATTTTGATCTGCCATGTGGCCACAAGTAAGCCATCCCGTCTCTTTCTACTTTGTTTTCCTTCACCTATCTGGATTGCTTATTTGAATATAATCCCTTTAGAGAGAGACTGTCTCAGGCTTTTTTGGCACAATGGCAGAGATGGCTGACCTCTGATGTATTAGGAAGCGCATGGTGACTCCATGGCTAGAGCAATCTGACTGGATATACTGTTGGATTCCCTGGTAAACCACCATAGTTTGCCTCCAGAGATGCTCCTGGTTTTACTTTCTCCTACAGAGTCAGATTAGGATTACCTTCATACCATTGCTGTCTTGTTACTACTGAATTCTTCACAAGCCCTCTAAGCCTCAGGAAAGGCAAGCTGGCAACCATGGGCCTGCTAGAGAGCTCTCAGCCCCATCAGATGTATGCCATAGTTGTAACCAGTAATGGGGATGACTGTCAAGCACATTTTCCATTTCTGCAGTGGGAGCTTCTGCAAAGTCTGGAGACAAACAGGAAGGAGGGTTTAGAGACTAGCAAGCAGCTCTTAGGGGAAGTCTCTTAAATAAATCTTAAAAATAACTTCAGTTGATTTCAGATGAAAAGTCCTGAGAGAAGAGGGAGGAGGAAGAGGAGGATTCCAGTGCTGGGAGCAGCCAAGCAAAGCAGCATGTCCCTGACAAAGGAGGAGCAGAGGACATGCCTTCTGCAGGGATTATGCAAAGCTGCTGGAAGTGAAGTCTGAAAACAGGCAGAACGGAAGCTTGGAAACCGAGCCCTGGGCTGAAGCGGGTAATTTACCTTATTTGAAATAAAAACAGCTTAAGTTGAAGCCAGCCGGAAATTCAGCTGACTTGAAGCTGCAAGCAAAATTAGCATAACACTCTGCAGGTTGAAACATGGGGGAAGCAGACTGAGGGATTGAGCCTTGACGTCTGGCAGTGGAAGGGAGCTGCTATTGCTTCTGCAGTGCTATTCAAATTTATCCCTTAAAGCTAAAGTCATTGCAAGACCAAGCTAGGAGACCATAATAGTCCTTGTTTGCCTTAACTGCAACAAGCAAAAAAAGACAACTGCAGCAGAATCATCATTAAAAAGAATAAGACTATGACTAGCCCCCCCCCAGATTGGCAGAGCATGGTAAGTACAACTGACAGACTGAAACATCTCGGCCAGGAGTCTGTCAGTGTAAATCAGTGTAGCTATGCCACTGACTTACATAGTGAAGCTGAGCCAGCTCATTCCATTAAGAATCCAGATCTTGAATGCAAGTAGGTATAGCTTGTGTCCTGCAAAGTGCTCTTTACTGGGGGGGGGGGGGGGGGGCGTCTGGGGGAAGAGGGGGTCACAATTCACCATATCACACTGAAAGACCCAAGGTAGCTTTCATGATTTAGCTCCAGCAATCTAATCCTAGAAGCCTTCTAAGCATAGTGGTTGCCAGACAGGCTAACTCAGCCACGCGAGCTAATGTATCCTGCTACTGCTGTTAGACTTATTCCGGTTCCCAAGCTAATTCCTGTAGAGCTAGATTGTAGAGTTAGCCTATATAATTCAACACTACACTGCACTGGCAAACCCTTTAGGAGTGTAGCTAAGTATGTGTGCAAGCTAGAGAGTGCAGTTAAGTGATGCTGTACTCCCAGGCTTGTGAATATCTGGGAATTTTATTTGCTCATGTACTGACGACCAAAGAGCCAGTTCTTTTCCTGCTGTTTACAAACCAGTTCCTATGTCAGTAAGTGGCTTAATTTGAATGACATAGTGATTAATGTAGCTAGCTATAATAGGGCACCAATGCTTCTACTTCTGTTTCCCCTGAACTTACACTGGTAAGTAGCAACAATGGTAACCTCTTCTCCGTATTTGAAAGCAGTGCTTTCTCAAATATGGAGCTTTTGCACCACTGTGTCAGGATGCAAAGCAATGTCATTCCATGCAGAGTGAGATAATGTTGTGTCTAAACACCATCATATTCCTACTGCAAAGTAATATTTTCTCAAGACTTGTAGTGGATTTTCTGGACTACAAATACCACAGGAGTCTTACCGAAAGGATTCCTTCAAAAGGGATCCACAATATGTATTTTCCTACAGAGCATGCAGAGTAGTCACTGTGTCAGTAGTGTGCCATCCACAACCATTTTATTGAGTTCATCTGAGTTCTGTTACAATATCCTAATGTCTCAGGATCTCTGCTGCCTTTAAAGGACTAAGCAGCTGTGTGGAACGTGTGATCAGAGAGTTCACCAGTGTTTGCAGTGAAGCTTAAACATGAATGAGCCTAGACAAACTTGGAAGCCCAAGAAAGTATTAATAAAACTTGCTCAGTGTTTTTATTGAAGGTGTTTGGAGCAGTAAGACCCCAGAGGTCTTTTCCAACTTGAGGAATATGCACACATATAGCTGAAGAGACAGTAAATGCACATTTTCTAAAGGAGGCATTTCTATGTGATTATCCTCTGTCTATAAAAAAACAGGTCTTAGCTGAAATTTTGAGATTAACCAACTTCTATATATCATGAATTCCACACGCATAAAAGGAGCAAAAAATACACAGCGGGCTTTTTTTAAAATCTGTTTTTCCAGAAAGAAATACTGTTGCAGACATAAAACTTTTTCCAGGCTTGCCCTGGGCACTCCTTGAAATATGCTGTATGGACAATACGCACTCATACCTCTGGCTGTCTCTAGGAGATATTCATCCTGTCTCTCCTTGGCAAGCTGGGTTTCCTGTCCAGCCCCACAGGATTTATTGCCTCATTGTGGTGGAAAAAAATTGAGGCTGGTGACTGACCATATATGGGTATGGAAAAGCCAAGATGAGCTAGAAGGGGGGGAAAAAAACCCAAAGTGGGTATAATTACAAGTCAATTAAATATAAATCATTATAAGGATAAGAGGAAAGGAGCGGCATGTAGAAACCTGCAAGAAATACAGATGTTCTCTGTATTTCTCCCTCCACCCCTGTGGATTAGCAGGGCCTGTACTGGCACTGTGAACCATCTTCACATCATCTGGGATCTCCAGCCATTGACGAGCTCAAAGTAGATTAACAATGCAGTAGCACCATTAAAGAAAGAAGGGGAAGGCTGCTGAGAGGCTGAGATCTTTTGGCTGGGTTGGTTTTTGCTTCCATTATTGCCTAGTAACATATGCCCTCTTTATGAGGGCATAAAATTGCTCTTTAATGATATTTTTCTCACCCAAAGGTCAGCAAAGCCACAGTGACTGTAAAAGAGGATGAGTGCATGACTCAGTGGGGCTGCTGAAGGCAACCACCCATTTTTTGGAGAAGGGGGACTTCATCTGCTATCTCATAAGGGGCAACCTGTGCCAGTTGTCACCACCACAGGCTGTGAGCACATGCAGCAGAGAGGGTGGCAGCTGAGGGTCTGCTTTTACCACCATCCAGATTTACCCAGCTCATGCAAGGCTGGTAAAAGCCATAAGCCCTTCTTTACTTAAAACAGAGTACAGGCCAAAAAAAAAAAAAGACAGGCCAGAGTAAAAGCAAAGCAGGCCAAGGTAACTGAGTCCCATCAGAAGTGGAAAATGGCCTTGACTCATTCAAAAGAGTCAAAAACCCAAAGAGTGCTTTTTTCAGAGGTACCATTGCAGTTCTGACTCAAAGGCACAGGCAGCACAAAGCAGCGTGGCTCCACAGATGGTTCACACCAAATCAGCTGCTGGCCAGTGTGTTAAAAAAAACCCTTAAATTGTCAGTCAGTCTGTGCTTCATTATTTGCTTCTTACCCATTTCTACTGAATCTATACCTGTTCTGATAGGCAACAGTGCCATTGAGAATCTGCTGATTCAAATCCCTCCCTCCTCAGCAGAAAGCCAGTGGGAGGAAGGAAGAAAGAAACCCGACTCGACATTCTATTTTTCCCCCTTCAAATAAACCCTAAATTGCTTCTTTAATGCACTCGAGGTTTTGAGCAGAGTGGGAAGCTCTGATACAGAATGGGGCTACAATTTTGTTAAAAGACAAGCTCTGCAGCAAGCCTGTGAACTCCAATAAATTTGTAACTCTGTTCCCAGTCAGAAACAGAACAATAGCCTCTCCTGTTTAATTGTGGATTGCTGCAAGTGGTTTCGTGCTCAAACCCTCTTGTAATGTAGTCCTCTCCTTTTAATCATCAAAGGTGATCTCTGCCAAAGCAGCTGACAGTTGCATTTGATCAAGTGTAATAGGAACAGTCAGATCTTCCAGGATCCTTGTAGTTACCCATTTTCCATGTGTAATTCCAGTCTATTTCATACAAGTTTAATATGACAACTGTATTACAGAATTACAGGGAGGATTTGGGGTGAGATGACTCACTGATTTTTTTTTTTCTTTTTTATTAGAAAATATGATCGGAAAAACAAAAGCCATTTTTCTATTCCCAGCTCTGCTACTGACCCCCTGTATGACCTTGAACAACCTTTGATGTCTAGATCCCTTCTTCCACTTTGCCTGTCATTGCAATTTAGACACTGTGAGCTCAGTGGTGCAGTGACTGCCTTGTTTTGGGGTCCCAGCATAACAGCTATGACAGACGAGTGTGCACTTAGAGTTGGTGACATATGGACTTTAACACCACTCACAGACATTAGTAGCTGTATAAATATTTATATTTATCACAATATATATATATGTGTGTGTGTCTGTATATGTACGCATGCAAATGCACTCTGTAGTGGTTTTAAATTTGCGAATGAGTACTGTAGGGATAAGGAACCCCAATTTTAAAACCAAGAAAGAAGACCCAACCTCCATCCTTCAACACAACTGCACTTCAAATAGATTTGCCAGCAGAACTTCTTTTGGACTCTACCCTGTGGTTTTCACAGCTCAATTTACATTGACCCTGGCAAAGCAAAGCAAAGCAAAGCAAAGCAAAGCAAAGCAAAATGTCTGTTCCTTGTGCCTGCTGCTGTCTGGACCCACCAGTGTTGCTCAGAGGTGTCCACTGCCCAGGTGTAGGCCTCATCCACTATGCAAAGATTCCATTCTTTGTTTTATTACACCGCAGGTCAGGAGGAACATCAAATCCCTCTCAGTTGTGTCAGATGTCAGCATTTGGGAGAGTGGTTGGTGGTGGGGAGGGGAGGGGAGGGGAGGGGAAAGGGAGGACGGAAGACAGTCAAAATGAAAATGGTTTGGTTAATTAATTGCAAGCACTGCTTGAAGGACCAGCACGTATATTTAATCAGTTGCCTAGTAACAAACGGTGTATGATGTGAATGCTATCAGCCCGCAGCGTGAGCAAGGGATGGACCCTTTCTGTTTTTATCAGCTGCCAGCATGCATACTCTGGGCGTCACATGCCCTTGTGCTCAGAGGAGCTGCTCTGCCACCTCACAAAAGCTGCATGGTAGCAAGGGTCCCCCCCATTTTGGCTCTGCTATTCCTGCTCCTCCCCCAGACATCTCAGAGAGAAGACTGTCTCTTCTTACAGGGAGTGACCTTTTCAGTGGTGAATCAAATGACAAGAAAAATTATCCAGATCTCCCCTCCCCTCCACCCACCTTTTTTCTTTATGAAGTTATCTACACTCTGGGAATAGAGCGCAGGCATTGCTGCTGCTCACGTTCTGTTACTGACACCAGTGTCACCATTAACGGTATATATCTTCCATAAAAACCTGTGCAGAGAAAACCAGAAAATCATTGGCTCTGGGACAGAGGCAGAATTAATAAGAAAGTGGGTTTGTTGGTTGTTGGGGAGTTTTTCGTGTCTTTCTTTTCCCAGTGACCTTAAAGAAAGAAGGGCAATGGATGGATAGATGCTGGATTGCAGCACATAAAACCAGCCCAAGACAAACTGTACAGTTCTGTTTCCTGTAGGTGAAAAAATAACTCATGACCTGACAGGCAACTGAACATTGAGTACTCCTTTGGTGCTAGTTTTAGGAGGGAATTTGACAACAAGAATTTGCTTGTAGCTTTTCACCACCCGTATGCCATAATGTTAGCTGGGCCTGATAATGCAAGGACACAAAAAACGCTCATGCTGCCTGTCCGTACTGTGAAAGAGAAATAAAAAGAGAACATCCATAAAATAAAAGCTCCCATTTATGTTTTAACATGCCATGACAATGTTTGTGTGTCCTTATCAGGGCTTTCGTTCCTCCCTCCCCCCTCTCCATTTGTAAATCCCATTGGAAAAAAGACTGCATCTTCCATAAAGAATTCCCACCAGAAATCTTTATAAATCCTCCATCAGTGAAATACTCTGCTGTCATGCTGAGCAGAAGCTAATCTAATTAAGATGGGATCTGCTAAATTTAATAGCCTGCTATGAATTTTTACGGACATCTGGTAACTGGAAGGTTGGAACGACTCTGACACATCAAATACACATTGTCCAAATGGCCAGTATCAGTCCAATTATTTTCCCTTTCTCCATCACTTGTAGCTGATGTAGGATGCAATCACCTCCCTAGGATACACACATGTGATTCCATCTGAAATTAATGGGGGTTGAGGTGCGTACATGTTGGAAAGCAGCACTGGGCCTCCAGTATTTCCTCTAATGTTTTTTCCTCATTAATGAAGGATCAGAATATGCCTGCATTATATTTCATTGTTTGCAAATACTGTGAACCATATAGCAGGAGCTGGAGTATCTGTTAGCACACAAGTCTTTGGTATCTGTGAATTATAAGTCCCAACCTGACTGGCAGCTTTCCTCAGTCAAAGCCCTATATGACATCCTCTGGCCAAGTAGAGGTATTTCCAGTGTGGAGCAGAGGGCCTCCATAGTTTTAATCATCTCTTCCTGATCCAACAGTAAGCTGTTAGCAGGAGAAGGTGGGGGGTGGAGGGTTGGGTTGTTGGGGCTTTTATCCCTTAAGCTTTTTGTATGAAAATGAGTTGAAACCTTCTAGTGATCTCCAGAAATGGTGAGTTGCATTGTTACAAGGCTGGTCTTATCCCACGGGCCATTACTTTAAGAAAGGATCACATTTACAGAAGTGCAGGGTTTTCTCTCTGTCTTCATGGGATGCAGTGTGAGAATGTCACATTAATGAGCTCCTGGCACTCTTGTGGTTTGCTAACTCATCACGGAAAAAATCACAAACATTATTTCGACCTGGTAGATTCCATGGGTGTCCAGCTGTCTAAGGTCTCTCTCACTCTGAGCTTCCTGTAATAAAACTACAAATACGCATATACATAGTTTACATCCATACTTACGTAATTTTCAGACAGGGAATGCATCGCACAAGGCACAATGCCCAGTTTTTCAGAATAAAGGCTTTGCACTTTAAAACATATATTTCCTTATTTGCTGTCTTGGTAAATAAACCATTTTTCTTAGACTCCCCTTAGCCCCACCATAATAAATGGTTCAAGTAAATTCAGCAACACAGTGGGAATTGTGTTGACCTGGTGTGATGAGTTGGCACTTGAAAATTTAATCTCTTTACCATCCACCAGCCTTAAATCTGTGTAGTGTGACTTTTAAACACATGCCAAAGAGCAAGGAAGGTACAATGTTGGTTTACAGATTATTTAGGTGCTGGCTTCATGAAATGGGAACAAACTCATAGGGTGCCAAGTGGAGAACACTGGGCTCCATATAAATTAAAAAAAACTCACTGAAGTAATATAAATGTTGATTCAGTTAAACTGGAGCATCTGTAGTGAGAGGAGAGAGGAAATCCAGGTGAAAGGATTGGTTTCACCACTGGTACAGCACTATACACACTGTGCAATGGCCAGTGCAAATCAGCATCGTGCCTGGGGTGCTGCACTGATTTACTCCTGGCAAAACTTTAGCAGTTTTTTTAAATAGTACTCCTGGCAAAACTTTTACCAGCTCCCTGCCTCCCCCGCAGCAAGGTGGGCACTGCTGCACTGTCTGAGGAAAACAACAGAACAGAAGATCTCCCTCCCCACCCACTGCCTGGTGTTGTAAGAGCTGGAGGACCTCACAGCCACAAATTTGCTATGCCCTAGTCTCTCTTCATCCCATTGTACAGCACTGCTTCCTTCCAAAGGTGGACCTCTGCACTCACAGAGGAACAACTTTACTCCACAGTTAGGACATGATCTTGAACTGCTATGGATTAACTATCTGAATGTACAGGAACAGACACAGTCTGCAGAAGGATGTCTATGACTTTGTGAGAGTGACACTGAATCAATTGTGTGGACCGGGTTAATGTTCCTTATTCTTTCTAGACAAAATGCAGAAATAATTTATAGTGATGCCATGTGATTCCAGAAATGAGGCATACATCTTGCCTGTAATGGCTTTTGATTATCAATATCCATGTTTGTTTTTCAGAAACAGATGAGAATGTAAGAATGTAGAGAATGTAAGAGAGTGAAGGTGTTCAGAGGTTGTTCATTTTTTAATGGTAAAATGAAATTTTAAGTAACACGATGAAAGCTAAAAAATATGTATCATTATTATAGTTGGAGCTAATTTATACACATTCTGTAAGCATCTTAAAGGTCCTGAATAATATGAGAAGTAAAAAAATCATGGCCATGGTGTGTAGTTTATTTTTTATCTCAAAATTTACAATAGATTATGATTATCTCCTTTTTCTGTGATAGAACATACAGTGAGTGGTTTCTTGCATTAAAAAAAAAAAAAAAAAAAAAAAAAAAAAAAAAAAAAAAAAAAAAAAAAAAAAAAAAGAGTTAGCATTTACAGATATTTCCAGAAGTTTTTGTGTATGCCTTTAAAATAAAAGGAGGGCAGGTGGGTGGAAGGAAGGAAGGAAGGAAGGAAGACTCTCTACTCAGTCTTTTAAGAATCAAACCTGCTGCTTCATGGCCACCTAATTTAAAAGATAGATGTGCATGTTTCTGACAGTAGACATGCACCATTATGCTGAGGCAGTGACACAATTCTTCACAGGTGCTTCCCAGAGTGACAGGAACTGAAAACAGTGGCTAGTGGAGAGCAGAATTGAACACCCACATGTCCAGTGAGTGCCATAGACACCAATAACTGCATGGTTTGTGTTATTTATCTTCTTCTGTGAAAATCAGTCCAGGTTTAAAAAAACAGTTATCAAGATGTAGACACCTTCAGGAGAAGTTCCTGACAGTGAGACACACAAAAGTGACATGTCTGGACTGCTTAGGAACCTATCTCTTGTCAGGCACACTATCTTGTGTATCAAAGTGTTGCTTGTGTCAATTCTGTTTTGCTTCTAGCTAGCTTGGGTGGTTTCTCAGGTAGTTGGGTTTTTTGAAGATATCTCTCTGTAGAAGCAGTATTTCCTGCAGTCAGTTTATAGAGACACCTTAGAGTCCAGTAAGATGTGATGCCCTAGCAAGTACATGGAAGCTAGATGCCATGCCTTTTGTCATGGCAGTGTCACAGTGCTCTAGGATTTCAAATCCTTCATAAAACTTTACTTACTTCTTAGTTTTGTGAGAACCTTGAATTGAAAATAGTTCTTTATTTCAAAGCTCATTTGCTCAGAGGGCAAGTAACAGCCACCCAGGAGCTAATTCCACCAGCCACAATCAGCCAAGCTCCTCAAGCCTAACTCTCCTCAGCACAAGCCCTGCCACCACTCTGGAATAGTTCAGGATAACCTATGCTAAACAAAGAGACAATATTTGCATGGGTGCTTCACTCTAAACGTCCACATAAAAAAGGAGATCATGCTCTGGTCTTCACAGGTAAAGATTTATTGACCAAAAAAATGCAAACGTACATGCATTGCAAGTTTAGTGGCATAGTGACTGACTTCTTTTATAGGTGTAACTAGACAATCTAACACATACAAAGTTTTACTAGTAAAACATCCAGGTAAGTCATATGCAAAAGAGAACCTCTAGATGTGATGCCTTCAGAAATTGTATCTGAATGGAACAAAATGTTCTTTCCACCAAGGTTGATTAGAAAAATCTAAAATACACTGTTCTGACTAGCCAATAAGAACCATAATGGATTTTTTGATGTTAAATTTTGTTAGCGTTCTTGAGCAGCAAGAGGTGGAGAACAGTGATCTTTCCAGAAGATATACATCAAGGATATCAGATCTTCCATTGTAACAATACCAACACAGTTATTTTTTCCAACCTAAGAGCTAGCATCTTGCACAGGCATTTATAATGACACCACCCAAATGGGGCAGTACTGTCTAGTAGGGAGCTCCACAAGGTCTCTCTTTTCACCCCACTAGTTGTTTAGAAAGCTAAGCAGTGATCATAAGAAGGCTAAAAATTGTGTTTGAGAGCCACAGCTTCTTCTAACAGCTTGGAGACTGCTGTCACCACAGGAAGAGCTCATTTCATCACCGTGGTGCCACCTCAGACTCCAGTAGAAAATGACTAATCAAAATTATCCCTGCCCCTCCCTATCCCAGCTCACAGGACACATAGATCTGTAAGGGCAAAACCTGCCAAGCTCCACACTGTACATGAAAGCCTGGCTGCATACAATCTTGTTTAAATAGGCTGCCAGATCTATTTGTGGGCATATATACCTCAGGGTGGTCTGTACATCCCCCTGGAGCCTCTAATGATGGAGCAATTTTGCCATGAGCAGTGTTTCACCAGAGAGCTGGAAAGCCCCACAGACACAGCTGTCTTGCTCTTGAGAGTTGCTGACATGTCTCTACCCTGGGCAGAGTGAGCATGTCCTCAATAGGTTGTAGTGGGAGTTTGGCCCTCAATCAATGTTTTCTTGGCTTTATGAATAGCTTGTCTTTAGAAACCTGTATTATCATGTTTCTTCTCTGAGCCATTTTCTGTCACAAAAGGAGTGGCTTCTCACAGCCGTTCACTAATCTGGACGTAGGGTGAGGTAAAGTACAACTATGGAAAGTCTGCAGATGTCCATGGAAGAAGCAATCTCTAGTTGAAATTAGAAGAATGGTGTCACTGAGTGACAGGCCAGGAGCTCTGAGCTCCAAAATAACCACCAATCCTGATAGAAGAAGTTAAATACAGACAGGCCAATGTGAAGAGCTCCAGCCAGAAACTGCACCTGCACCTTGTTAGGGCAATGGTGTGCATTAAACAGTCACTTTCCTCTCCACAGATAGGAGATGTGGCTGCAGTGTCCCTGAGTGGAGTCAAAATCCTTTGAAGTTCCTTTCTGTTGGAGAGCAGCTGCAGTAAAGTGCAGCTTAAAGCTCAAGCCTACCTAAACTAGTCAGAGCTTTTATCTGGTAACACTAGTTCCAGGTGGCCTACAGTGGGGATTTCAGGTTTTGCCCTGCTTGCACAGCAAGAAAGATGGTGTGGCTGGCACTGGATACATGTAACAGGTACGACAACATAACTAACCCGTCATTAACAATCCATGTTTAAAAACTCACTGAAAACTAAAAGGTGTATGTTTTACTGCAAGAGTTAAACATAGTAGACAAGTCAAGTTAAAGATTCTGGCTTGTCACTAGCTGGGGTTTCCCAAAACAGTAGAGAGTATAAATGTTCATGTCCTGCATGAAACAATATTGGCATCCCAGCAGTAAGGACAATTCCTGTGTTAGGAAGAGCAAATGAATCCAGGGTTAGTCAAGTCATGAAGGGGTACCCAAGGGCAACGGCAAAGAGCTAAATCCAAAGAAAGGAGGTCCTGCTTCCCAGTGCAAAAATGTCCAAAATCAGGTCAGGAAGAGCCAGCCCCAGCCTAATATCAATTGCATCCCCTAATCTAGACTAACCTCTGAATGTTGCCTTTCAAGTCATCTACTTTACTCCCTCAGGACTCAGGGTTTGGGTTTATAACTGCTGTTTTCTATATCAGATATAAAATGCAAATGCATTGTAAGGCAGAAGAAAGTTTGAAACTGTCTCGGTTTTGAGACAAATTAGGAGGAAACAGTTAAATAAAAAAGGCAGATGATAGGGGATACAGTATCATACAGTCACCCCAAGACACTGACCCAGAAGGAGGCTAGAAAAATTGAGAACTCCTTGTATCTGTTTGATGAAAGGGAAAGGAATCAGTAATGCTGAACATAAGCTTAGTAGATAAACACTATGTTAAATAAGCATATCCATTCTTAGCCCCTAAGCTAGCAGAGCACAGAAGCACATGCAAAATCAGAAATGTTTGAGTAGTCCTGTTTATTTCAGTTGAATTACTTCCATGCTTAAAGTTATGCACATGTTTAAATGCTCTGTTGTAGTCATCTTAAAAAGTAGACATTTTTTCATGCTCTTTAAGTTGTCTATAACTTTAGCATCCAGGGATGTTCCAGAGGTAAGTATCAATTTTGTGATCATTACAAGTCAGAAACGGAATACTATTGGAAGGATAAGGTTTGTCGCCCATTGCATGAAGTAAAGGCACTGAGACTGTAATTCCTAAACCATGCTGTCCTGACTCTTTGGGTTTGCTTTTCTTGATTAACGTAAATACTCCTTTCTATCCCTAATGTAAAAAAAATTGTTGCAACATGAATAACTTTGCATTTCCTTTAAATACTTCTACCAATAACTAACAGCTAAATCCACAAAGCAGTTCTCCCAAGACACTAGAAAATGAGATCCACATTCTTGCTAAAAGCCATTTTAGATTATGGCAGTCTAGAAGGGCTGCCTGCAGTTTCAAGTGGGTACAACAATTCTTATACAAAGCCTTGTCAGCCCTTGCATGTCTAATCATCTGCTGAATGACACACCTCTATGATGTGCAGGACTTCTTGTTTTATGACATGCCTGGTTCCTATACTGAAATAATGATAATTTTTAGTTAGTTGAGATCTTGCAACAAAAAATTCACAAGATTTGTTATAATTACTAAGACTTCTTTTATATTTATTTACAAAGCCTTTATAATCTAGAGTGGTGCAATGCAACAAAAACCTGGCAAGTTGTAATGTCAGTTTAGTAGGGCCTGAATAGAAGCTTTGAACATCAGCACAAGAAAACTGGAAGTTTATAATAGGCTGCAACCCAAAGTATTTGATGAGTTCCCTAGCCACAATGCTTGAAAACTCCATGGCATACTGAACACAAAGAGCCAAATCTCCTTTCCTCTTTGGAGGTTGCTCTCCAGGATTTACCCTGACACTTGCTGAACAGACTGCATGAAAGAGATGTCTTGTCATGTTCTGCTGGTTATCATTCTTTCCTTTTTTCCCTCAGAACGATTTCAGCAAAGACCATAAGCTTGTGACAGAGTGAATTTGTGATCTTATCCAATCATCTGGGCTGTTTGCAAAACTTCAGTAGGTGGCAGCGTTTTGTTGATAAATGTTTTGTTATCCAAGTGATCTCATTTAGTGCAACTGTTGCAATATTAATAAACTGAACTTATGATTGCATTTGCCAGGACTGAAAATATTGCTATCCTATCTGGCATTTGCTCTTATCTGAACTGACAACAACATCCATTGTATTTATAAAAGCAGAAAGTCTCTGTGTTTGTATGTGTTGGGGGCAGAGAGGAAACAGAAAACAAGGGGAGAAACAAAGGCAGAGTAAGATTAAAACACTAAAGTTGTTGGGCATTATGATGTGATTTGTGATTGTAAAAGATGAGCATTTTGGCAGTTCTGTTAAATTGTCAGTGCTCAAAAGCACTGACATGTGGCTCAAAAGAATGTTTAGTACGTTAGTCCCTCACCTCTAGCTCACCAGTTCATATCAAGCCAATCTTGTCAATATCCATAAATTGTCACTAGTTGGTAACAGTTTGGTAATCTGCAGTCAATTCCTACTCAATAGAAGAGCATATTAGGAAAAAAAAATCATCACAATTCCTCTTTGAGAAGCCCAGATTATAAAAGACATCACAATTCAGCCCAAGAAAGAGGCCAGTAAGAGTGAAGAGGGCAAGTTCTGCTTTAGTGTCCTGTTAAAAATAAATAAATAAATAAACAAACAAACAAACAAACAAATAAATAAATAAATTCAACTTAATTAATGTGTATTTATGTTTAAATGTACACAAATTCACACACATATATACATAAATATACACACATATAAATACATACACATATGCATATAATTACTAGGCCTTGATAGAAATAATTATTTTTTTAGTAAAGTATTTATGTAATGTATCCCCACTTTTGCCTGTAATGAAAATAGTTTCCTTCACAGTCCAAAGTCCTATGCACTGTTCTAAACAAGAACAGCTTGTGCAGAAGAGGACTGACCTCACAATCACTCAGCTAACATGCAGTTACTTGAGGTTAAAAAAGAAAAATTAAAGTCTCTGATTCAGTTTAACTCCCAGAAAAGAAGATCAAAGTCAGTGGTTTTATTACAGGCCCTTCAGATTAAAACTGACTTAAATACACCAGGCTTTGGGCTAAATCCCATGGCCATTAAGATCTATCATGAAAGTGTCATAGACTTAAACAGAAATTGGATCGGGTCTGCTAAAGAGCACATTTGGACTAATACAAATCCTATATAAATTAGATATAATAAATAGAGAAAAGGTGCCAAAGGAGACCTTATAACCACGTTTGCATATATGGACATAATTTTTATTATTCAGGAAATTCTCTAAGATTGAGCAATCAAGAAGGGAAAGACAGAATCAATGTTGCCAAATATCAAGGTGATTTAGACCTTGCAGAGGAAATTGCAAAAAGATTAAAAGGTCTTTCAACCTTATGAATGAAAGAGAATTGGAAAAAAGAAAGAGACAGCTATGCTATGATAATGACATTGAGATCAAACATCATTTAGGTATGGCTTCAAAGCCTATAGTAAATACCTGCCCTCAACTTTCAATACAAAATCCAGTGTTGATCCTAGGGGCAATGTACAAATGACATGGGACTAAGGTGACAGAATAAAATTACATAAATAAAGCAGAAGCACACTCTGCTGGCATTAATAGCAGATGTTTTTGACAGCTTTGCTTCCCACCATGAATTCATGGGAAGAATCCAAGAAGTCCTTACTCATCCCAGACCACAGTCATTAGATCTATTCTACAACTGACGCTCCAAAAGTTATAAAGGTTTTGAATATTCTCACCAGGTCTGGAGTGATTGTGAATGGCAGCTCCTCTGGTTATAAAAGGAAAACAGAAACTGGACAACTGCAAGGAATTTAACTGTCATGTTCAACAGATGCTAAGAATCTGAAATCAGACAGACTCCCATCTGTGAGGGAAGGGAAGGGAAGGGAAGGGAAGGGAAGGGAAGGGAAGGGAAGGGAAGGGAAGGGAAGGGAAGGGAAGGGAAGGGAAGGGAAGGGAAGGGAAGGGAAGGAAGGGAAGGGAAGGGAAGGGAAGGAAGGGAAGGGAAGGGAAGGGAAGGGAAGGGAAGGGAAGGGAAGGGAAGGGAAGGGAAGGGAAGGGAAGGGAAGGGAAGGGAAGGGAAGGGAAGGGAAGGGAAGGGAAGGGAAGGGAAGGGAAGGGAAGGGAAGGGAAGGGAAGGTCCAGACCACCACTGGAGCAGGGATGCCCACCTACATAAGAAGACGAAAATGTTTAGAACCAAATCATTGGATCTTAAGGTCACTGAAACCAAAGGTGAACTAGACTTACAGACTGGCCAGAATCTCACCCCTATCAGTTCGCTACAAGATGATGAATTTGTTCCTTGTAACAGGCACCTGAGAAAGGATGCCGGTGTGAATTCATGTTTTAATGCCAACCCAGATTGAGCCCAAGAAGAGCAGAGACTTCTGAGAGACATCTGACAGCACCTAATCAAAGGAGGGTTGGAACTGTGCCTGAGATGTAGGCCTAAAAATGTACGGCCACTCCATATCATGCCTTGGATAGCTGTGGCGGAGCCAGCCTCCATCAGCCACTCACTACACTTCTCAACACCCATCTCTGTGATTTCACTTAAACTCCCTGCCACAATCACAAAATTGCATTCTTCTCTGTTGTCAAATCTGACCTTAAAAATGCTTCCCTTCAAATGAAGCTTGGCAACCCTTTGACACTGTTGCCAATGTCCATCATGAGGCAGAAGGTGGGAAGTGGCAGTAGAGGAAAGGTAACATTCACATCACCTAATTTGAAGCATCCAGCTTCCATGTTAGCAATCTGATTTCTCTGTTTGATCCATAAAGACAGACAGGATCCTTTGAGGGATGATTAGGAATTCTCTGAACTGCCCCCACAGGAGCCTGACAGCAAGGTCTGTCAATGCAGCTGTTGTTAGCACGTTGGCAGGTAGCACACACTACAGTTAGCTCTCTTAAATTCAGTGGATGTTCCCTCATTAACTCTTTGCATATCTCATCTGTCAGTATTTATTTGTACTTCAAGGTAAAGCATTTTGGGAAAACCAGTATATTTTTGTCCTGTATTTGTTTAGTGTCCATTCCTCTTGGGGTGTTTAGCCTGGAGAAGAGGAGGCTTCAGGGAGATCTTATTACTCACTTCAACTGCTTGAAAAGAGGTTGTTTCAAAGTGGGTGCCAGCCTCTTCTCCCAAGTCACAAATGACAGGACAAGAGTTGTTGTTGTTTTCAAGTAGTCCCAGGGTGGGTTTAGAGTAGGTATTAGGAAAAGTTTCTTCATGGAATGAGTTGTCAACATTGGAACAGGCTGCCCAGCAGAGTAAGTTGAGTCACCAGCCCTAGAGGTATTTAAAAGACATGTAGATGTGGTACTTAGGAACATGTTTTAGTGGTGGACTTGGGTTACTGGTTAGACTCAGACTTATAGGTCTATTCCAGCCTCAATGATTCTATGATTCTATTGCACATTAGTCCATTCCAAGAGGTAAGGAGGCGTGTGCCATCTTCCAAACTACCTCCTTCACACCTAGCCCTGGGAGTGCATCTTCTCACAAGGCACAGGGGCATGTAAGTTCTCTGCCACCAGTAACTGAGTTGTTCTGTTACCCTGACTGCCCCTGAACCATCAGCATTGTGATACCTCAGATGATAATAAATAACAGTAAGCTAGAACAGAAGTAGGACTCTTATAACTGTTGGCACAACTGTGTTTTATGACTGGATTAACAAGATTCTGCCTTCTACTGCTGTGGGACCCATAGTCTGTGAGGAAAGAGGGTATGTCTATAGTACTAACTGTAAAGGAATATATACAGGGAAAAACTATAATCTAAGAAAAGAAAGGACTTGGTAGCTGCTGAACCAGAGTTAATGATGAAATGCAAAGCTCCAGATACATCAGCATAGAGTCAAGAAAGCTAAAAGATATAGAAGTGAAACTCAAATCAAAGTAATTTAAATATATGACATAAGTATACATTGTATTCAAAGGAATATAAAACCGGAAATTTCTAAAGTCATGAATCAGCCTAGGGATGGAAAAGAAGTAAGCATGTTAATAATGATGGAATATGCAATTAGAGGTTTGGATTCTCAATCTGCAAGGCATTTAGGCCTGTGATGGTTTCTGTTGAAATAAATGGAAAGGTTTTTGTTCAAGTGCTTTGTTTCTATTGAAATTTGTCATCTTCGTGATATAATGCTGAAGGTGATCATTTGAAGCTGAGGTGGAGTAGGTTAACCAGCCTAGAGTTCCTTATTGCACAGACAAGCTGTGAGTACTGTGAAAAGCGACATCTTCATGAAGGCATTTGGATGACCACTGGTATTTATTTGCCTGTATTAGCTGGAGAGTAACTATGCAGCATCTCTGAGATTGAAGCACTTTCTGTCTGCAATATGTAGTATGTGAACATGAGTATGTTAGTAGGAGCAATATGAGTATGTTGGTGTGTATACAGGCTTCAGAGAAAAACACGGTACCTAGGAAAACTTTGCCCTGAGTGAGGAAGGTCACAGTATCCACAGATGGCCACTGAAAAATGTTCTAGCCAGGTTAGATCTCTTCAAGGTGGAGGAAATTGGGCTACTTACTATGCCTTAGAGTAAAAATAAGGTATAGTCTGATTCAAGGTTTTTGCTTACCACAGATTTAATCATAGCTGGAGGAGAATAACAGTACTTACTACATGCCACTTCTGCTGGAGTCTGAGCACAGGCATCCGTCAGCTGTCTTTCCTATGATCAACCTGACAGTCCTGGAGATTTCCCCATCTTACTTGCACTAGAAGGAGAGGGTTACCTCTGTTTTAGTTCACTTGCACCTGGAACAGTAAGCAGACCACACAACAGGTGAGGCTGAGGCAGGGCCTACCTACCTTGTTCAATGTTCAAAGGCAGCCACTTGGAAGAAACCAACACATAGTTTAGACATAGAGGGCTAGACCTCCGCTACAGTACCACAGAATCAGATTACTTCCACAGAAGCTGGAGTTATCACCCTGCTGCAGCCATGGTGCCATTCTGAGTCTAGCCCATGATGCTGTAAGCACCCAAGTTATGTTCCCTCTTGGTATCAGTGTATGAATATGGAAAAGATTTTACAAACTTCAAAATAACAGAAGGGTAAAAAATGCACCATAGATACAAAACAAACCAAAACAAAAAAAAAAAACAAAACAAAAAAAAAAAACCACCACCACAACAACAACAACAAAAACCACACCACACCACACACCACACTTTTCCACCACTTAGTCTTCATTCTGAGATGTTTTACCCAGATCATGAAGGACTAAGGTAAAACTCATGCACGTTAAGTATGCAATGCCCTAAAGTGTGTGTCAATAATACCTACCCGACTAATCTCTTGAAAAGGAATGGACATTGAGGAAAGCTGTGTGGCTCAGAGAGAGAAATGCAAATGCAGATCGACCCTGTAATGAAAAACCTCCTTATTAAACTGTTTTATCTTGGAGCAGTCCTTCTTTTCAGAATACATCCAAGCAAAGATAAAGGCATCTTACCACAGTCATTAAACTGTGCATGGTTTGATTCAATCAGACTCAGATCATTTGCATATGGATCAGTTTAATCTAGTTCTTCCTGTCTCACACCTATTGTTAATCATGCCTAGACTCCCTCCCTGCTTACTAATACTCATTCCCCCTCCTCCTCCATTCCTTTGATTCAAGTAGATAAATGAATAGGCATAAGGACATCAACATCTTTCTGAGTGATCATCTGCCTTGTATGCTCAGAATGTCCCATGTTTTGTTGATTATGTCCTGGTTGGCATCCCATATGTTCTTGATAGTCCCTGTCTTTACTGATTTAGGAAGACTGGGAAGACAGAGGAAGAATATTGTCTCAGGCTGTAAGCCCCAGCTTAGATTTACCTCTACCCTTAAATTAAGTGAGATTTGTGTTCTCAACTTATTCAGCATCATTAGAAAATATCTCTCCAAGTCACATGTTAAACTTAACAAAGCAAATCCTTTTGTTTCAGGAGCTGAGTATTTTTTCTGCTTTTATCCAGCAGTGGTGATACCTGTTTTTGCATAATCAATTTACAGTGAAGGGGTAACCTGCTTTTTTCTACAAGTAGATATTTTTATGTATCAGAGGCAATGCTGTTTGGGTCTTTTTGTAGCAATGCTAGAGCTCTGTAATACTTTCCCTCTGAATTACTGAGGTTTTGCTACTTTTTCAGAAAATAATTACAACCACAGGTTGAATGACTCTGCCCTAGATATATTGCCATGAATCCCAAACCCTAGCTTTGTTCTTTATTGTAGGGTTTTTGTTTCATTGTTCAGGATATTCTGTCCAGCTGCATCACAGTTATGGCCTTGGGGAGGTAATAGGCTTTATGATTGTGTGAGGAATGTGAGAGCAACAGATTGGGCAGTTTACACAAAATGTCTAGCATGGTGATTTTTCCACTCAAGGCTGTTGCTGTACAAACCTGTGGAGGAGATATTCATACCCCCATATTAAAAAAAAAAAAAAGATCTTTATTTTCAGTTTTTTTTGTTGTATTCTCTCTGTAGCTTTTATATAAATTCAGCTGCAGCTAGGATAATGTCCTCTAAAAAATGAAGGTCAGGGTCCTAGGAGGAGCTGCCTTTCAGCAGCATAGGGAGGGGTTTTTTCTGGCATAAGGACAGTCATATAAGCGTGGTTGGACCCATCATTCATTTAGCCAACATCACACAAAGTGACCCCCGTATTTCTTTTGTAGCGATGGTGAGCTGGGTGAATCCTCCCAGCCGGGAAGGGATTTTGTTAGAGACAGAATTTGTGTGTAAACAGTGAAGGTGCTGAGGGAGGGGATGGAGGACAGTATCCAGATTCAGTGTTCTCCAGCATAACTCTTCAGGGATTGTGTGTGTATTGTGATTTAGAGTAGTTTGACCGCAGTAATACACCACCCCTGATGGCCCTCCCATGCTGTGCTGGAAGGGAATGCATGGGCCGGAGATCTCAGCAAAACGGGACAGCTGTAGACAGCTAATAGAGATAAACACACGCGTCTCATGCATTAATATTCAAATTAATTTCTGCTGATTATATTTCAGTTTAGGATGATGCATTATTTATATTAGAAGTCCTTTTATAGTATCTCGTGAGTAAGGAAGTCACAGCTTGTGAGGTGGAGAAGATGAGATCTCCTTAGCAGCCTCTGTTGTGTTTTCATAGCACTTAGCACATGGGGATGTGAGATCACTGGGTACCTGTAATTCCAGACGATATCAGACACAAGACTTAATCTCTGACAGTTTTTTTCCACAGGACACAGAGAAATTCATTAACTCTGCCCACTTTTCTGGAAACAGGAAGGAATTGAAAATTCATGCTAAAAATATTAATAGAATAATTTTAAACCTTGGGAAGTGGCAAAAAGGTTATATTTGGGTTTAGTTTCTGGGAAGGACTAAGGACCAGAACAGCAGGATTTTAGACAAATTTGATGCAGCTCTCCCTGTTAAAATTTTGTCCCTGAAACTACAACATCCTGACATTTTTTCCCCCTGTCTGAAGTACAAGAAAAGTTCCTTTTACAGAATTTGAGGATTTCAGCTGATTGAATGAAATGATTCACTGTTAGCAGGAATGTAAAGATGACTGTGGCTTCTCTAAGCCCTTTTCTGCTGCTAAGGTGGCAGTTTTAGATTCCTTGTCATGACACGTAAGTGAAAACAGCTTAGGAAATCATGCATTGAAAGAAGATGATCCAAGGTTTAAGTACCTTCAGAACCATATTTGCTAATCTGAAGTAATTGATTATTTTCAGTCTTCATGTTCCTCTTAATTTAATTTATTTTCAGTGTGCAGTTTTTTAGAGAGGAGAGGTGAGGGGAGGAGATGAAGTGAATTTCCATCTCTGAGGCCTTATTAAGAAAGCAATATTCCTACACTGGCCTCCATCCATGGAGCTAGTGGATTGCCTGGGAGTAGCAGGATGCTGTCCCATTGTGAGGATGGTGTGGGACAGAAAACTGGCATGTATGGGTGCCAGGGAGCTTCACAGGTATTTGCTAAGAAGAAAGCAAGGCCAAGAATGCAGTACCACGAGTTTGCTTCAGATGGGTGCAGACTCACTTGTGCACCTCTCCCTTCTAGTCTGTCCCAAGCCTGCTTTTTGGTATATGGGCCTCCTTCCCTGCTTCCCAGACAGCTGAAGATCTCATCCAGCTCCATTAAACAGTGTCTGTTTTTTCATCCCGTGTGCTCTCAGGACACTAGCAGCAGGCACAGCAGCGGGATTGATTACTCTTTGTACTCCATCGTTGCATTCAGGGTCACATCAGCTTCTGGGACTAGTCTGCTCCTGGGACACAACCTGCTTGGGGTAAATGGCATCTCTGGGCCATCATTGCACAGGATGAGCAGAACAGGACAGTTTTTTTAAAATAATAGCTAAATTGGACTGTAGTTTTACAGTTACGTCAAAAGAAAATGTCTCTGATACCCCTTATAACACCAGCTAATTCATGGATTTCCTTCAGAGAGTTCAGGACCATTTGCAGCTTGTGTACTGCAGGCACAGAAGAGCAAGTGAGTGGAGCTGGAGTTGGGAAAAGTGAGGCAATATTAATATCACCTCTATATCTTGCAGCTGCCATCTGCACATGAATAATAGCCATTAGCATGGAGTACTCACAATCACCTTTTCTTTTGTGCATGTTAAGTTTATCATTCACATGTGCAGGATGAGAAAAACTAAGCATAAATATTCAGCCTGCAAATAAGCAGGGATTGCCTAACAAACTCTTGTGTTATTATTCTTTTTTTTTTTTTTTTTCTTTTTTTTCTTTTTTTTTTTTTTTTTGCTAGTTTGCTGGTTGGTTTGTTGACTGGTTGGTTGGTTTTTATTATTTCTGCTACATGCTCTGTATTTCTAGAAAGTCTGAGAATTCATTCTTCTTAATGCACTTCCTGCTAGGACTAAAATACATCAAGATTGGGGTTTTTTCTGCCTGGGAAGTACCTTGAGTCCACAACACCATGGTAGGTCATGATACAAAAGTTTACAGGTATGTGTCTTAAAAGCTCCATCACTTACAACAAACCCAATGAAAATATACAAGCAAATTCAAACAAACTAATATTTATCTCCATGTGAACACTCAGAGAAAACTTTATTTAACTTACTACAACTATACTATAAAGTGGCATTGAACTGAAGAAGATCCCTTTCAATGTTATCTGCTATATATCAATTAATTAAGGGAGTCTGAATCTCATTACTGAATGGGCAGCATTTGTAATCATTGCTCGCTAAATACAGATTAAATGATTTGAAGATAATAATCATCCTTCCTACTCTTACCTTTACAGGAGTGCCACTGTGCTTTGCATTTAACATGTCAGGCATGTTAAATGCCTACAATTCAAGGATAGCTATTTATTTAGTCTGTCTTAATTCTTAGGTCATTGCTGCTGTATCACAGTAGTTTATAGAAATATGGCTTGGTGATAGGGCCTTCCTTTTTCTTCTTCTTGCTTCAGTATATAGGTGCTGGACCTTGGTTTTAGGGCAGACTCACTGGGTTTAGTACAAGAAGAATATTTAGCACTGTATTTGCCATTTGCCTCTGAAGCTTGCTCTCATCCCAGTTATGTTAGAAAATCAGTCCTGGAGATGAAGGGTTGTGACAGAACAACCTAAGTTTCTCATAGCCAAGAGCCCTCCTGCTGGGCAACACTTGGCTAGGGACAGAGCAGTGAACAGAGCTCCACTGCACTACAAGGAACAGGGGCCAGCCAGAGCAGCCCGTGGTAGGGGACTGCCACGTCACAGAATCACTGAGTCAAAGAATTGCATGATGGGTTGGGTTGGCAGGGACCATAGTGGGTCATCTGGTCCAACCTCCCTGCTTAAGCAGGGTAATTCTAAAGCACATGGCACAGGATTGTGTCCAGATGGTTCTTGAGTACTCCTAGAGGAGAAGAGTCCACCACCTATCTGTACAGATTGTTCCAGTACTCAGTCACCCACACAGTAAAAGTTCCTCCTTATATACAGGTGGAACTTCTTTTTGTGATTTTCTGCCTATTGCCTCTTGTTCTTTTGCTTGACACCACCAAGAAGAGCCTGGAAACATCCTCTTGGCACCTTCCCTTCAGACACTCATTGATGAGGTCCCCTCTCAGTTGTCTTTTCTTGAGCCTGAACAGGCTGAGTTCCCTCAGCCTTTCCTTGTCAGAGAGGACTTGTTCCAGTCCCTTCATCATCTTCATTGTCCTCCACCGGACCCACTCCAGGAGGTCCATGTCCTGAGGATCCCAGAACTGGACACAACTCTTCAGATGAGGCCTCACCAGGGCTGAGCAGAGGAACAGGATCACCTCCCTCAGTCTGCTGGAAATGTTCGTCCCAAAGCACCCCAGGATTGGGTGCCATTGGCCTTCTTGGCCACCAGGACCCACTGCTGGTTCATGGACAACTTGTCCACCAGGACCCCCATGTCCTTCTCTGCAGAACTGTTTCCCTGCAGGTCAGCCTCCAGCCCCTGGTGCCTGGGGTTATTCTTCCTCAGGGAAAGACCCTGCATTTGCCTTTGCTGAACTTCAGACTGTTCTTTGCTCCTCTTTCCAGCCTGTCAAGACCCTTCTGAAGCACAGCACCGTCCTCTGGGCTATCAGCCACTCCTCCCAGCTTTGTGTCATCAGCAAACTTGCTGAGCAGGCACTCTGTCTTCTCACAAGTCATTGATGAAGAACCTAAATACTGTGCCCAGTATTGAACCCTGGGGGACACCTATAGTGTCAGGGCTCCAACTAGACCCCATGCCAGTGATTACAAAGTCCATCCCTGTTGTGAAAAGTGTGCAGCTACTTCTGCAGAAATAATAGTTTTGCCATAGCAGGTATAATCAAATTCTATTAGTTTTTTCAAAAGGACATCCCAGCTAATCAACAAAATAGGAACATAGCCAAGAACTCTGATCAAAGATGAGGGTAGTACCATTGAAGAAAAAAGGTGTGGAAAGGGTCTTTTTCCTAATTAAGCATAAAGCACTTCACAAATTGATCCAGAAATAGCAGCTTGGTTCTTCCCACAAACTGGTCTTTACAAGTCCTATCATACTAAAAAATATATGTTCTAACTCTGGCTCAGATTCCTGTTCATTCAAAGAATGTGCAATATGCTTGACACCTTTCACTTCTTTATCAGAAATGACATCACATACCCGTAGTAACTGTGCACAGTTAACCTCTAGTGCACAGAGGTTTTTCTTCCCATTCAATTTGTAACCAAAAAACTACTTTGTAATAATTTTTATGTTACTTTTTTTACTTTAAATGGCCCCTAATTCCTTCTGCCAGACCACCAAAGTCTTCAGCTTCTTCTATGTTGTTTTCTAAGCTTATCTTAGTGTTCACAATGCCCCTCAGCCTCATATGAACAACAAAATAACAACCTTTACTTTTTGTCTGCAGGTCATTAGTGAAAATAAGGCTGGTTCCCAAATCTCATTCTTCCTCCTGTCAAAAGTCATGGTCTATGGCACTTAAACAAGGAAGACAATTATGATGTCTTTGGTGAGGGAGATTGGCCCATCCTACCAGTGAGCAGATACCATCTTCCAGGTAAGTTAAATGAGAAGTCATGCTTTCACAGATAAGTTCCAACTATTAAATCTATTCCTTGTGTCTCTCAGTGTCTTGGATGCTGAACCCATGAAGAAAAGAGAAGACTGGCCACAGCACACCAGGCAAATCACCAGTCAGCCTCAGAATGTCTTCTTGTTCCAGGCCTGTAAATGAATGTTATCATGCTTGTTCATGTGCATAAATGTGCTAGAGAAAAATAAAGGAAGCACTCTGGACTACACAGGGTACTTTTCACTGGCCAGTGGATTCCAGTGTGTGTATCTGAAATGGCAGTGGATAAGGAACTGTTTGTCCTGCTAGTGTCCACGCTTTCTTCTCAAGCTTTTTGAAGAGTAAGCTTTTTTCCTAAATCCTAGATAGAGGTCCATGCACTTGTGCAGCTTCAAGTTTCTGCTTACAAACTGATATTTTGCAGATTACATGCATGTAACTGCACTATGCTGTAGGAACATAATATGAGAGGGGAAAAAACATGCTTTTTGTAGACTCAAGATTAATAATATATACCCACACTCAACCAAATTCAATATATGAAGACATCCATTAACAAATTGATTTGTAATCTAAAGGATTTTTTTCAAATGATGAGTATCAAGAGGTTTTGTTTAACACAGACAATAAATGCCACAGGCATGTTATGAGTTGATTCAAGCCTTAGAAGCAGCATCTCACATCTGTTGTCCCACCAGGAATACCTACATTCCATGAAACACCTAACACGTGGCATATTTAAAAAATATCCTGGCTTCATTACATAATAAAGTCTGATTTTTTTTTTTTTTTTTTTTTTTTTTAATCTCCAGCCTTTCTTCTATAAATGCAGAAATGTGTCTCATATAAAATCAGGGGTTTTCTGTACGTCTGGGGTGGAGCTTTTGCTTAGTGGGTGTAAATAGCTCCCAATTTTTTCTGAAAAGCTGTCTCTTATCTACTTCCCTGTGCACTTTTCTGCAATTCTATCCCAGCACAAGCTGGCCAAGGTCAGACAAGGTCAACTGTTGAAGGAACAGCCTTTAAGGTAAACTTGCCCAGTAGAGAAAGCAGTACTGGTAATTCTAGAGGGGATGGACCTTTTTTGACATGGTACTGATAGAGCAAGTGAATCAGGTCAGTGAGAAAACTCAGTGAACTTAGAGGACTCAGAATATTTGGAAAACAAGGGAGGTTTGATCACCTGTGGTAATAAAAATGCCCTGGGTGTGTAAAGGGGGCAGTGATGATTTAGTGTGAGCAATTATATTCTTCCTGCCCCATGATCCTAGCAGTGCTGCACAGCTCATAACCACTCATGAGTCACTACCTCCATTCTAGTGAATTTGCTTTTCCAGTAAAGCTCCCAGGTCTGTCCTGAAACTGCTGTGTAGCAATGCAGAGCACAGTTTCCACATAACCACATCTGCAGCTATGCCCCAGCAACAGATAACGTGGTCTCTGCATGTTCCCTCCAGCCTGTCAGCACTCAAATACCATTTGTGCTGGTATGGGGCAAAAAGTAATAACAAAATGTGGGATGTTATGAGAAACACATTAGCCCTTTTATGTCTAAAGTCTAATACAGTATGTATTTTAAATTATAAAACCATTCCATCATGTATATACAGTCTTTCTTTCTCTCTACTTCTGCTGCTGCTGCTATTCAGTTTAGTCCAAATCATGAAAATCTGAAATCATATTCTTGTTTACTGCTGCCTTCTCTTCCCTTCCCCCACCCCCCATTTTTTCTCTCTAAGCTGCTTGAAAACATTCGGTTACCCAGCCCTGGAGGTGAAACTACTCAGAGAACTTCAAGGTTATGAAATGCAAAAGCTTGGCTTTTATTTGTTTCACAGTCAGCGAAAGCAGTGCACAGGATGAAAACCTCTGTTGTGCAGCTCCGTTAACACAAAAAGGAAGCTTTAATTGAGTTTAAAATGCAAGAGTATTTTTACATAATTAGGAAAAACAAAAACCCCCACAACAGTGTTGAACAAATAGTGGTGTTTTTTACATAAATACAGATAAAATAAAAGAAAAAAAAAAAAAAAAGAAAAAAAAGAAAAAAAAGAAAAAAAAAAAGAAAGCACTCAATGGCCAAAGCAGATTAAAAACATTCAGGCTGTTACTGCTATGTTTGATGGAAAAGCAAAACCATTGGTGAGAATTAAGTACTCACTGCAGAGAGGGAGAAACATTTGAAGTTATCAAAGAGAAAAGTCTTGATGTCAAAAAGAAAGAGGAATCTTAGTATAAAGGAGAGTTAAATCTTTTGCTGTGGAATGAACTGAATTTTGAAAAGTCACCCAGAAGAGGTAGAGAACGAACTAGGAAGTTCAAGAGCTAATAGCTGTACAGCTAATAGCCGTACAAAAAATTAAATATAATAATAATAATAATTATAAAAAGGAATAATGGGTAGGATCTGAGCTGTAGATAGAAATATTTTAGGGAGCTGAACTTAGAGATCTGAGGTGCTTTGTCTTTAATTGCTTGTTAAGTCCTTAGGACTCCCACTTTCCTTTATAAAGGAAACTTGTAGCTGTTAGGTCAGACATTGCAGAAGAAATTAAAATAAAAGTTCTGTTTTTCCCTTTGCCTGGGTTGTGCCTGAAAAACAATACATATTTATGTGTGCAGAGTTGTCAACACGTTACACAGCATTTGTAAGCGCTATCCATATTCAGCGATATGGTTGCACAATTATAAAGCACACGTGCTTGCCTCTCTCTTGGAGATGTACAATAGGAAGCTGTTTGAAATACTTCCACAGCTATTGCACCCAAGTGCATTTTTATGCAGCCCTCTTTGTCAGCAATTTGTCCTTGTGCTCTAATAGTGACAACAATTAGGTGCACTGAGGTGTGCCAGAAGTTATACACCTCTAGACAAACTGGAAATGGAGTCAGAGCCTGTGGGGCCTGATCCCCACAAAACACCTACAAGGTGACCTTGGCTTCTGTGGGGAGGGCTGGGGGCACTCAGGTCTCTGAGGGCAGGAAAAACATTAGGCAGTTTCAGTGCCCACAGGCAATCCTGTTGCAGACTTATTACCGGTAATTGCCGCCCTTACACCCCAACTTCCCCGAATGACGCTGCTTTTGGTCCCCAGGCGTGGAGCTGCCTCTGCTTTAGCTGCAGAAGCTGCCGGCAGTACAAACTGCTCCTGGGGAGCACAGCCCTCCTCCAGAGGCAGCTGCCAGGGCCTCCCGTGGCACAGATAGTAAATGATAAAGATCTGTTTGGGGCAGATGTTCCAGCTGCTGTGCTTAGACCTGGGTGCAGAACCTGAACTGCCCCAGCCAGCTGAGTTTGGTTCTG
This sequence comes from Hirundo rustica, assembly GCF_015227805.2. Lineage (NCBI taxonomy): Eukaryota > Metazoa > Chordata > Aves > Passeriformes > Hirundinidae > Hirundo > Hirundo rustica. The sequence goes on along the minus strand of NC_053452.1, from coordinate 55,388,889 downwards.
GGCATAGTAAAAATCAAAGCACAAACTGCTGTGACAGTGAAACTTATGACAGGGATGATATAAAATGGCTGCCAGCAATTGCAGAGGATTGGACTGGAGCCAGGATACATTAGAACATTTGTACTAGCCCCAGAAAAAAGCAAACTGACTTCCAGAGGATGGAAAGGGGCTGTGTATTTATGTTTGTGTATGTTGTGCTATATGTGTGGGTTCATTTTTAGGGAAATCATGTACTTCCATCACTTCCTTGACGGCTTGATTTTGGGAGGATTTCCTGATAATTTGTGCCAAATGAAATTTCCTTTAGTTATCTCCCTGCTGTATCTTCTGATAAGTTGCCCTGTTTTCCAGCTCCAGTCATGGCTGATGAAACTAGATTAAGCTTCTAAAATTACATTGCAGTGAATCAAAGCTAGAGAAAATAGCAAGGATGAATTAAATATTGTCCCTGTGCTGTGCTTCAGCCCAGCTGAATCCAAATCACCGCAAAAGCAGAGTTCTCAGAAAGCCATTCTTAGGCTGGGCGGGGGAAATGCTATCTTCCCAACAGGTAGTGGTTTTGGTCAGAGTGGAAAGAAGTCTATTTTGAGGCAGTCTGTTTTCCTTGCGTTCCCAAATAGACGGAAGCGGGAAGCTTTGAAAAGCACTGGAAAGTCTCTTGCATGACTGCCAGCCCAGAAATGCTTGGGAGAGGAACCGCATGTGAGCTGTTCTATGGGAAATACAGAAAAATGCCATGGAGGTGAAGAAAAGAGCTCAGACTTCACCTAGTTAATTCTAACCAGATTTGGATTGTGTTTGCGTCTAGCAAGGAAATTAGTTTCCTTACATTAAACCACTGGGCTGGTTGCTGATTCAGAAAACACTGACATGACTAAACCTCTCCATCCATATGGTCATATACAATGCCTTGTGGAGTCATCCTAATGGGCTCTAGGGGAATTAATTCAATCACCAGAAGCAACATTCCCACCTCAGAATGCATTATTCTCCACAGAGCAGCCAGCCTTCCCAGCAAAAAAGGTCTTTTCCTTCTGCTTTTTGGTGGAGGCTCAGAGCATGCCCAAACATCCCTATCATTGCCTCAGGCTGCAACACAATCCCGAACTTTCTGTGTGGATTGCTGTAGGGAAATAAGTTTTTCTGTCCATGCTCTTGCCCAACAAACTTCTAGGCAGACATAAGAGTGATGGGAAGCTGTAGTTCCTCTGGAAAGCCATGGCATAGCTTTGCATACAGGTTGCTGTTTGGTGCCAGCCCAGTCTGGTGTGACCATCAAACAGTTGGATGCAGACAAATCTGGAGCTTAAGGTTACTGAACTGGCGTTAACACCCGTTGTCAGTGCTATTTTTGGATCCTGTCCATGTGGCTATTATTGGCTTAAGGATTTAGATTAAACACTTTAAAATACCTTAGGGAAACTGTGGAGAGACGTTAGCAGAGAAATCAATTGCTGAAGGGGATGTGAAATCTTTACTTCTCGTGTAAGAACAGGCTGCATGAATGCCTCTCAAGGGTAGTTTAGGTGTGGTGGATTCAGTCTGGATGACCTCTTGAGATGCCACAGCAAGTAAGTCATTGGCAAACACATTTCTCTGGAAGAACTGCAGCTGACTTGGGCTAAGCCAACACACTCAGTCAGGGCCTAAGCAATAAGCTGGTTACATCTGTCAGCCTGAAAACTCCTCACAGTACACGGAGAGGCTGTGAGGCATTCTTGCCTGCTCCTGGTAAGCCACCGCCCCTCAGGGCACCAGCGTGGGCATGAGGAAGTAAGTCAAGGGCTCTGAGGAGGATTATCCCAACTCTGCTTCAGCTCCCTGGACGGCATTGTCTGAGCAGAAAAGTTCCTCCACCTGTGCTGAAAGGCTTAAAAATGGTTTTTCTCCCCTTGATGAAAGTTAACTGCTGTGCAGTGGTATCGTGTGAAGGATGTCTGAGGTGTCTCTGCCTATCTGGACTGTCTTTGCTGTGTGGTTAAGTTTAGACAGGATGATGCCCAGCAACTATCTGAAGCCTTAAACTGCATTTTCTCTAAATTTTACACTCCTATCAGGAAATAAATCCCTCTTTGATTGGGGGTAGAATTGAAAAGCTGGCAGGTCACTGTCTCCATTGCTGTGTCTGCAGATACAAATTCACTCAGTTACTGCATAACTGTGAGTGACACAGGGCATCACAAGCCAGAGCCAAGTTCAAAAGTGAAAGAATCACATAACTCATGGTAAGAGTGACAATAGGCACGATCTCACTGCTGATATGCTCAGAGAAGATAGAGGGGACAGAGTGGCAAATGCTTTATCTTGGCTGCAATACTGATAAGGCCTTCCTATAGCTCCTTTCCTACATAATTGCGTCATTCACTTAATACTGACTGCTGTTTCGCTAACATCACTCTTTTCTAATGAAGGAAAATGTTTTTGCTTTTATTATCTTATGACAAACAGAGTTAACAAGCCCCTTCAACTGCAGCAAACCCTCTTTCTGTTTTGTGGGGCATCTAGTACAGCTTTTGGCAGTGACAGCAACAGCAACAGCAATGCTTCTCCATATGGCCAAGCCTTTCCTGCCACCTGTACTGTAGGAGCACATTTGTCTGACATAGCATCCTGGTGATCTTTCAGCAAAAATACAGTCACATCACACCGTGTCCAGGTTTGGTTTGGCTCACTAACAACCAGCTGTTTCCAAACAGTTTCTCTTCATCCAGAGCCAGGCTGGACTTCATAAAAGTGCTCTTGGTAAAAGCAAATAAAAAAATGCTTAATAAAATGCTTTGCGCATATCTCATGTACTCCCCATTAACTACCAGATAAGAGGATCCTTAGAACCATTCAGTTAGTTTCCTATTGTCCCATGACAGAAGCTACAGATGGTTTATGTGCATTCGTTGTTTTATTGAGTGGATTTGATGTATTTCTAGAGAAGAGCAGATAACAAAGTCCTGATTTGAGCTTTTATGCAACTCCAGTTTATCCACAGTTGGGATTCTGGCCCATACTTAGCTCAAGGCTCTTCAACTATGAATGTACTTAGATCAGTTTGGGCACCTTAGCAATTGTTACTCACTAATTTCTTCTTTTCCAGTCCATTCCTCTTCTATCAATGTACTGAGTCAATTTCTACTCCAGTCCACTAACTTCACAAGAGAAATAACACTCATGAACAAGTTCATAGCTCGTTCCAAATTGGGAGCAAAGTGGGACAATAGGATAACACTGCACTTGCATGGGACGGATGGCAGAAGAGAAGCTGACTGTGAAGAGGTAAATTTAGACATGCACAGTCCTTTACAATAACATTTGGAAATTAAACTACATTTGTTTTAGTGCACTTTTAAAAGAAATCAAGAGAAACATACAGTAGTAAGCAAGGAATATGAAGAAAGGAGAGAGCTTCAGGACTAAATGTAGGTAAACCGGCCAAGGAAAATGAAGAAAAGTGGTGTCAGTAGTGACCACTTACATACATAATTTTTTTCTTATGACAACACACCCTGGTGGATCACAGCACTTCAAAAGCTAGAAATGCCGTGAAGTTTTAGATATTTCCCATGACCTAGCTTACAGTGGATCTGAAACTAAAGTTCCTCATGCCAATGCATCACAATGCGGTTTGGCAGTATGAAACATTATTACAAGTGAAAGCAGCAGTTGGTGAAGTGTAACAGCTGCTCAGATATTCTACTTGAAGATTCATGATTAACCCTTCTACATTAAAGGGATTGGTGAAGTTGGATAGCTTTATTGCTGTATCTCCTGCATCTTTTCAAATCCAGCAAGTCTGGTGGAAAATACATGAAATGGAGAGTGCAGTATGTCTCTAGAAAATTAGAACCCATTTCTCCTCCAGGTTTTCCCTCCCTCAAATTTGTGCCATGCTTTGCCTCATTTAAAAAAAAAAAAAAAAAAAAAGATGGGGGAGGGGGACGGTGATCATTATCCAGTTCCTTCTCCTCTGGCCATATCTATTTTCAGTTGAGAGTTCAATTGTCAATTCAGAGTTTTGTGGCAAGACACTCATGTAAAATCCCTTAGAATCTTTTTCTCTGATTTAGACTCAAAACTAAAGAAGAATCAATTTATGCGAAGAGAGGAAATTAAGAGGCCTCCTGCAGCACTTAGATGGGTTGTGCAACTTTGGAGGAATGTTTGCAGGTATTTGGAAGGGTTTATGCTTTCTGTTTGCTTATTTGAATATTAGCTTTAATATTTGACATCTTTATGTTTTCTTATGGTGACTTGGTCTCAAAGTTATGTTGGAAAGTCTCATACGCAGGAAGCACCTCAGAAAATTTCCCGCTTGTATATGTTATAATGACAAATATGTTATAAACTTCACTATGTGGGGACCTTAATCAGGCAGAACTTTTGTATCTCTAAATTCCTTCTCATTTCTGATACAAATGAAAAAAGCTCTTCTCCTCAGTTAGCCTCTCAACACTTCTTAGTCCCACCAAGTTTTATTGTCATTCTTCTCTCTCCAACATGATACACATACTTAGCTCAGCTTGGTAGCATTTCTGTTGGATTGAGAAAAGTCTGACAGCATCTTTGGGTTTTCTAATTGAGCCAAAGAAACCCAGCATGCCAGGTACTTCTCAGAGTAGAGGATTTTCTCTGCTTCCACGATTAGACCACACCAATCTCAGCAGCCACAAACAGTATCTGCCAATTGGTATGTAAAAATCTATCATGGAAAGCTGCATGCTGGAGTAGTTTGTGCCTCCATGTGCCATATGTTTAAGTGAAAGAGTGTGACAATCACAGCAGCACACTGTCCAGAAGTCATAAGCAGTTAACAAAATGCAACATGATCGTTGGCAGGCCTGCTGGTCTGGGTCGTGCAGCCAGAGCTGTATTTATAAAACACGGTAAACAGGATGGCAAGACAGGAAAGGCAGTTGGCATGTGAAACCATGCAGCAGCCTGACAGGAATGCTCTGAAACTGCCTCCAAGTTTCCAGGGTTTCGTATTACCATTTCTTTCTGCCTGTCTGGCCCAGATGAGGACTTATCTACCTGTCCTTCCACAAGAGCATAGCTCTTGAAAAGTAAGTTTAGACACAGGGACTCCAAAGTTTTACTCAGGAGAGTAATCTCCCACATCTGAGGGTCATCAAGGATGTCACAGTTAGACTCCCGTGCTGGAGGTAAGCTCAAGTGTTTCACAGTAGAGAGAGAAAGGGGTTTACAGGCAAGCCTAAGCCACTTTCTAATTAGTAGTGCTGGGCCACATTTTCATGTGTGGCACATAGTAGCACAGACACGTAGCTGCACAGTCCCCCATCCTGTTCATGCTGTGTTGTCCCTGCAGAGGAGCTTCTTATGCTGGGCAAAAAGTGCATTTAGTGGGGCTCTGATATCTGCTAAATAAATAAAATTATTTAAAAAAAAAAGAAAAAGTGGATTGGGTGTTTTATGCAGGAAGGAGGGAGTTGTTTGCAGGCAGCAATTATACCCTGAAATCCAGAGGCTGACGGTTGCTGCTCCAGGGCAGCTGACTGCTTCCTGCAGCTGGCTGCTTAATACTGCAAAGGTGATGAAACCTGAAGGGAGCCACTGAATAGATGGTAATTATGACTGACACAATGACGGCTTGTGCAGACATGTAACTGTGAAACAAAACACCACAGTTAGCTAACAAGAGATCGGTATAAGTTTTTTCACTAGCACCGTGTCTCCTGTCTGACACTTCTGAAATTGGAGAAAAAAAAAAAGCATTGTGAGCTTCAGCATTCAGAGACAGAACAGGCCAGACAAGCTGAGGGTGAAAAGCCAACATCTGTCCCTTTCAGGATGATTATAGCAGATTCTGTTTTCATGTTGATTTCTGAAAACCAGTTTTTCTTACTTGCAGTTTTTTCCTTCATAAGTGTCTCTTTTGGGTTGTCTCCCTGTGATATGGTTGACTACACTACACCTCCATCTCTCTCAAGCACAGAATCCTCTGAGGAATTTCAAATAACTATAACAGGGCATTTGTGGATCCAAATCCATGTTATCTTATTATTCCCTTACCTTTTTTTTTTTTTTTTTTTTTTTTTTTAATCTAGGGGACAGAGAGGCTTTCTTGAGTAATAAAATCATGCTTTTATACAGACGGCTAAGGAAAGGACACTGGGACATCCTGTTCAATCAGCACATCTTTGGAACTTCCTAAAGTGTTAATGGACAAAAAAAATCTTTTCCCTGCCCAGTGAAAATATGTGAGATAAATCAGAAATCTTCTAGGTTTCTATAATAATAGTTGTAGCTAGGAAACAGGAGAATAAGGACTCAAATTCCTTACTAACAGCATAAGCAATGATCTATACTCCTTCTTTCTTTCTCCCTGTTTGAAGTGGAACATGAAAACGCCCTGGCACAAGACCTGATTTTATTCCTGTATGAAACTAGTGTCCAAAGTTCACAGCTGAGATGGGAATTAGGCAGAGGAGGAACCTGTACCAGATGAGAGCCCTAAGAGCACACATGCTAAGGATGGCAGAAGAAATAATTTCCATCACTCAAGTGTGAAAAAGAGACAAAGAAATCCACTCTGTCGTTGGAAATCTTATGCAGTGGAAGTTTTTTCAGAAGTAGTACAATTCCACAAAAGATGTCTGTCTCAATTGATCTATACTTTTTAATGAAAATCTTTAAATCTGAAATTTTCCAGCTGCTTGCTGATTCTGCCAACAGAGGATTTTCTATCCATGGAAACTCAATGGCATACTCTTCACTAATGTACTCTTCTGGAATTACCCAATTTATAGACCGTTACATCTCCTTTTCATCTTCAGAGATTTTCTTATACAAGAAAGTGGAAAGTCTTTGCTTCACCCAGCAATGATGCCATTCCTTGGGAAGAACCTCCTAATCCCCAAACCCGCCAGTCAGAATTTGAGCAAAAACACCCTGGCAAACACTGCAGCAAACATATAAAAATCATCCATTTTACTTATGGCCTTTGCACAATGATTTTCTCTCCTGCTGTCCCACTCATGAAATTTTTCTATGGTGTCCCAACAGCTAACTGTACAGCTCAATGATCATACCTTTTAATCTCCACTTAGAGAGGCTGTGATGCAAAGTTAGCATGATGTAGTTTACACAAAAGTGAATGGAAAATACTTCATTTTTATGCAACTACAGATTATTTTTCAATGACCAGTGGTTTTGTCTTCTGGAATTTGTCTCTCGTTCAGGAGACCTACACATGTTCCAGATTTGGGGCTAATAATTATTAGGGATAAACTGAAGAAAAACTGAAATCCAATTTACATTTCTTCAATTATTTCATGGTGTTGAAACAATATGATTCATTCCACCTTTGTTTCTGAGGCCAGAGAGTGGCTGGGGAAAGCAGCTGCTGTATAAATAAACATATAGATTGTATTTGTGCCCCTCCCCAGTGGCATATAACAACTTTGGTTACCAGCCATTTATTTCTGCTGCAGTGAAAAACACTGAACACTGAGAAATAACTAAAAGCAGGTTTTCCTTTTCTGGATTTTAGCAGAGAAAAAAATGGTGAGTGTGCCTTTAGGGCTACTTTCTAAATTCTACTTTGGATTCAGTTCTTACCTAGATGTTGTTTAAATGCATTAGGCTGTCACTCCATCTACTCCAGCACAGTGTCTTGGGCAGTGGCCAGTGCTTTCCCAGAGGAGCTTTACATGCCTCAAAGAGAAAGGGATGGTAGGAAAATAGCAAGGTGTGTGATCAGTGAGAGGAAAGACACACAGCTAAAGTTATTTCTTCTTATTCGCAGCTCTCCTTACATCACCTGGAGCAAAAAATATAATAGCAGGTGCATGTAGTGTAGACACAGGGATCCCTGAAAATGCGGTGCCATGAGGGAGATGTTGGGATATGTCTGCATAATAGTGTTAGAACCATGGAGTAAGCCTGCACATTTGAAAAGGCAGAAAAATCTGCTCTTCTAGGTTGTCCTTCACCATGCCTAAGAGAACCAAGAAGCAGTGACATTAGGGGCTTTAGCTCTCTTGCAGTGAATCCAGGTCTGCAGCCTACTTTCTGTCATCCAGTGAAGGGTGATAGCCATGGCTACAGCATCAGTACTCATCACACATTCCACAGATTTATAGAATAATTGACATGTGAAGCGTCCCCCAGGGGCCTGTGGTTGTCTTCTCATCAAAGTAGGGCCAATTTCAAATGGTAGAGGTAACATTAAAAATTAGGCAATCACTTGTGTCCTGTCTCATACAGTGAACACATCACCAGAAATCAACCTTACCATGCTTGGGGAGAGCAATGAGGGTCAACATGGAACACCTTGAGGACCACAGGTCTACTGTGATAGACAACACAGGTTGGACATAAAAGTGTGAAAGAAACAGGTTCAAGAGTTTAAATATCACTCACAGTGGCATTGCATCTCCAAATGGGAAGGACAGGAAACATGGTTGTCACAGAAATAGAGAAAACATTAAAAAAACAACAAGGGTGGATTTTCCTTCTTTTTTTTTTTTTTCTTTTTCTTTAAATTTCTGTACATTTCAGAAGGATTTTGATGGCATTATCAAGTCCTTCATTATAATCACCTGGGCTTGCATTTCTTTCCCTCTTTTTTAATAAATATAAAACTAGATTGTTACATAACAATCTAAAATTCCAGAGTATGGGGGTTTATATGTATAATCTGCATAGATGAAGTGTCAGAGTTCACAAACTAATCACCAGAAGTTAGTGACATGTGAAAGTGGGCAGGGAATCCTAACAGGCCCCCAAGAGGCTGTCTAAGGAGACACTTTGTAGAAATCTGTGCTGACTTTCTATAAAAAGAGCGCAGTGCCGTTAATTTTAACCACATATTATGCCTAATTAACTCATTATGCAAATATGTACATAATAAGCCACTATCATCCAAGGGCCCAAAAATCCAACAACTGTGTTCTGAAAGGTCACATCTTAAACCTTTAATACAGAGAGTGAGAGAAAGGAAAAAAGAGTCAGGAGAATGAAAAAAGCTCAGATAAAGGGCTTTACTTCGGAAAGAACAACAGCAGGAGCTTTTCAAAACATAACCACTTACCTTTTTAAAGAAAATAAATATGTAGTCTGTTCTGACTCTACAGCTGTGCTTGTTCTGTCTCTTTTTCCCACGCCTACTCACCTCCTTTCATTTCTCTCCTCCAGACCTCTTTTCAATGTTTTCAGCACGCTTTTTTGTTTCACTTTCTGGCGCAGCTGAAGCCCTGAAGACCTTGAAAGAAGTATGACAGAGAGCTGTAGACCAAAGAGGGATCACAGCTGCAGAAAGCAGAGGTGGGCTGCCAGCATATGGTGGTACAATAAGGATGGAAGTGGGGAGGGTTGTTTGGGGTTTCTATCTGGCAAGAATTTACCAAAAAGCAAAGGTCTCACTGAAAATAAATAAATAAACAAACAAACAAACAAATAAATAAATAAAGTCTGACTTCCACTGCATTCATCCCAGCAAGAAAGTACTAGAGCACTGAAAAAGTCGATCACAACAACGCCAGCCCATCAGTCCAGAGAACGCACGAGAAAGTCAAGTCCAGCAAACAAAAGTTATTTTCCTAAATGGAAACACAAACACATCTCCCACTCAGTGTTAATGAGGAGGGTCTCCCTTTTTGTTTTACAGACATAGAGCTGTGACCTCTGCTTTGTTTCCTTGTTTTATTAAACTTCCAGCTAAAAACATCCAACCCTTTCTGCTTGCCATTTCTTCCTCTTGCTTTGAGGAATAAGAACCAGGATTGTCAGCCCAGATGTGTCGCATCCAGAAGTTCTTAAGTGGGCACCTAACCGTGCTACCAGCCTTATTTTGCTGCCGTGGGCCTTGGTGAGCAGCCCTTTATCCCACAGCCCCCTCCACCTCTGGCACTGTTCAGTGTTTTCTGGGCAATATTTGCAGTTACCTTAGACATTTTGCCCCAAACCTCTCGAACATGTAATATATGTTGAGTATCCTACTTATTCCACAGTCTTACCAGAATAATGGTGATAATGCTTTCTCTGTCCAATGAAGCTTGTCTGGCATCATATACCATCCAAACAAGATTTTGAATTGTATTTCCATGGGAGATGATACCATCACACTTTTGACCTACTTACAGATACAGGCCCAACTCTTATCTGCCAGATCCATCTGCGATTCCTGCTCCTGTTTCTCTGTATATTTATGTTCATGTGCTCCCTCTGCATTCCTCAGAGCACAATAAATCCTGCCTGCCAACCCCTTCGTCACCTCTGCTTCAAAACGGATTGCTTCAAGGTCAAGCAGTTCCCTTGTAATGTACAGTTTAACCTGATTTGTGGAGGCAAAGCTTTGAAATTTTTAAAATAAGGCTAAGGTAAAGTAAAGCTTGCAAATGAAACTCTGATGGTAAGCTGGAGTATTTCCCTCTCCAAAGAGTTCGAGCAGAGGGCACTGTGCCATCTGAAGCCATAAGAGCTGGAATTATGTTATTTATTACACAGAAGATGTGCATCAAATAGAAAAGAAAACAAATGCTGACAACAGAAAGTGATCAAACTCCCATCCATGAGCAGGAGAGAGACTGAAGGAAAAGTTTTCTCCCAGTCTGTCTGAAAATCCACACCAGTGAATACCAGCATGAGAGCACTTCTCAAAACTTTGAAAAAACTAAAAGGACAAACTTGGAATAGAAACCTTAAAATTATCCCTACAAGTAATTTCAGGGTACAAAAATGTCCTTTAATACTTGCCATGTAAGTGGTGCTCCACTGCCGAGTGGTTGGCTATTTATTTGAGACAGTAGCAGTGGAGATCTGAGACAAAATATTAATATGGGGGTTTAAGATGTGGAGGTAAAAGACAAATACGATCACACAGGTAGATTATGCACATTGACCTTCTGTACTTCATTGCCAAGGTGGATGCTTTATGCTTAAAATAGCAATGTGGTAAACATGCTCAAGTGGAGTAGCCCCTATGATAAGGAACTACTAATATGTAATCCTACTGCATTGGACAGTGAGATTTCAGTAGGACCACAGATTTAAAAAATAGTACATTATTAAGATTGCTACAAGATCCAAATAGTCAAACCCTCTTGGCTTGACCTCCTAAAGCCTTGGGAATAGCTTAAGAATATGCCTTTATTTAAAAAAAAAAAAAAAAAAAAAAAAAAAGAGTATTCTGCTCACACTCCTTTTGAACCCTAAGAGAGTCTAATTTTCAGCTTTCTTCTGCACAATGAAAATCTTTGTTTTTTAACAGATGCTGCAATTTTCATGTACTCACCTGACTCCAGGAGTCAATCTTTAAAAAATAAATAAATTTCCAAAGATCATGAGAAAGGGCATAAGAACACATCAGGAATAAGCTGAAAAGTCTCATTGAAAAGGCTTATATTCCAGCAAGTTCCACTTAGCACTGGCTAAATGGAGTAAAACCTGACAATCAACTAAAAATCTAGTAACAGATGCCCAGAGATACTGTGTATATATATATATATATATATTTATTTTAATGAATAGTTCTAACGATAAATAACCGATTACCTTATTTATAGAAAACTAGTATTACAAGAATATCAGATTGTGCTATTATACCCCCACATGCATACCAGTTTTCTATACAGAAATTTGATAATAACAAGGACTGTTGCTTTTAGAGATTTTGGAATAACAAAAAGACACAGACTTTTTGTGGTGTTGTTGCCAAAAAAAAAAAAAACCAAACAAAAAACCCTACCTATCTATTTGATTTTTCTTTTTAATTAAGGTGGAACATAAGGATATTTCCTTAACGAGAAGCAGAATTTAAAGTCAAGGAGAGACGATGGGAAGAAAAAAAGTAAATAAAAGCAAAACACATATGAAGATTGCACCAAGCTCTCTTTTCTATGTTGCTTTTTTATTTCTTCCTTCCAAACAAAAGGCATTTGAAACTTCACAGAAGTAAACAAAAAGAGACAAATCAAATATCCTGGTAATTTTCAAATTTTCAGGTTTGCTACCCTTTCTCACACATTTCACAGAATGTATCACAGTATTTACCAATATGATAAAAAAGCACCTAAAACTAACATTGCACTGTGTTAGGAAAACTGCCCAGAAGAGCTAGTATCGAAATATCATGTAAAATTCATGTGCTGAGAAAAATTCCATTCAGACTGAGTCACAGAGCCTCATGCTGTATTTGTAAAATTCTCAAACATGATATGAGAGCATTATTGCCTTCAGGCTTGTTATTTCATCCCCTGGACACACAGAGAAGCATATCATCCTTTCATAGGATTGATCAGCAAATATCCTCCAGAGCAGTTAGATAAGAAGGCATTCCCTTCTTCTAGCTGTAGGTTTTTGCTGTGTTGCATTTATTACTGTGGTGTGAAAATCTCCCACTGAGTGCAATACCTTTAAACACTTCTCTGGGTTTTTTTTGTTGTTGTGAGGCATTTTGCCAAGTGGTGTGTTGTGTTATTTACCTTGGAAAAGAATTGTTGCAGCATAATTTATTTTGGTCTGGGCAGAAATTAGCTATGGAAGAAGTTCTGAGACCTGTTTTCTCATTACCAGCAGGTCTTCCATCTGCTTAATTAGAAGTGCAAATATTTGGAAATCTGAAATCCTGCAGCAATGTCTCAGATAGCATTTCTTTGTTGCAAGATCTGAAAAGTGATCACTGATAATTGTTGATTGTGCTCTGTGTGACTGTAATTACATGGCATTGATCTGATGTTCAGACACCACAGTGATGAGCTTAATACAAGAACCTAAATAGACTAGATACAATTAGACCAATAATCACCAAGAAGAGGTAGTTTAAAAGGGCAGAGGGAAATCACAAACAAATGTGAATGACTGAAAGGGAAAAGAAACAAAAACAAAAAACCAGAACCACAAAAAAATCTGCTGAGTATTTTATCCAGCAAAGTCTGTTCAGTCATTTAAGCTGCTTATCAAATACCAGTTACCTCTTTTTGTGATTTAAAAAAAAAAAAAAAAAAAAAAAAAAAAAGAGAGAGAGAGAGAGAGAGAGAAAGGCTATTTAATCCTTGACTGACTGGAAAAATAAAGAGACTGCAGCAAACCTTCTCTGAACTAGGAAAGCATGAGGCTGTCTGAAAGCATGGGTGGCTGGCCAGGCACCTCAAGGATTGTCCCTAAATACCGAGGGACTATCAGATCAGCCGGGCAGGGAGGTGAGAAAGCAAGAGACAAATGTGAGAAGGGAGAATTCATTTCCACAAGAATGTCTGCTTGGCACTGTATAAAGTACTTTCACATTAGCATTTAGCACACCAGCCACACAGCTGTAAAAGGGTAGAAACCTGAGAAGGAAATGAGATAAAAGGGGAATATTGCTTCTTAAGTGGGCTGTGAACTTTCTTGCTCTAATTGATCTCTTACCATCCCACGCAAAGGAAAGCAAGTGGCGCGTTCTGCAGATGGATCATTACTAGCTCACATACAGGAAAACCTTTCTACCCCTCCCCACAACTGCTGAAAAACAGGTTCACTCACAGGCCAGCACGGGCATACCTATTCTTGTTTAGGGACAGGGGATACCAGTGCTGATGGCATGGTGACAACATAGCCACCTGGCATGTGGGCTAGCCACATGGCTAATGCCTCCGCATCTTCCCCTCATGTTGTACCATAAGGGAAGGAACAACTTTAGCTCAGCTGATGAGGAGGAAAAGCTTTTTTATCCAAATGCTTTCTCCAGAATCATCGGATCAGTGTGTTCAATGCCTCCACATCCAACGCAAACCAGTATCTGGTCCTCAAGGGTCCCAGTAACCTCCCCAAATGGGTAAAGGGATGGGTGAAGGAGACCAGGGGTGAAAAGGAATTATGTGGCTGTGGCTGCAAAGGCTGAGAGAAGGACTTTAAGAAGGTATAGGCTGGGGACAGGGAGGTTATACTTCTGTCAGAGCATCTGAAATGGCTGGAAAAACAAACAACCTTTCAGGCAGGAGGCTCTTTGCATCACTCTTGTGAAATGTTAAAGGAGTATTTTACCCCTCTGTTGGCAAAGCGTTAAGAAACAAAATGGTCAGGAATTTGGACTTGGTGCCAGAAATGCTGATTTAGCTCCCTTCTGAGAAGCTGTCCCACTAGAGAAGGAGCCAAACCTTCACGGAGCTGTGTGGAGGCAGATGGAGGCCAGGGAAGGCAGCATCACTCCAGTCAGCTCACAAAAGCATGCTCTGTGGAGCTTTTTTGTCAAAAGCATACCCACTTTCTACAATTTAAATTCACAAACAACTTAAAAGAATTGTTCAGTAAATAATTTCACATAACAAGTGAATCTGAGAAAACAGCAATCTGTTTTAGAATAATTTGTGAAGAGTTAAGAGGAAAATTTTGTGGAATAAATTATCCATTATAAATTATTCTCCCACCTGTGATTCCAACCATCCTGCTTCAGTTTCTGCTGTTACTTTCTCCCTGTTCTAAAGCACAGAGAACTATGCTTCAACTTTCATGTGCTTGGCAGTAGTCAGGATACAAAACTGTATAAATAATACAAACTCAGCTCGTATTTTCTTCAGTACTCAGTTGCTTTTTACTTCCTCTTCCAACATTCTTCTTTTTTTTTTTTTTTTGGCAGGTTGAAATTCGCAACCTCTGTCCCAGCACATACGTTACAAAGAAAGGAAAAGAGTATAATGAAGAGTAAGAATTAAGAGATCCTAACACTGACAACATGCAGCACTTTTCATTTGTAGATTTTCAGTGATTTGCAAAGGCAGATGCATTTTATTATGCCCAGCTTCACAGATGGAGAATCTAAGGCACTGCAGATATGTATATAACAAAATCTTCCACTCACTTCAAATCCACCTCATTTTTGCCCAGGAGGGTTAATGGTGTGAGAAAGGTGACAGCTCTGCCGTCGTGCAGAGCTCAGGGCAGAGGCAGCCAGGGTAGCTCTGAACAGGCAGCACCAGAGCCATGTCAACCTGCTGCTGCACCTGTGCTTGTTAGAAGCACCACTAATTAGCTTGACACAGCAACATGCTGCCATGCCTATATTGCTTCCAGGACCCAATTAGTATCTCTGCGAGGTACAGCACTAGACGATGCAGACACGCAGCCTGCCCAGAGCTGCTCTGATACCGCCAGCCAGGATCAGCATTCGTGGCCAGACGTGCCCGAGGTATGCTGTCAGTATGGCCTTGTAGAGCCTAAGCCTCCCAACATTTGCTCTTGAGTTCAACTCACTGGATTATGAAGTTTTCTCCACCTCAAAGGCAGGATACAGCATATAGAAAAGTACTCCTTTATTTATTTCTTTTAACTCAAACAATAATCATAATCTCTGCAAATATACCCCACAAGGCAATGTTTGCTCTGGGTGGGTTTACACACTTCCATCACTTAATTTATCCCAAGTGTACCTTAGTAATCTGCAGTGAGCTGATATGGAGACATGTCAGCTGAACCCAGCAAGCATAAAATCCTCTTTTCCTGCCACCTTTTCATTGTACAGTGAAAGAACAGGGGTTTGTGGCTGTTTGGGGAAAGGATTTTGTGGGATGTACCTGTGTGAATCATACGCTCTGATAAGAAACATGGCATCAGCATTACCTGAAGAGCCAAGTTTGGGATGATGCCATGGATGTTCCCCAGTTATGAACTGGAGATGCTCTTGGGATTTTATCAATGGGATTTGTCTACCCTCACTTCTTGCTTTCTGTGTGGTGTCCCTGTAACAAACACTCTCATGACCAGTACTGATCCTAGCTTTCGCAAGAACATGGACTGGAGTTCACTGACTTCTTCAGGAGTAAAGTAAGTAATTCTCCAGCTTGTAGACCCCTAAAACTGGGTTTGTTTCAAGGCAGGCAACCCAAACAGTCTCCATGGATCGCTAGAAGTGAAATTTTCCAGGGCAGAGTCATGGAAGTCCATTTGTTCTTTTTTTCTAAAAACCCGGACAAATGCAAGGGCCAGCTTTTGATTCCCCAAGCTGCTGGTCTTTACTACAGTCTAGAAAAGACTTGGGACAACCCAAGGGTTACACCAGACAGAGATGGCTGGGGGTCGTGTTGCACCCCAAATGGCAGTGGGGATTTCACCTTA
This sequence comes from Hirundo rustica, assembly GCF_015227805.2. Lineage (NCBI taxonomy): Eukaryota > Metazoa > Chordata > Aves > Passeriformes > Hirundinidae > Hirundo > Hirundo rustica. Next base: position 55,372,848 of record NC_053452.1, on the reverse strand, counting down.
ATTGTCCTCTATGCTCTGCTTTGCCCTTCAGCTAGGAAATTCCATGGAGGAGAGGCCCTGTGTTACTCATGCGATGGAGGTCTCGTGCAAAATCAGCTCCTCAGCTGTTCAGGAACTGTAGTTTTCACTTACCTCTCTTCATTACCCCTCTATTTAGACTTCCAGAGTGAGATGGTGTTCTGGGTGGCTGTTGTCTAAGGAACTATATATGAAACAATTAAAAATCTTAGAATCATAGAATGGCTTAGGCTGGAAGGGACGTTAAAGGTCATTTTGTTCCCAGGTGTGGGTAAGAACACCTACAAGAGCTCCATTCAACCTGGCCTTGAATACTTCCAGAGATGGTGCATCCACAGCTTCTCCAGGCAGTTTGTGCCAGTGCCTCACCACCCTCACAGTCAACAATTTCTTCCTTATATCTAATTGGATATGTTATCTTCTCTTTAAATTGTCTTTACAGGACAGGGAAACAAAACAAACAAAAAACCAAACCAAGCAAAAGAAACAAACAAACAAAAACCAAACAGGACTTAAAAGAGACCCCACTACTTATTCAGTGCTCTAATCTTGCCAATGTTCATATGCAAATCAGTGAAATCAGTGGGGGAATGCACATATGGAAATGAGCACATCTGCAGTATCAGCCAGATCAGGTCACTCCAGGACTGAGAGACCGTCTCCATTTTCTCATGACAAGTGTGGAATCTTATAAGTCATTTCTGATAAAAGTGAAATAAATTTTCAAGTAATTAGATTGAAAATGCACTTCTCTATCATTTTCAGGCTAAAAATCACAAGTGAACTCATACTAACATTCTGTTGTCAATTTGGCTTCTTAACATGTGTTTTTACTATTTACAAAAGTCTTTTCTCTTCACCTTTTAGAAACCTTCTCTTGATTCCATTTCCTTTTCTAATTACAATCCCATTTCCTTAGTAAGTCCTTGAAAAAGCTTCCCCCATGCCTCTAATCATCTCTCCAGTTATAATCTTCAAAATTATGTTCCGTTCAGTTTTCAATTTGGCAGTGTCCAAAGACGGATCTCCATGTGGTTAACAACCTTTTATTTGCTGCCAGTTATGACTGAGGTTTTTGCTTCTTCTCTTTTGGGGCTTCACTGATGTGTCTGATGCTGTCCCAAACATCCCTCTTCAGCACACTTTTGTTAGGCAGGTGTTTGCTTTATTGCAGACTCCTGGGTTTTCATTTTTTTGCTGGGTGCAAATTTATCCTGTATAGAATCCTATAATCCAGCCTTTTCTCTTTATTTCCTTCATATTTCTTCAAGGCAGAAAGAGTATTTTATTTTAGACTTGACTTAACTAGAAGAAAATCCTTTTCAATACTAAAATTTCTGCTGAAAATTAGGTTAGCAACACTAAAATTAACTAAACTGCACTGACTTAATCTGCAAATGTCTGTGGTCCTGTTAACATCATATGGAGATACTCAGCTTCCTGCTGCACTTAAAAGAAGAGCTCCTGTCCAGTCACCCCTAAGATGTCACGAGATTGGTGCCAGATTGGTGCCAGGGCTATCTCCTGAGCACTTCTAGGTGCTGGATCGCTTTCTTCAAGCCCATTAATAGAACCAGAAGCCTCTGGCAGATTTTTACATCCTCCACTGTGGAAGGGTACCTACCAGCCTCCATGGTGAAAGTGTGACATAAAATGCATTGTGACTAGTGAGTCCTACAGAACTTGTCTGTAGCTTTAAAGAGAAATGTTGGGCCACAATTGAAATAAGAAGGGGCAGAGCTTTTGGCAAATATCTAGGAACAGAATTTCTCCCTTTCTCACACCTCATCAAATTCTAATTTTAATTAGCATTTCTTTGCCCAGACCATTTCTAAGTATGTCATGTTAATTTCAGAGAGAAAAAAAAAAAAAAAAAAAAAAAAAAAAAAAAAAAGATGGACAGAAAATTACCTGTCTCCTTTCTCCAGCCACTTAAAAGAAAGATGACTTTCTTCACTTACTTCCCCCAGGAAGACAGGCACTGCTGTGCCAGGTTCCTGGGAGTCACAGAATACAGAGCAGGGTACAGACACTCCCTGAATGCCTCAGACCTTAACATTTGTGGGGCAGTTCGACTCCTTCACGGCTGGCCATGAAATCAGAGCTCTGTCCAATTCTATCCTGTCACAGGTGGACCAACCTGCTCGGGTCCAGGGCAGGATAGATGTGCCTGCTCTTGTCATGTAACACTCATGCTTACACAGTGCCTAAAGCCCCGTCGGCAATATGCAGATAATCCTGTCCCGGGGGACAAAAGGCACTATCAAACATTTGCCATTTTATATGTATAAATACATTTGACTACTTTAGAACTGTGTGAGCAAGTAAGTGTCTGAAGTAGAGGGCAAATTCATAGCAATTTTCTCTCCTTGAGTATCTTCCCGTGGGAGGGAACTTTTTGAGAGTCTGTGTTCATTTTCCTGTGACTACAGAGAACAATAGAAACCAGGATGATATTTACAGAGCCCCCACCTCCTTTGTGGTGTTAGTTAGCATGCAGAGAGTTGCTCTGTGGACAGGAGAAAGACATGCACACAGAGTCCAAGGGAAGCTCCTGCTTTGCTCTTGTGAAATTACTGTTTAGAGCAAGGTACAGCACAGTAGGCATGAAGATGCCAAATACAGCCCTTTCATGTATCTTTTAGTAGCAAGGACATGCTGATAAAAGTGTGGACATGTGCTTCTGCTCCCCTTCATCACTGGATTATGATTTCTAAAATTTTCAAGGGAAGGCTGGAATACCTCCATCTTGAAACGTAGAAAAATGTTACAAAGTTTGTACACATTCCGAAAAAAACGAATGGACATATGTGCTGCCACCTACTCTTTGTTTTGTGGTACCTTTGTATTTTAATTGGACACACAAATGAAGAGACGAGGAGCTACTTTTATGGCTATACTATTTGTCACAGTGAGAGTTGCTTTTCAGAGATTCCAGCATTGGAGAAAGAAATATCAGGGTGGTTTTTGTTTATTTTTTGGTGTGAAGAACAGATGTGTTCACTTCTGTCTCTTGAAAAAAGGCATGAAATCTATCCCACTGTGATGAGAAGGTCCACTTTGGTCAAAGCAGCACAATTGCAAGCACAGAATGTTAATCTAGCATCTCATGTAGGTTAAAATATTCTTAAAGGGTAGGATGTCATTAAAACACATGAATAATCTCAAAACTATGGCAGAAAGCAATGAAAATTAACTCATCCCTTGTAAAACAACAGCCTTGAAATTTGCCCACCATTGTTTGTAGGTGCTATCAGGAAATACCACATTGGGTGTCCTACTTCCATTTGATTATGCAAACCAGAAGTGTAATACAGGTAAAACAAAATAAATAGGTACACAGACAGATATCTATAGATGTATATGCACACACGCACACACTAAATGGCTCATACACAAAGATCTGTGCACAACAGACTAGGATTTTTGTTGAGTTACTGAATGTTTCCCAGCACTGCTATGGCATCTCCAAAGGAAAAGTTTGCTTAGGTCCAACAAGCACCACATAATAAACTCACTTATTTTTCCTTTCTCTGATTAAAAATCACAAATGGCGCCCTAAGATGCAAGTCAACTTAAACAAGAAAAAAAAGTGCAATATCTATATGAAAAGCTGTGGCTATTCTTATTTGTTGTAACTTAAAGAAAAAGCAATGCTACTAAAAATTTCTTCTGTTTGTTTGCCATGATATAGAGTGTTTTTTCTATATTATCAGTTAGAAATGAGTCAGGAAAGTGCCTTTTTTGTCTTCCTACATCACCGTAAATCAGAAGCAATGTCAGAAGTAAAACTGGGAGGTTAAAACCTGCCTGACAAAAGAGCATAATCCTCTGATTTGAAGGCAAAACACCAATGACTGCAGACATTTCATGGCTAAAAGAGACAGTCACAGACACTGGAAAAATTCTGTGCTCTTTTCCACCCACAAAATGCAGTCACTTTCCTTTCTGAGTTTATTTTCCCCCACTATTTTACCTAAGCTGTCACTTCTGTTAAACTGTTCATTGTGAAAGTTAAGCTGTCTCTAGAGATGCATCCAGACTGCTGCCTTCTACAAGTTTCCCAAAGATAAAAAGAAAGCTATGGGTACAGATTACTAATGCCTTCCAACCTCACAACAGTTGCTCCAAAACACAAAAGGCCACCTGACTTACTTTTAGTCATGTCATTGCCATTTCTCAAGGACCTGGAGCTTTGCTGGATTTAAGCCCAGCACAGATCAAGAGTAAAATCGCCACAATTTCCCTCAAAATTTCCCCCAAAAACTACCCTTTCTTGAAACATGTTTTGAGCTCTTTGTTCTACCCACCCCCTTCTCTCAGAGCGTGGAGTCGGTTTCCGTAAACCTGCTCACTCCACATTTCCTGATCACATATCTGCTGAAGTCCAGGGCAGCCTTTTCATCTTCTACCACCAAGAAGATCACTGTGGTTTTGATACCCCTCTGTCCCATGTAAACCTGAAAAACATAAATAAATTTCGTTTTTCCTACTATTAATAATTTCATTGCAAATTAACAGTCATCATTGTAGCAGTACATGCATAGCCATTCAGTCAGAGCTTATAATATGATTGGTCTTTTCTAAGACTATTGAAATGGGTCTGTGTCTGCATCTTTTACTTTCTCTTTCAAGTTTACAGGCAGGTAAAAACCTCCATTCTTTATCAAAAAACGTTACACCCTAAACTTATCAAGGATAAGTTACTTTCATTTTTTTCTCATTTCCAAAGGGGGAAAATAATAACTAACTAACTAACTAACAAAACAACAACAACAACAAACAACAACAACAAAAAAACACCCTACCTAAAGTACAACACAAACATCCACAGTTATCAATCATTATCTGAGCTGGAATCCTTTGGCTGATGTTTCTTTGAGACATTCCATGATTTTTTAGTCCCTATGTTTCTGCTGTGTCCAGTCCAATGATGTTGTCTGTCTCATGGGCTCCTTTTCACTTGCTTTTAAGATTTTATGTCCATCTCTTCCCACCAAGGGAAGAAGGAGAGAAGGAGAAGTTCCTGCCTCTTCTTTGTCCAACAGATCAGTGCTTGCTCATCAGAGAGAAGGGAAGATCCTCGTAAAAGCAGTCATTCGTGACATTACATATATTGCCTTTAAATGAAGGCTAGCTGACTTGGTTTGCTGAGATTTTGTTCTTGGCATTCCTTAATACAGTACATACTCTGTTTATTTTTCCACAGCAGTTAGACATCCCTCACTTTACCATCATTGGCGACACCATTGGTTAGTCTTAGTGTAAGTTTGCCACTGAACACATTTCAACATCCACAGTACTGCTCTGGAATTAAATAATTCTTAAATGGGATATGAATGGAACTTAGTAGAATAGGTCTTCTCTCACTACCATCAGATAACCTGAATAAGAAGTAATGTGCTTAAAACCCCGTTAGAAAATACTTAAATTCCTAATAATTGAATTGTAGCTCATTATCTGACATTGCCATGGGATGTGTGCTATGGCAGACAAATACCGGCTTTGTGCGTGAGATCACACATTCAACAGATGACTTCTGCAGCAATGTTATTTCTGGATACCAGTAATAATGATCTGAAAGAATGTGAATTTTTTTTACAGCAAACATAAATAAATTTCTTTCAGCTGTGGAGTATGAATCTTAAGTTTCAAGAATTACCATAATTGCTTTTTTTAAAATTTACCAATGTTTCTGAAATTAATTGTTTTTCTTCTCCTTCTTTGACTGTTTCACCAACATTGATCCATAGTTGATATTTATAAATGTAATGTAAAATATTTTGCATTTTTTGCATACACTGGTATCATGCATGCATTCCGTTTATCAGCAGTGGACTAGTGCTCAGGAAAGATACTCCATATTAGACAAAATCATCTTCCTAAACTGTTTAAGGACCAGTAAGTGCTGTCCAGTTAGTAAGATTGATAGCTTGCATTGGTTCCACAATGTTTGACCTAGTATTTTTGCTTCTGCACTGACAGGTCTCCACAGTGACTTCTTGTTTGAAAGGGAAAATATTCCAAACAATTTTTGCATGCACAAAAGACTCTGTTTCTGTACGAGTTCAGTTCTGTTGAAAGCTCTGGACAGAATGCCTGCTCTGTGTATGACTGCTCCACATATTTGAGCTGTAAATCATAGCATATTTGCAATCTAGGAGATCTGCCTGCAAAACCCTTTCCTGCAATTGTCACTAATGCCTTGTGATGAGTTCCTGCTAGCATTAGTACTCCATATTTAAAAAATGGAGGGTTTTTTGCATGCACAGACCACAAGACAGAGCCTCCGATCCTTTTTGTGCATGCTGACATGCTGTTCCAGTTGGGTATCCAGAAGCATATGCCATGGGTCTCCAGTGATCACCGTTCCTTGTTAAAAGTGTTGCCCCAAGGCCTTGCTTAGAAGCATCAACCGCCAGCTTTGTTTGGTGCTTATTATCATACACTCTGAGGACAGGTTCCTTCTTTATCAACTGTTTGAGATTCAGGAAGTCCCTGTTGTGATTACCAGTCCATGCCCATTATGCATTTTCATACACTAAAGACCTTCAGACAGCAGTTTAAATGGTTTAAAGCTGTTTGAATATAAAGTCCCCCACAAAATTTGCCTTTTCTTTAAGTTTCTGTACGTTTGTTTAATATATGTATAAGGATATGTTAGTAATCAGACCTATTTGCATCTTCTTCCAAGCTTTTTTTTTCCCTGCTACATTTTCCTAGATTAGTTATTTCTTTAACCTTGAACTCATATTTTTGTCTGCATTTCAACCTCCTAATTTGAATCCATTCCAGGAGCTTACCAGAGCCTCTGATTGCAACATTTTTCTATTATTTTTCTCCTCCATGGTTTCATGTCATTTATTATGTATTTGTGGGAAATATTAGAGATTTTAAAAAGCATTTTCCAAATAATGTGGTAAACTGAGGCCTTCTAAATGATGCATTAAAATGGCACAGATGTGAGCTTTTTTTTTCCTTTGAGCACCCTGTCAGAAAACAGCTGAATCGTCCAGTTACCCCCAGAAACAATTTCCCTGCTAGGGATTTGTTTCCCTGCTTTTTAGCTCAGACTACCAGCCACAGGGAAGCATTAATTTTTCTTTTGCATAATTATTGTGGAATAAATTAATTTTGGAAGCTCTGTTAGTTTTCATCTCACTTGGCCAAAATAACTCTTCCAAGTTTTCATTTCAGTTCCAGAGAGAGATTTCTAGGAACATGTATGACAGGACAACTGATTCAGTTGCTCTGACTTTATGTTTTTGTTGGCTTTCTTCGGCAACATCTAAAACATCTGGAAAACAAACTGCCTACTTATGAGCTGCTGTCCTTCCAAGGAATGTACTCCCTGAATCATCAGTAGGTCAGAGATGCTTGCAGCACGAGAGCTGGTGCTCCACTTGTGACAGCAGTTATAAAGTGTGTCTGCTAAAGTTGCTGCTTATAGAAGAAGCTCATAGTGTAAAAGCACAATTTTCTCTTCTACGGAATAGAAGTTACATGTATGGACTTAACTAACAATTATTTTCAGTTTCTGTTTCCTTTCACATAATTTGCAATTGTTTGTATTATTTCTCCCAAACTCACCATTAGAATTTTGTAGAGTCTTTTTCCTGTTTTCATTTTTCTCCACATGTTGCTAATCTCTTACAAGCCTCATGTTTCCTAGGGTTTAAATTTCTTAAGCAAGTTGCTATTCCTAAATCAGATGTGGGTTTCTATAGAAATCTTCAGCTTTCCTGCTTTGCTGTATTGAACATATAGCAACCTTTTGTTCACCTATCTCTTCCACCTGCTAGCATGAATTAAATATATCTCTTTTTTTTTTATTATTTCATTGTTGAGAGATTAAGCTGGTTTGGAGTTCTATATTAGCCTTTTGCTACCTTCTCTCCTTCTCCTTCTCCTTCTCCTTCTCCTTCTCCTTCTCCTTCTCCTTCTCCTTCTCCTTCTCCTTCTCCTTCTCCTTCTCCATCCATCTTTTGATCCAAATTGAGATGATGATTAGTTAAGGACTCTGTGCAAGAACTTAAAAGAAACAAGCCATTTAGAAAGGCTTGAAGATTAAAAAGGAAGAGCTCTGCATCTTTCTTTGGCTGCTAATCAATGAACAACAGATGTGACATTTCATCCTTACATGCAAAAGCAGCTTCAAGGTTTGCTCTTTTAACAAAATAGTTGCCTGGAGATTCTTTTGCACCACTCTGAATTTCTGAGAAGACTCAGCTAGCTGAATCACTTTTTTTTTTGTCTTCTGATTATGAGTTTGCATTGTATGTGTCCTCTCCTTTTAGTGCTGGCTGTACAGAGGAGTCTCTGTTTCAGAGAGGAACAGGCAGAAAGGTTTCTCTCCTCTCCAAGCTAACGATATACAAGTACATATTAACCTAATGAAAAATAATTTTAATATTGAAATAGTCAATAAAGCTTTTAACTGAAATATAACTCCAGAAGATGGAAGAGAAGTTTTTGTTGAGCCAAGAAACATCTTTATTAATAAATGGTGCTCTTTTTCAGGGTAACGACCTTTTTTGATTGCCCCTCTATAGCGAAACATAACCTTATTGATTTGAATTTGTAAAACCCCTGTGTAACTACCACAACTCATGGGAGACCATGAAATCATTCTGTGACCTTCTAAGCCTCTCAGAAGTATGAGGAACAATAATTTCAAAATAGATAATGCAATAATTCTAAACTACTGATTTGCAATATTTGGAATAAAAAAACTGTGGGTGAAAATGGAGATGCAAAAGGCTTTGGATGCTGGTAAACTGCACAACAAATCTGCCAACTTATGTTACTGAATGATGAATTATTCTTCAGCCTGTGCCTGTCAGTTTCTTCTGGTTTTCATTCCATCCCTCTATTCTACATGCTGCTTTTCATCTGAAGTATATGCTACTAGGCAGTAAACAATCAACTGTAAGTTTGTATATTTGCTTTATTATTTTGAAACTCCAGCTAGTCAAAAATGTTGGTTGAAAAATAATTTTCTTTAAAGAATGGGGTTTTGTCAGAAAATGCCTTTTTGGTGAGAAAATACAAATTACTGTATTTTTCCTTTTGTTTTTCAGTGGCAAGGTCTATGAAGAAGGTAAGTTTCAATTTACATTTCTTGCGTTTCATCAACTTTAAATTCAAACCATGTTTGTTTACTTCCAAATTTAATGCAAAATATTTTGAGCAAAATTTTTCAACCCGTTTTACCTGAAAAGTAAGAGGTGTTGCGAGGACAGCGCTGGCACAGCAGGTTTAGTTCTGCTCAAGCTCTGCTCTCATTGAATGGTGGCTTTAGCTCCAGCTCCACTGAATGGTGGCTCTAAAGGAGAGTCCATGAGTTAGGGTAGGGGACGCTGCATGCCCAGGAGAGGGCTCTGGCTCTTACAAAGAGGCAGACAGCAGCTCCCAGGCAGACAAAATCCCTGTGCTGATGGCACAGAGATGCTGTGGGTGCTTTCCAGCACAGACAGGCCAGCACCCAGGGCATCACCGTGAGTGCTGTGGGACCAGAGGAGGTCTGCTGATGTTGCTCTGGTTGGCTAAGTTGGTGTACTCAATGCAGGCAAAAGAACAAATACTGTGAAACTGGATAATAACCTCTATTGGCAATTTGCATTCATCCCTCCTTCTTCTTCCGAGCAAAGCTAACATTCAGGTCTCCTGGTTTGTTCTGTTCGTACAACATGAGGTGACCAATTTACCAGTATGAGGTCTCCTTTCTCTGATAGGAGCACTTTTCCTTCTTTCTCCAATTTTACTAGGATCTATAAGCCTAGACAATCTTACGGTATTTGATTGTTCGACTGTCCTAAAGCAGTGAGAACGTTCTTCTACTGCTGGACACACATTTACAGACTCCATTTGGCCACCTCTGCTTCTCTGCCCTTAAGAGGCACAGCTCTGGTTCATGCTAATGTGAGGCACACTTCAATGCTAATTAAAGAGAGCATTACCCAGTGTCTGTATTTGACAGTACTAATCGCATCCATCATGTACAGGTCTGACAGAGCTATCAGTATTAGGAATCAGACACTCTGTAGTATACCTTTTATATCTTTTTTTGTGAGAAAAGATTCTCTTCACTGACAGCTTCCAGGCCTTATGGCACACTCCCCAAGATCTCTGAAGAGGAGTCATCTCTTCAACTGCAACTTTTAAAACTCACTGTTGTGGTTGCTAATAAGCATGTTGTATTTCTAACTATACTTTAGAAACTAAATTGCAATGCAATGAAGTCATTGCTTTATTTGTTCTAATACTTGCCAGTCCTTTAAACTTTTATTATTTGACACAGATCAGCAACAGTTACTGGCTAGATATATTTGTGCCAATGTTTCAGCCATGCACCAAGCAGAGAAAACATGATTCAGACTGAGAAAAAAAGGCTCTATTTGGTGGCCTTATGAATTATTTTATTTTATAATTTTCCACGAGTTTTTGCCATATAGAAACACATGGTTTGGCCATTTCAGCACAAAAATATCAGAAAGACAGATCAGGAGTAAAACCACAAACTCTTGGATACCCCAGGCATAGAGCACTGAGTCCTCTGTGACTTCATCAGGATTTCTGGATGCTGGCAAAACACCAGTATGACACACGAAATGCCAGTAAGAGAAAGAAGTGATGCTCCTATGCAGCCCAAAGTCTTAGGCAGTCCAGAAGGTTAACTCCTCAAGCCATTTGGTTGCCTATCTACCCACCTTTCTGTGAGAAACATGAAAAGATGTGTGATTCCAGCCAAAATTGACACAAAGGCAGCATCCAACACATATTAAAATCCTACAACTTTGGGAAATCACAAAGTTTGGGAAAGAAAAGAGGCCGTTTCTGCCCTTCTGCTGTAGAGCAGAGGCAGAGCTTCCCCATTATTTGTCTTGTTTGGCAACCAGTTTTTTTGGTAGCACCCTGCAAGCAATCCCGTCATACTGCTGCAGCCCAGCTACTGGAGCTGTCAAATCCTGCTCAGTCCCAAGGGGTGGAAGTAAATATGGAATAAAAATGTAGACAGTGTTAAGACTGGATAAGAGAGATTGCTTCAGACCATGGGAGGGAAGAAAGGAGACAAAGGACATTTAGAAGATGCTGGGAGGACCTAAAGCACTGCTTGCAGTAACAGTGGCAGAAGGGGCACGGGAAGGACAACCAGGGCTGTTGTAAAGAGGCAGTGAGCCTGAGTTGTTGAGTACAAATCCATAAGGACCCTCATCTTGATTAGCACCACAGTCACAGAACCACTTGTTTTAATTTGATAAGGAAAGGAGGTGAGATAGGCAGTTACGTGCTCTGAAAGGATAGCTCAGGGAGAGTTCCCCTATCAAGCAAATGTTCATAAGAGTACAGCTAACTTCATTCAGCCTCAGTCAAAGGGAAAATGCAAGTCTCTCCCTCCTAGGACCAAGAGCATTTGGACTCTTAATGTCCTCTTCCCTGCTATTGACAGACATCATTCAAACTCAAAAGCAAGAATCTGCAGGAATCTAGGAAACCATTCATGTCAAGGAAAAGACAACAGGTTGGCCAGAGGAGAAATACAAATACAAGAAAACTCTGGAGCTCCAGCTTCCTCCAAAGCCATGTCCTACCTGTGCTCTCTGAAGTACTGGTACCTATGAGATGGCTTTTCATGAGGATTTGAATTTGTGTAGGGATAAAAATTACTTTCAAAAATCTATACTCCCATGATGTTCATTTCCATTTTCTTCCAATCCCAGGGCAAAGGCCCACCCGCTTCTCAGGAAAATTAGAAGACACAGCGCACCAAGGAACATTTCTGCCACGCAGCAGGCTGACACAACCAATAAGACAACCAATAAACTACTGCCAGAACTGAATTTTGAGCTCAAGAATGCCACATCGGCCTGGCAACTCTGATTCACCTGCTACTGCACTGTAGCTTCTGCCTTCAGCCATCTGCCCTGCCTCTGTCTTCAACATTTCTGTTGCCAGTGCATAGGTAGCTCCTGTGCTGACAAAGCAGTATCTGGGGTGGAGCAGCACAGCTGGCATCTGTTTTGTTTTCTCTCTAAATACTGTGTTCCATTGTGCAGGAGTTCAGCTGATGCTGCCAGAGCAGCTGAGCCATCCCTGCAAGAGGAATGGGACAGACATGCAGTGGCAAAAACAGGTATGATGTCCTGGGATGAATCATTTCACACATCTGTTTTAAATCAAACTGTCAGAACTTTCATGGCATGTGATCAATTTGTCCTCCATTTACCTCTCCAAATTTTCTCTCCAATACGGAGGCCTGAATTACCACTAAGCAGTAGTTGCTTTAACATCGTTTTCCAATGGTTTTGTAAAAGGGAAGTATCACAGCTCAGCATAGCAGGATATCTGCAGTCAAAGTCCATCATAGTTATTTACATTGCAGCCTTCTAGGGAACCGTAGAGAATGGCATAACTTAAAGACTCAGTAAAGATGTTTCCTTCCATCTTGACTCATCAGCTGACATATTCCATATGCTCTGTTTTGCTCACTATTGATTTAACTAACAATAGAAAATATATTTAATGAATTATGATCCTGTGACAACAAATTAGCTAGACTAGTACATATAAAGGTCTCTCTTTAAACTTTAATTAGTTTAACAATGATGTGCCTGCTGCCAGTGTTTGCGTTTCGAGAAAACATGCAGCAGCCTAGAAGCACAATGCTTTCTATTTAACATAGAAAGTGTCTCTCAGTCCAGGCTTATTTATAAAGCAATTTTCTAATAATGATCTGGATTCAGTGGAGTTCAATCAGTGATGGAGCTACCCTGGCATACATAAAATGAATATATTAAACCACCTATCAAGTACCTGACAGCACAAATAAACATAAAGAATGGGGGAAGGGAGAAGAAGCGAGGTGACTCTTGAATTAGGTCTCTTTTTCCTGAAAACACTCTCCTTTCCACACCCCTTGCCCAAAGCTGGAGAAGGTGTTGGGATGCACCACTACAAAGCATGCTCTTCCAGCCTTCCCCTTAGCATCCTGTGGGTTGTACATTTTGCTGCTTCCATAGGTCTGTGTGCAAGAGGCACTGCTCATCGCACGGGATCCATGACAGTCTGTCTGCCCTCTCTCTGCTTCAGGGATTCCCCACACCACCTCCTGCTGCCTCCTCTCTATACCTCTGTGTAGTGTTCCATCCCACAGCACACACATGCCTTTCCCCACAGCACACTCCCTCTCTTGAGGACAAGGGGAGGAGGATGCACCACTGCCCTCTACCACTCTCCCTATTCTCCTTACTCACCATTTCCACATGGCAGCTCCCCCGCTGCCCCAGACTACACTTGACATTGGCTCTGAGACCTTTTTCTCTCATTTTCCTACGCCACCCATCTCTATTTCCCTGCTGACATCTGTGTGCCCTCACTCTCCCTCTCTCCATCTCCATCTTCCACCTCTGTCCCAGGAGGACACAGCCCAGATCTACCCCTAGGAAGACAGGTCACTGTTGTGAGAGTCTAGGACAAGCCAAAGCACCCTCCCTTTCTGGGCAAGTCCCTCTGCCACAAGCGGGAGGTGCCTGTGCACTACTGCAGAACAGCTGCTCTTTCTGCTAAAGTCACCTGTGGCCTCACTCCCTGACCTGCCTTCTATGAGGCTTTCAAGCAAGCCTCTCTCCCTCCTACTAAGGTCTGACAAAACTTGTACCAAATAGTTCTTGGATAAGTTCAGCAGCTCAGTTTTATCTATGGCCTAAAAAGAGCCTTGTTGCCCCAACAAACGGAGGCAGGCCCTTCAATGCTTGCATTCAGTGACCTGAATCCAAGGCATTAAATATTGACTGGCTTACATGGTTGAGGAGATGATGGTTGGAAGAGACCTCTGAAGGTCAAGTCCAACCTCCTCTGAAATCAGGACCATCGCCAACATTAGATGAAGTATCTTCAAATTTCTGCTGCTAATACAAAGTGAGAGGTTTGAAAGGTTTCTGAAAGGCACATGTGAAGTCACAAGGTGGCACACTATCTGTCCAAAGACCAGACTCTGTTCTCTGCTGCTGGAGTCAAGGACAGAAACATCCTTCCACGTGCTTTCAGTGCCACCACAACCTTCTGTGTATGTGTGAGGATCTTGGCACCCAGAAAGAGCCAGTAGAGTGTTTGCTGCACCCTGAAGAAGCTCATCAGAGCCACTGGAAAATCAACAGAACAGTTAATGCACTTTACCTATGGTCCAGAATTGAACCATGCATGGTTTCTGCTTGAAAGTTCATTTCCCAAAATTAACAGCATCTTTAATTCTGTTCTTAAAGCTATGCAGAAATAGCATAGTAGAACATGAGCCCATGAACATCACAGGGGATTACAGGGAATGGCTCCAATTTGTGGGTCACAGATCCATTTTGTGGACACAAAGCCTACAAAAAGACCACCAAGTGTGGCAGAGAGTATAAGCAAAATTAAAAAGGAATTTACTACTTAACACAGTAGAATGAGGAGAAGCAAATTGTTGGAAAGGTAAATGAATGGGTGTATTTCAGCATTTTCAGACTATTTTAGGTGAACTGCATCTCACCTAAACACTTGCCCCACCTCTCCCAGAAGGAGCTTTCTCCCAGGGAAGGCAGCAGGGACGCTGAAAGAGAAATGGAAGTGCAGACTCCTACTCTGAGGATGGTATCTAATCTAATTTTGGCCTGAATGAATCTCAGCCAAAATCACTAGATGAATTCTCTAAGCCTTGGCAACTTAAAAATGCTACAGCAGGACATTGTATAGGTGCTTAGCGTCCCCCAAAAGCAGGAGAACGTGCTGTTTTGTTTGGTTTAGGTGGCTGAGAGTTTATATGAAGGCTGGGAGCTCAGTTTAAATGCTAATTGACTCATAAACAAGCCTGAGTTAAATAAAAGAATCAACTAGCATCAGCTGAGCTAGATCAGTTTAAAAATGCAGGCTTTTGTTAATCAGAGAGAGTTTGTATTGGGATAGGCCAGGCACTGCTCCAAAAGCAGCATCAGATTAAACCTCCTACTCGAAAAACACTCATTAAAAAGCAACTTCCATTGAAAAAGATCCTACTTGTCGCTACCAGCCATTGTTAGGCAGTGAAGCAGTGACAGATATTTTTGAAGACTATTATGGGGAAATAAATATTTATTTAGCTGTCTAAAGTAATTAATCCCTGCTGTTTCCTTTTTATGTAAGCACATACAAGGCAAGACTGTCTTTGTACTTGAGTTTTAGGAGACAAGTCTATGTAGAGGCTCCCATGGTTTTTGAAGGCAGTAACAAATTCATGCCTAATACTTTCTGTGCAACTCGTGAATGCCAACCATCAAGCAGCAATAATAGACTTTTCCTATCCTCATTCAGTGGCAGCAGGAAGGAGATATACTAAGGGGAAGGAACGGAGAGAAGAAAGGTGAGAAAGGAGAAACTGCGAGTGACATGCAAGGCTGCAAGAAGCTGGCCCACTGCTGGTGTGGGATTTGATGAAGGAAATCGGTTTCACAGGGTATCAATTTAAGAAAAAAAAAAAAAAAAAAAAAAAAAAAAAAAAAAAAAAAAAAAAAAGGGTGGAAATGAAGGGAGATTAAGCTGTAAAAGCACAAGAAAAAGGATCAATAACCATCTTGGATGTATTTTCTGGAAAGCTGGCATGGATAGCACAAAGATGTTTCTTAGTGAATATGTTGGCACCACTCCCACTGACAAGTTATACAGCCAAAGTGCAATTAGCACATTCAGAGGAACAATAATTACACAATACCAAACAGGCGGTCCATAGGCTGATTAAAGCATACAATTAAAATAGAGGTACAGGCCGCAGCTCAGCTCTTATATAAGAACCTCCCTGCCCTAAGAATCACTTGAACAAGGTATACCTGCACTGTAGCATATGAGCTAGAGATGATAACTACATATGAGCTTGATAACATGCAGATTGTTTTTGCTTTTTAAATTTTAGCAGGTAAATGTCATTGCTACACGTTTAAAATCAGAAGCAATTTTTTAAAAAGTAGCTCAAGTGCTAAGTTCCATATTCCTTTTTCCCCAGAAGTATTTTATTGCAGAGTAAAATGACAGATGCAATTAGATAATGTTGAGCAGATTATAGTTTGAGAATGTTATGCTGTGTTACATATTCACGAGTGAACAATAGCAAGGGGAAAAAAGAAAGATGGGTATCTTAGTAGCTATTTTTAAAGTTGGACAAAGGAATGTGTCTTTTCTGGGTAGGAAAATATTATGGGGCTCTACAAATTCAGTTGTGTTATCTTTTCTCAGCTACATGAGGACGCTTTTATGACTCAATTTATCTTTACAAATCACTCACTCAGTTTATCTTTACAAATCACTCTGGTATTACTAGAAAAATTTCAAAATGACCAAGAGCTGGATTTGTAGCCCCATGACTGTTGAGCTCAGAATCCCCGAACTTGTTTTCCACTGACACAAAGGTTTTCTCACAAGCCTTTGCACTTTACTTTGTTGACCTATGTCTCAACTTACCTATCAACAGCAAAGATATACCCCTTAGACTGTGAACCAGCTACCTCTCAACAAAAGTACAATATGGGTTAGGAAAGATTATTCCATTAAACTGAGCCCTCCCAGAGACCTCCACCTTCCATAATAATGAAATAGGGTAAGAGCTGGTCCTTATTCCTGGTCTATGTTTCATCTACCTTTTGCCCTTAAAAATAAGTTATCTAAATCTGAGTCACTCTAGTCTTTATACTCAATGGCAAGAAGGACTCAGCTTCACAGGGTCATTTGTTTTGCCTGTCTCAGACCACCTGCTACAATGATATGCTTCATCTAAAGGAAGAAAGCACCCTCTAATTTCTTTTCATTGACTATAAATAAAGTAGCTCAGGATAGCTTTCAGATCTGAACAGATATCACTGAGACACCTAAGAGAGGTGTAATAAGTCTGATTCTGTGGGAAGAGCACAGAGAAAACAAATTAAGCCCTTCCTCCTCATTTGTAGCCACACAAGAGCCAGCCACAATCAGATTTAATTTCTTTAAAAATTATTTTGGCCAGAAATGCCGTTTTACCCAGATTTATCCTGCCTGTAGTCTGAAAGATCATGCAAAGATAAAGGATCCTTCCCATCCTTTGCAAAGGAGAGTGTGGATTCCCCTGAAGCTCAACTTTTCTAGGCTCACAGAGACATCCTGTGAGATTAGGCAGGATGAGTAACCCTTTGCATTCGCCACACCTAAAAACCCTTTATCTTCCCTTGCAAAGCATCCACTCTGACATCATATTGTGCCAGAACTGCCCTGGCAAGGTGAAGTGGGATATTTGTGTTGATGGACCCACGTGACAGCAGACCTGACCACTCGCTCCGTAGGAGATGGTTTTAATCTCATTCTTTCACAGTGACAGTGCTGTGACTACAGTCCCACAAAGCAGCAGAGCACAAGGTCTGTGTCTCTACCAGCAATGCACAACTAGACACAAGGTTGTGAAACTCACCTGTTCCGGAAACAAATGAAGTGGGCTTCACTAACTAAATATGGCAGCACTCTACCCCTTCTTTGCACAAGTCAACAAGTTTTACTCAGAAACTCATAAACCCAGCTTCTGAGTTACTGGACAAAAACATGAATACATTTCAATGATTTCTGTACATTTAGGTTCACTCTTTCATTCCCAAAATAGTAAGCATCATAAGTAGCTTGTTACCCACACTTGCTGCTGTCCGGTTTCATTTTGTCTGTAAACCCATTTTTCCTTTAGCTGACCAGTCACACACTTTGCCACCTGACTTGACTCAACAGCCATTCAGACCTGTCCTGTTCTGTGGAGTCACTGGATGTTGCTCTCATATTCGTAAACAGATGTTATCAATACCCCATAACAGGCAGAGCGTGCAAGGTGTCTCATTTAGAACGATTCAAATAAATCTTACAGAGATTGTAAGGAATGTCGTGAATATGCCCAATCCTGAATTCATTTCAGTGTGGGAATGGGATACTATGATAGGTCTAAAGAAAAATTACCTTCTAGAATTGCAGTGGATTTTATTCCTTATGTAATAGAATTTAACTTTCAAACGACAACCAAAAAGTATTTCATTGCCCTCCACATATTTTACATAAACACTTTATAACTCCACTCCATGTGGAATCTTTAAGGGATGCATTTACCCTTCAAGGAGAAAATTCAGTTCCATTTCATTCTGTATGGCAGACCTGTGGCAAGTCCCTTTTTCCTCTTTAAATTTCAGTGTCCCCAGCTGCAAAATGCCTAAAACATTACTTGCTTATTGTTTAATTTCATTCTCTAATTAATTTGATTAAGTCCCTCCAAATAAGCAATATTTATTCAGAATAACACAGCCTTCATTTTGATCAATTTTGAACCCTTTCAGCAGGTAATCCTTGATAATGTAATCACTGGGTATAGACAGTTTCATTTAGTAATGAAAGATAAAAAATTTAAAAGAGAGACAGGAGGAAGCTACTGGAAGAGTGGAGTGATAATAAAAGATGACTATAACCCAAAGCTGCATTACTTAGAGATTATTATTGATGTTGCAAGAGCTACCATATGCTTTGCAAGCTGTGACAGTCACCCTTGTAATCACATGGATGAAATGATCAACTGCTTTTTGCATTCAAAGTGATAGGAACAAACTTGATCCAAGTAAGAGAAGCTGCTGTGTAACAAACACCACAGGGGCATTGTGTGGAATAATTAGTTTGTCGGGGAGGGGGAAGATTGCTTGCTTTGGTTTGATTTGGATCCTCCGCTGAAGATTCATGCAGGAAGTGCAACACGTATTTAGCAACACAGTGCAGAGGAAAAAGCTAAATGAGTTCAAGGAGTTCCCATTAAATTAATTCATGCAATCATGCTTATGGATCACATCACATGTTTGACACCATTAATGTCAATGACGTACTGTCATGCCCTTAGCACAAAAATGATGAGCCTGGTCTGAGTGGCAGACAGAACTAAAGTGCCCAGGGTCTCCCCAGGATATTTAGAGACTCAATGCCTATATAAAGGTATTGTGTTCTTGTAGCTGCTACAAACCTTGTGCTGCATCTTCTGCACCCTGTATAATTCTGTGGATGAGGTGGCAAAACTGCTTCCAGATGGGATGTTTAATACCGTCACAGTGGTCCTTCCTTGGCAATGGTATAACTACTTTAGGAGGCACCGGAGTGCATCAAGCCTTGGCACACCTGAACGCACCCTCGACAGACCTTGAAGCATGGATCGAAGGGTATGCCTCTGAAATCTCCCACTGACTTCATTTTAGATTCAGACCTGACAGGATTTTAATCCCCCCTGCCATCACGATGGCTCTGTTCTCAGCAGAAGTAATACACTCTCATTATTGGTGGACCTTCAGCTTCACAGACCATAACAACATTGATCCTGTCACTGCACATGCAGAAAGTCCACACTGGGGAATCTCTGCACAGACAGTAACCCCGTGTGCCCACTTGTCAGTCCTGGGAAAACATGGAGCAAATACTCTTTGCTATAGGACTTATGGTCCAGTTTCTTCTTAATAGGAAGAATTACTTTGGGGTGGTCACAGAAAAGAGGGATGAGAAGTGAGGGTTTGTACAGCTCCATGGGCTGACCTCAGACGTTCTAGCATGCTCAGCTGGACCTTGACACATCTGAAAACGATGGCAGACCAGAAAGAACTCCTCTTTCTGTCTCTATCACAGAGTGTAGGGGCTCAGGTAATTGGGTATTTCTCCACTAAATTTGATTTCCTTCTTACAGTAGGAATGGGTCAATCCCTTTTAAAAGAACACATCATATCTATTTGGGGAACATAAAGCACAGGTGACTTTATTTAACAGTGCAAAACATATAGGCATGTCTTCTATTTACTCCTTTTTGATTTATTTACTCCAAGATGAGGTCACTGAAGCTAGAAAGAACTTTTAAATAATTTCATATTTCTCCATTTCTTATTAATCATTAAATAACAGTTGGCACTTCACATAAATAGACCTGTGTGTCAACTGGAGTTGTAATGGGATTATATCAATACTGTAAAAGTAGGATTTTTTTTTTTTTTTTAGCTTCTATCAATTTAGTCAGAGAAAGCAGCATCAATGTTTTATTTTGTTTATACAAAGTTTTCCTATATGATTCCCATGCACCTGCACTATTTTGCAGCACAGAAAAGTATTTTGACTCAAGTTTTATTATTTTCATTAAATGACAAAAATTTTCACTGGATTTAGGAGGCTTGTTGACTCTTGAATCTAAGCTGAACTGGTGGACAAACTAGACATGACAGCCTCCCTTTATATCACATGCATATTGGAACAACCAGCTAGGGAACTGATACAAAAAGCAGGTCAACTCTCTTTCTTAAAATTATAACTGCTCTTTTTCGCCAAGTTTGATCCCTTGTGGAAGCTTCATTTGAATGTGACCCACAAAGCAAAAACGAAGAGTGAGCACAAACTCCTGCACTGAATGTCTCCGTGCTTTGAGGTGGAAGAAATCCCAGAAAAATAGCTGTAATATATAAGTGCATGGGGTTTGGGGGAAGTATCCTGACATAAAGCCTCTCAGCCCACTTCAGAGATCCAAAAATTCATCCTATGTGGTTTACAGATTGTAGTGGCATCATTCTCTCAATGTCCACAGTGTCACATGCTGGGATTTTTTTCATTGATCTAAGCACAAAAGAAAATTTCATCAAGAAAAAGGAATTAATAATTATTATAAAAAATCTGTGATTAATGCCTTTTCTGCTTTGTCTAATACATGGTCTGTGGAGCCCTGGGAGACCATGGACTATATGCATGTGAGGGAAAAGTTAGTAAAGCAAGACTACTGTCAGTATATTCAAATCCAGTATCCAAAGTCTGCATCTCGACCAGGAAATGTACAGAAGCTTCTCGCTAGAAAAAGATCATAAAAGCCTTGGTATAGTTCCTGCAGGTGCCAGCCCCCAGTCAACAATGCAGAAGCTGTAGCAGAACTTTTCATATCAGAAGGGAGCAACTTTTCCAGTTCCTGGGGGGAAAAAAAATGCATGAAGAATCAAGTAGCAGATGCTGTAGGTAAAAGAGAAATGCATAGAAATTTACATGTATCTTCTGTTCTAAAGAAGGTTAGAGCACTGGTAAGAAGCTGGAAAAAAAAATCCTACTCCTTTATAGCTTTGAGACAATGTTTTAAACATTTGGGGGAGGACTGGCAAAATTCAGTAATGAAGATTTAACAATAAAAAATTATCCAAATAAATATTTCACTATTCCTTCTGCACGCAGCACTGGTGAGGCTGCAGTTCAAGTACTGTGTCCAGTTCTGGAACTCTCACTTCAAGGACATTGAGATGCTGGAGCAAGTCCAGAGAAGCACAGTGAAGCTGGTGAAGGGTTTGAAGAACAAGTCCTGTGAAGAGTAGCTGAGAGAGCTGGAGGTGCTTAGCCTGGAGAAGAAGAGGCTCAGAGTAGATCTTCCTAAAACACTGTGAAAGAAGGCTGTTGCCAGGTGGGGATCAGCCTCTTCTCCCAGGGAAGCAGTGACATGATGAGGGGACACAGCCCCAGGCTGAGCCAGGTTCAGAATGGACATTAGGAGGAATTTTTCATGGAAAGGATTGTTAAACATTGGAGCAGACTGCCCAAGGAGGTCACTGTCCCCAGAGGTGCTCAAGAAACTGGGTTTGACTCTTACTGCTCTGGTTTCTTTAACAAGGTGGTGATTGGTCAAATATTTGACTTGATGATCTTTGAGGTCATCTCCAATCTAAACAATTCTGTCCTTCTGTGATTTGATTGCTATTTGGGTTGACACCATGCAAATGAACCCTGCCATACTGTGCAGGGCCTTGGAGGAGACCACTTGCACAAGTGTGATGTGGGCAAGGGAACTAATATATGTGTCCTTGAGAGCATTAAGGCAAAGGTTTATATGAAGGGTAGTTCCTCCCCTTTTCCCCATTGAAACTTGGCTCTCCCATCCCCCACCCCAAAATCAGTTACCACAGTGCTAACTCCGCTGAACACTCCTGTAGCATTCCCACCCATGTGTCATTTGCTGACACTAATTGAAAACAGGGACCTTGACAAAATGGTCTACACTGGGAGAAAGAAAACATTAGTGTCATTGTGATGCTAATAGAGGATGCTATAGTTAGACTGGGAGGAGAGGGAAGGGGGGGGTTACATGTATGCACCTCCTTTGATTTATCCATGGCTCTTCCATATGTTTTTTTATTTATGGAAAAGAAAAATGGTCTTTTTTTCTGATTACCTTGAAAATGCCAAAAAAGAAGAATCAGGAAAATGTTTCAAGCTTTCCACAGTTAAAAGAAAGCTGAATTTTAACTAAGGAAAAATACAGGGTTTTATTTCAGCTTGTCCTTGAATCATTCTTTCAAAACACCAACTCACTGTAGTCAAAGGCCCTAATTTTAAGAATGTCTCCATGGGGGACTCATCACCTCTTTCCTATTCATTTCATGAATGGCCCAGACCTTCTTTTTTGATCAGCCAGGGTCTTTTGGGAACAAACCTCGAGGTGAAAGTGGGCATACATTGTTTTCCTGCTATCAAGTTAGACTCCAAGCTGTCATACTGTATAAGAAGAAATTCCTGTAACAAACTGCCTCAGATATCCATAGGGAATACACATATGTGATTAACCCAACTGGCCACTGGGTGTGACCATTGCACCACACAAAAGCATCTAAGACTTTTCCAAAGCCAGGTCTGGAAGTATTGGAGCTAGAAAAAAACTATAACATTTTGAGCTATGAGTAGTCAACAGTATTGTCAACTAACTTTCTGTGCTCAGTTTTCATATTCTTTGCTGTACATTTTGGAGCCTCTCTCAAAAGTCAGACATAGACCATTTAAAACAACAGTTTAAAAAAAAAAAAAAAAAAAAAAAACCAGTGAAAATCACATTAATGACATTACCAGAGTCCCTTTTCCTTCTCCAAAGGAAAACTAAGTCTTCTAAAGCTGCAGGTATCTTACTCTGTTCACTGTAGACACATTAATAGAATAGGCACATTCACAGGCAGAATGGTTTAACTAGGCAGTATCCAAAACATTAGCCCTCAGTTACCTAATCAGCAGCCAAAAAGCTAATATCCACTAAGAAGAAGAGAAAAAATAAAATCTGCAGTAAATTACTGATAATAATTTTTCTTCTAAACTGGCTTCTGTAAATATGAGACAAAAGAATTTTGCCCAGAGTAAAGCAGCCAGATTTGAAGCATTACATAGTTTGTGTCAGCCCATTTCAAAGCATTTCCCAATTTTATTTTATAGCATTTCTACTACTGAAAATTCCCCAAGTTTATCTTTTAGAGCAGATACACACTTTATATTCTCAGGGCAGATATGGTTAGGTATACACACCAATTTGCAAGGTGTTTTCCTGACCACACTCAGACTCAGTAGCGAAACATTTTGCATATTCTCTTGAGTCAGGTTGAAGTTCAGTGGTATCAGACCCTGATCAAAGAGTCAATGGTAGCATAACATCACCTTGATCTCTGAAAAACCTGTCAGTCCTGGAATTGCTCATGCTTACACTGGTTACAACTACCTTGACAAGCAATAACTGAACAAAAGAAAAAAAAAAAAAAAAATCACCCAGAATGTAACTGTGCTTTGCCTTTCTTTCATCCTTGAGCTAATACCCAGTGTCCTGGTCAGTGGGTATCAGCCACAATGAATGCTACAGGGTTAGTTTTACCAAAACTTTTTTTTTTTTTTTTTTTTTTTCCCCATGTGGGAGGAAACAGAAGCTGTATTTGTGCAAAACACATAAAGCAAGGGTCTGAATTCAGATCTGACTTTCAGATCATATATGAATGGGAGTGCCACTTCCCAGAAGCACAAACTGCATCACTGACTTCTGAAGGGATATAACAATCACTATGTGCTGGTTTTAAAGGGAAAAATACCAGTAGGGGAAGGTAATCTCTGTTTCAGGCTTTCTTCTGTACGTTTATTTCTGATTTTTAAATGCATGCTTTAATAAAAAAAAATCACAACTAATAGTAGCACTAGTAGTGATGATGATGATGGTGATAATAACAATAGTAATAATAATAATAATAATATCATCTCAGTATCTAACAACTCATACTGGAAATTTTCCATAGTTCTCAGACTCACTGCATTTTTACACTAAGTCAGACATCTGGCATTTTCCTGAATTTGTGATGAGTTGCCAATGTTTTAACAAGGGGAATTCAGCGAACACCACTTTGTCTATACATTTGTGCTAAACCCTAAACTGGGATTCTGTGAGTTAAGGGCTATGGAAACCATTCATTTGACTCCTCATTTAAACAAAAATATTTTCTCATAACCCTAGGCTAGGAAGGGGTAATTACACTTGAAAAATAAACAAAATTTTTTTAATGGAAAGCTCTACTTTCTATCTGAAAGCAAATCTACACTGGCTATATTGTTAGCATAGCTCACAATTCAGCCACTGAGCAATTTGAATGTAAAAGGAGAGAAGGTCTTTAGAAAATTCCTTATCCTTGGTGAAATGTACTGCATAGAAAAAAAGAGGGGGGTGTGGGGAAGAGGAAAGCACTCTTTCTGAAGTGTCTTTATGGTCTCAAGGGAGGGTGTTCTTTATAAGACAGGAAGATTTAGCAGGATTCAGAAAGGAGAGCAAGCATTCTCAGAAGCAGAGAAAACATCTACCCATCTTTCAGTTTGGCTATGAGACCCCTGACAGCCTCACAGCTGTTTTCTCATGCACCTCCTTACTGAAGAGCCTCCTGTATGTGTGTCTGTGTATGTCTGTCTGTGGGAGTGTAAAATAAATTCAAGACTTTTTGCCACCACAACAAACAAGCGAAAGAACCTCCATTTGTCAACCTGTAGCATTTTACATCCTGGGCTGAGCCCTAGGTTGGGGTCCAGCTGCTCTCTTCACTACTGGCAGCACCAGAGTGTGACCACACAGCTATCCAGCCCCTGCAGCTTCACTGAATATAGTAAGGAGGTAATATGGACAGGACAAAATAACCTCTGTCACACATCTGATGTGACTGAGAGATAAAACTGAAACCCAAAGAGTGGCATCTGAGGCGCAGCCCCTTGTCTGGGGACTCCGTCACCCTTTCCTTGACCATTCCATCACAAGACTCTTTATGGACAGGGTGCAGAAGGCTTCTCTCCTAGTTTAGCAGTTTTTGAGGAAATTACACACATGAATCCTGATAAATGGGTTTTGTATCTTCCCTATATCACCACTTATTTAGTAGCTTATAAGAAAACTACAATAGGCTGGATTTTAACAGAAAATAAAAGATCATGTGTCTCACTGCCAGCCCTCAGGAGGTGCTCAGAATCTCTATTTTCTTTACCTGTATGTTTCAATCATTTCAACTAACTCATAGGCTACCAGGGTCAAGAGCTTGGAAAAAGGATGCAACAAGTTTTGCTCGCTGTATTTTCTCTCATCAGAGTTTCCATGGCACACTGTATAACAGGCATTTGGCAGGATTAATGTGCTAGTGATAATGCAGTAGCCTAGAGACACAATGATTCTGTAGTTGTGCCATAGAAAATCAGAGTGTATAAAAAGATATCATCTACCAGAGACCTACTTTAGAGAACTGTTCAATATTAGAATGGCTGGTGCACAAGCAGTTCTTCTATCTTTCTGTTCAGTAAATTGATTCTATCTTGACAAATATATGCCCAAAAAGGAGGGTAAGAAAAACCAAGCAAACAAAAACCTAGCCAAAACAAACAAAAAAACAACACAAATCACTTTCAAAAATTAAAAAAAAAAAAAAAAACACCACAAACAAACCAACAAACCCTAAAACCAAAACACCTCAAAAACCAAAAATCCCAAACAAACAAAAAAATCCCACCTCCCACATCCTGGGTCTTCCCATTCTTTTCACACCTGTTCTGTCTTGAATTGAGCTATCTTATTTCATATCCTTCACCAGGATGTGATGTGTTTGGATGTTTAAGGCTGAGGGAAGAGAACAATAATTTCAAAACAATCCATTCAAGAAACCTGTACTCTCTAAATGAATATTCCTAATAAATTTTGAATATCGCTGCTATTATGTTTGAATATTGCTCTACTGTGTTTCAGTACATGCCCCAGCTTTGGGGAGATAAGCTTTTGCATCACCAGACTTGAATCTTTGGATGACATTGTTCAAATGCAGAAGCTTCATATTTCATGCTGGAAATTCTGAAATATTCTCAGGAGTATCGCTATGTCAGGCCCTGGGAGCAAGAGTTTGTACCTCCAGGTAGAAAATTCTACATATCAACTCTGTTTCATATTAGTACTTGGCACCATGCATAAATTAACATTTCAGTGCTTGAGAAGATATTGTCATCCCTACAGAAATTTGGTGATGCTAAGGCAAGTATGTTTGCCATGAGCTGAATAAACACACAAACCATTACAGTGATTTCCACACAGAAAGAAAATTAGTTACCAAATACAAACCAAATAGCACACAGAAATACTTTAGCCCTTTATTATCAGAAGGAAAAGGGGCAAACAACAGGCTGATTGAGTTCACTGATTTGGAATTAAGTTTTCTCACATAATTCCGTGAAGTTCTGTCATTAGAGAATTTCATATTGATGGAAAAGTTTTATTCAACAGACAAAATTTATTCCTATTTCAGTCATCTGCAAACACATAACTGCAGTCAGATGAAGTGGGATCAAGTCCAAGGATAAGTGGAAGGAAACAAAACCTTCACTCTAAAAATCCTCTATTTTCTTAAGAAGAAAATATTTCTGCCCCTAATTTTTCTGGCATCTGCACCTAAGGGATGAGTGACAGTGGGAGATTTTTGGAAAATGTTCTTCATCAGGTTTCCATCAGTCTGAAGGAGAAAGAGTATACGTTGCTACGGTTTTGCCTCAGCCTCCAGTGAGCTGAGCGCTGCGGTATTTTAGGAGAATCATCTCCTGTAAAACACATAGAAAACAACAAGAAAACTATATTTGCAGTGGAGGTCCTTCATTATTTGTTGCTTTTGCTTTGCTTGGTTTTAAAAAGAAAAAAGCAGAGACTTTATCAGTACCCAAGGACTGGTAACAGTCTTTATACTCCACTCGGCAAAGCCTTCTTTCATTCAGATGCCCCAGTTTGCCACCACTGCCGTCAGCCAGCTGATCAGATGTTTGCTTTCTTTCAATGCGTGCTTTATTCCAAAACTCTCTCCATGAGGTGTAGTTTCAGAAATTGTGTTCCTTTAAAAATGTTTTTGTATTTTCATTTTTTCTGTTAATTTCTAAATTTGTAAATTTGCTTTGCCCTGTTGCCTTTGCTTCTGTTACCTTTCTCACATGGAATGACAATAAATGAATGCAATAGCCTGGCTGGGAACATGCCACTGACACATGCAGTAGTTTTTATATTTCTCTGTATTGCTCTAATGTTTTATTTGCATTTCCAGATACCACATCACACTAAGCAGATGTTTCAAGGGGCTGTCTACTATGATTCCCTGCTCTTTCATCCAAGTGATGTTTGTGAATCCAGCACTGGCTGTGAGCATTTTGAATGTGTACTAGCTTGCATTTATCATCCTGGAAATTCAGCCATTCCTCTTCTGAGTACCCACATATTTTTAAGGGCTCTGAATCATTCCCCTTTAATGCAAACAGACATTAATATCTGTAGCATCTCCCAATTTAATCACCTCACCATTTTTTCAGGTCAATTGTTTCAAACAGATTTCTAAGAAAAGAAAAATACCTGAAAATTTTGTGTGTAATTATTTTTTTTTCCTTTTCTTTTTTTTTTTTAACCTCTCCACTAGTTTTTTTACTTTCACCTTTACCTTTTTTGCACCTTTACCCATTTAGGCTTAAGAAAGTTTTCCCAAATGCTTTTCTCTCCTTCAAAAGACTGAAGGAAAAGTTCTCAGAATAGGAAACACTTGTCTCTGTGTTAAATAAACTGAGCATATTTCAACAATTTAAAAATGTTTCAGCTTAAATGTCTGAAGTATGTTATATTAGAGGCTATGAGCCCTGAAGGTGCTGAGTATTTTGACTTTTTAAAATGAAAAATAGTAGTATGCTTAAATTTACATAAAAGAATGTCCAGTTATGTTCTAATTTCTACTCACCTGTAATTAGTAAACTTCTGAAGACTCAGAGCAAAATCTTTATTACTACACTATTTCATAGTTACAAAGTAAGTCATTTAGCATGTCTTAGGACAGAATGAACAAAAGTCTTGTAATCCAATTTATACTGAGGCAAATGCAACAAAACAACTCATAAGTCTTGAGATATGTGATGGTTGGAAATATTGTCTACTGAACTTGATGAGTTTCTTGTAATGATTTGTATTTGCACCATCACCAGTTTTGGAGAAATTTAGTGTCTTTACAAAAAGAATAAGTAAACAATTGCATCCAGAAGCCAGACATTATTCCCAGACTCTGAACAACTTAGACTTTATCTCAAAGTGCACACATCAGACTACATGACACTCAATTCATCTACAGCCCTACTGCCCTCCTCGTTCAAATGCCATTGTATTTTACTCCTAATTAAAATAGGGTTTGATTTACAATCATAATAATGATCATTTATACAGCATTTTTCAAGAAAGGATGGCAGATTACAGGATAAACTCGAAACTGTTTATAGAAGAATTGCTTTACCAGTATGTAAGCCCACAAAAAATGAAAGTTGATAGCCTTTGAACAACAGCTGGACAAATATTATCCAACACATACATTATCTTAATTAATTTTTACCTTTTTTTCTCAACTAATTTATTAGAGTAATTTTTCTTTTTGTAGTAATCAACCAGATGCATAGCTCTGCA
The DNA here is from genome assembly GCF_015227805.2 of Hirundo rustica. Taxonomy (NCBI): domain Eukaryota; kingdom Metazoa; phylum Chordata; class Aves; order Passeriformes; family Hirundinidae; genus Hirundo; species Hirundo rustica. Next base: position 55,344,062 of record NC_053452.1, on the reverse strand, counting down.
AATACTGTTCATGAAGTAAGTCGTTTGATGGGTAATGACAATTTTCATAGAAACATTTATTTGGCAAATATTTTTTAGATAATTGAGGAGTTCAGCTTAAAAAATCATGCAATAACATTGCATAGTCATTTTAGACAAGCATAAAACATACCTTTAAGTGAAATTATAGGAAGAATTTTACACAGCAGGAAGTAATTATCCAAATGGAAATATGGCTGTAATGGTGAGATGAAGACTTTTAACTGGTGAAAAGGTGTTCCCAATCTTTAATTGTTAGATATGCTTTAATCTTTAGATCTTGCTTTATATATCACAAAAAGAATCTTTAACCAGGTCTATCTGTACTTCTGAAGAAAGTCTCTCTTTTGAAAAGGTTTGGCTTGCACGAGACTTTAGCTGAACAAATCCCATTAACAGCAATGAGAGTGACTCTGCTAAATCCCCGGTGCCCCCGAATGGAAATAACTGCATAAGTAATGTGCAAGTTTGTACTCTTCTGAACATACATAGACATGAGATAGAAGGGAAACAGCTTCTTTTGTCACAGATGCATGATCTTAAAGTATCAGGCACCCTCCTGACGGGAAGGGAAGAGAAGGAAAGGAAGGGAAAGGAAGGGGAAAGGAAAAAGGACAAAACAGGAAAGCAAGGAAGGAAGGTGCGTACACAGGAAAAGAAATATTGTAACAACACAAAGGCCACTACCAATACATTCTCAAATACACCTGCATTTTGTTTTCCAAAGGAATTCTCCAGGCTGCCTGGCCTCATCCATTCTCTTTTGAAGTTCTTTCTGGAATTGACTCTTATCTAAGCTGTTCACGCATCCCTATTGAAATACTCAAAAATGTAGCAAGGTGTGAAGAGGAACAGAAGATTAAGCAAAGCTGCAGAAAATATCCATTTATTCATCTTTCAAAGGCAGGAGAAAAGGAGTCGAGCACATCTTTATTCTTCTGTGAGAGGATGCTATTGTTCGGCTCGTTCTAATTATGAAATCTGAACTTAAAAGGAAGAAAGAGAACACCCCTGTGACAGTGCACAGTACATATTTCTGGAAATAATTCTTATAGAGATATATGTCAACCCTATGTATCCAAGAATGACCCAACAGTCACAAAGCAACACACAGAAGTATTTGATACAATCTACAAAGCTGCACTTCTTGATCTATTTTTGTTCCAGACAGATTAGAGAACTGCGTGGCAGAAGAAGAAAACACAGCTAATCTTTCATGACTGCTAGACAGTGCTGCAGAAATGTAATTGCAGAACCAGAAACTCCGTGAAAAGGATGCCATGCCATTTACCACTATACAAAATTAATCCAATTATTCCTTAATCACACTAAAGGGAATACTCCTCAAGCACAAATAAAAAGAACAATGTAAGAATTGGGTCTCTACTAAAAATCCATGCAATTTGTAGAGTGGATCTTTTCTTAAAAAATAAATATATGTTCCAAAACAAACAAAATTTTTCCACTCTGACAAGCCACAGGTCTGCTGTCATCTCCCCTTCCATCTCTATCCAAAACCCCAGTACTTTTAGAAAATGCAGACATTCCTACAAGTCTGAAATCTAAAAGATGGAGAAAGAAGGGCCAATGTTGTCTGAACATCTTGGGTACATCTGAGTTCATTGCTTTCCAAAGCTCTCTTCTGCAACTCTTTTATTCAGGTAAGTCACACTTTCATCACTAGGAGACGTGCTTAAATGAGGAGAAATACAAAGGGGCTGAGGATGAGGAGAAATACAAAGGGGCTGAGGATGTTAGCTCAGAATAGGATACTTTTCTTCTGTATATTAAATGAATGAGACTGACAGTTTTGCAAGTCTTTCCTGTCGATGTTTGGATTGGAAACAATGACATCTGTAGATTTTTAAAGCCATGAGGTAAAGTTTTCATTAGCTACTGCACACCCAGCAATATCTCAGGACAACATGCTTGTCTACTCTGGCACTTCCAAAGTTTCCACAGATGCTAGATAGGTGGGAATTTTTTCTTTCCTCCTTCTCCTCCCACCCCTACACCCAAACTAGACTGGACTAAAGACTCTAAAACCAGCTGGCCTACATAATGAGGCTATGAATGTTACTATTTGTAGTTGAATGAAAATTGGTTTCTTATTTCTGTTCACCAATTTCCAGCAGATCCTCAGACACATACCACTGTACAGGATTAGATCTGTCTTGTGTCTGCACCGCTCTGCAACCCTTTTTATTTTCTCCTTCATTATGTCGTGCCCAAGAAATGTGAGATTCACAGAGGTGTATCCTGCTCCTCTCTGGGTCTGTGTACCTTGCACTTGTGAGCATTGCAACCTTCTTTTCCACAAAAATCCAGTTCATATTAATAGGTAAGAAAACAACACTGGCTTTTGGTTTCATACAGTCAAAACATCCGCAGAGGAAGCCTTCTTCAATGACTCTTCACCTGAAGGCTAGTAACATTCATGATCTTCCACTGATCATGTATGCCATGAGAGGAACAGGGGGTAATAAACACATCAGTTCTTTACTGTCTCTTTTTGATTCTGAATATCCTCCTTCTGAAAACCTGAACTTCAGGCCTATTCCATCAGCCTTAGTTTGGATCCAATTTGTCTTCTACTGGTTTAATATGATCCATATGTTCTTCCCTAATCATCTTCTGCAGACCCATTGGATCAGCACTTTATTTATCAGCTGGCTGGAGAAAACATTTTTACCTCCACAGACTAAATTAAGTTTGTTTGTTTGTTTTTCGAAAATGGGAGGCTCTATTATTACCAGCTTAAGACAAAAGGTGCCTGGTAGTGTTGGAGTCACCTTACTTGGAATAATTCACATTTCATTGTTAAAATAAAGAAAACAGCACTGTAAAACTGAAAAAATAAGTTCTATTTCACTCAGTAGAGTCCAAACATGGAAGATTTCACCCACCTGTAGGTAGACAGTGGTGCAACGTAACTGGCTTCCTTCTATGATCTGTGGGTGAAAATTTTTGCATTTAATTGCTGCCCAGCCCTTCTCACCTGTGCTTGTGCAGGACATAGCACCCATCCTAGCTGACTGCCCTGCACAGGACATGTTGCCATGTCTGGGTATTTTCAGGCCTTCAGATCTCAAAAGAACTACTAACACAATCAGCACCTTAGCCAAATTACAGAGTATTTGGTTAATCTCAGGCCACCGCTGTAGCTGTGCAGGGAAAGTATTCGATCCTTTCTGTTCTATTAAAATAATCATAAGCTACTGATGTTTGGTAGCTCTTGTATGTGATAATAAAGACTCTTTTTGTTCTTAGAGATTTGACCTGCCCCAGAAGAACCATGGTCCTTTCTGAAGTTCAAATTCCATTTTACTCCTCAGTAGAGAAAGGGAAGGAAGGTAATAGGAGATGGCTTGTTGACAGAGATGGCTCATTTGTAGCAGGTATCGCTGGAGTTTCACTTACACCCCTGCCCCTGTCACACAGCTGACCTCATATCAAAATCTCCTGCCTTATTTACATTCCAAATCATCCTTTCTTTATAATTCTCACAAAAAAAGCTAATATAAAACAGCTAAATGAGCTCTGTGACACCAACATAACCTTTTGTCTTCTGAAGGAATAATATAATATAATATAGTAAGTATAATTGTAAGTAATTATTATCCCACATACAGCGTGAATTTAAAAAAAATATTTTTGAACACAAAATTTGATTGGAAACAATTTTAAAGCATGAGGTATATTTAATTATCTGGAATGTGACAGTGCTAGAGGCCCTACCTGAGACAGGGATCTTGTGATACAGAATATGATAAGAGAGAGTTGCCTCAGTTTACTGTCCAGCTGAACAGTGTGGCAGCAACTGAAAAGGGGAGCAGATTAAATTATTTGGCCCTGCTCAAGAGTTCTTGCAATAATCAGGACCCAGCTCCCTTTATTCCTCTTTCAGCTGTTACTCTTTGGCCTCCAATTGCCTTTGCACTGCAAGAAGACACAGACTGTCAGGATGGATATACCCACGAGCGGCAATGTGTGACCAGGTCAGTCATGTACATCATGTGAGTGAATGTATATCCACTTACAGTTCTGAAACATGCACATACCATCCCAAAAATACTTGCTTGAACTATATTCTCTTAATGTGATAGTCTAATCAAATATCTTAAAAGGCAAAGTCTAATCACATTAGAACTAAATTGAAGGCAATATTATCAAAATAATACACAAACACAGAACTTCTTGGGGAGCTTTCAAGGTCTTAAACAGAATGGGACATCAACATAGAAAATGAACATTTCCAAACTTCAACACATAGTTCCTATCCAAGGAATGCTACCTTGTTCCATTTCTAAACAGTGAGAGCTGTTCATTCTCAAATGTTATTAGCACCAAATTCTAAAAGCAAGCACGTCCCAGAATGATATAAATAAAGCAATACAACAGTAACTGGCCCACACAGCAGCTGGACCAGATAGCATCTCTATACATTTTTAAACAATACAATGTAATACTGTATTAACACATCTACTCGCATAAGTATATGCAGAGATAAAAGACAATAACAATACTTGACACTAATCCTGAGGAAATCAGCATGGAAAATAACTTGCCTTCTAGAGGCTAGAAAGAACCCTCAACGGTGATAGCAAAATATTATTACATATCTGCGATAAAAGATTTCTACCTCTTTGTCTGACATTATTCTCATTGACTTGCTAAGTAACGCTTACCAGTATGCTACCAACATCAATATTAAGACGTTGTTAAATATTCTACATTATTTATAGTATGAAAATATGAATAGTTTTTCAGTCTCGAATCCACTAAGCTCTATAGTCTCCTCAAAGTATTTACATTACCATTCAGAAGTGATACACCAGCCTCCAGCTTACTACCACCTCCCCACCTCATATTCACCAGAGACAGATGTCCAACAGCGCTCTCCTCTGTGACACTGCCTTTGGAGCCAACCTCACAGGTATTGGTGCCTCCATCAGAACCCTCCTCTCCTGGGAAGCCCTGATTTTCAGGCACTTCTTGACTGTTCTTCAGAAGAAATGAACATGGATCTGCCTTGCAAGGGCAAGCGGGTGTCTCTTGAGCCTGCAAAAGTAAGTAGCCACAGTGAGAAAACTAGAAAAGAGAGCTACACAATTTTCTTGCCTTTCTAAAGCCAGGAGAAGAGTACCTTTTGTTCCACTATGGTAGCCCAGTCAAAACAACCATGCATAGTATTTTTTCTTAATACATGTCTATATCCACTGAATTTATAAACCTCTGTCTTGTCTAATGAAGAATTCTGACATGCAAAATATAGCTGCTGGCTCAAAATATCTCACAATATTCTGATATTTTGGACATTTGGTAGCAAGATGACCAAATCCTCTAGATTTAAAATTGAAAATAATATACAGCAGCTCCTTCACATGTTGCCCTGCCCTCCCGCCAAGACACAGCTTCTCCCTAACCCCATAAAACCCTCTCCTGCTTTGTCATCTACCCCCTACCCTTCCTCTGAAATGCAGGAATTGCAAAACTTGTCAGTGGCCATAATTAGTTGAATGCTTGAACTTTTAAATAAAAATTTCCAAGGCAGCAAATAAAAGTGATAGAAATAAGTCAAAATCCTGAAATATCAAAAGCTCATCTGGTTTTCAGATTTAAAGTGTCAGGCCCTTCCTTCATCACATGTTTCAGGAGCACCAGGGAAACACCACTCACAACCACATTAATAAAAAATGGGAACACAAACAAAATTAATTTCTTAGAATTAAAGAATACTTTAGCTCTTGATTCAAGGTTTTGTTTGTTTGCTTGTTTAAATTGCAAGAAAATCTGAGTAAAAGGTGCTGGGTTTGAGGGGTTTGGGGTTTCTTTTGCAGAGTTCCCTGTTGAAAATAATTCCTCTTTTCCAACCAATCTTGCCTGCCAACTAGGTGTGCCATCAATTCAATGGCAAATTTGTGTCAGACCATCTTGTTGGAATTTTGGCAGCACACTGCTACATGTGAGCATTCACAAAACACCAGGATTTTCCAGGCTCCCTGCCAAATGAATGCTTCAGAGAATGTATGTATATACTGTATTCCTACAGTCTTCAAAGAGTTAGCTTTGAATTACCTGAATTGTTTTGAGTTTGAGACATCATTAGGTTATATTAAATTACAAAATATGTAAAAATAAGAGCCTGTGCTTGCTTGAACTAGCAACTCTGTCACTTTTACCTTTGTGACTTTATCTACGATGACATTTGCTTTTCTGTGCTCTTCTATTTAACAATCCTTCCAGGAGCTGCTTTTCTTTTTTCCTCAGACTTGATTTTCAGCTCCATTGTTTTGCATTTTACTTGGCTGCTTAAAAGGTGCATACATCTCTTGCACTCTTAGTGAATGGGATTTTTCCCAAGCATTATTTTTCTTAAATCTTCACAGCATTTTTTAAAGGGTTTTTTTTTAAATCTTCCTTTTTTAACCCAATATGTTTGCTACCACCCAAGGATGTCATATCAGTCTCTTCCTCCTCTCCTTTCCATTTTTATCCATATCCCTCCATTGCCTACATTTCCCCATTTATATTATCACCACCCTGCTCTAACACCATCTTTTTGGAGTATCACATCAATTTTTACCTCCAGGAAGTTGAACTACAAATAGCAATAAATTGATTTGAATATTTTACTTTTCTTGACTAGGAACTGAGCCTACACAAGTATTTTGAAATGTTATCAAGCTCAAAACAGTGTCAAACCGGAATGGTTCCTGTTGCCACAGAATCCAAACTGAAACTGAATCAAAAGATGCACTGGTTTAATTGCCTGCCCACACACCCATCCGCAGTGCTTCCCCACCCTCACTCCCCACTCTCACACGCCATCCCTGCTATTAGTTTTTGCCATTCTGTCATCCCTCATCTCAAACCTGTTGCTCTTCTCTCCAGCTGTACCTGGAGTTCATCTCTTCTTTATCTTCCAAATATCAGTCTGTCTAGATCATGACTCTCAGACAAACAAGGATTTCTCCAGGTCTCATGCTGCTTTTCCAACTGCCTCTCCTACTTCACTCCTTGTGGAGATCTTATCTGATTCCACTTCTAGCTATTCCTCTTTTACCACTCTTCCTCCTTTGAATGGGGTTGCCAGTATGTTATTTTTTGCTTCTTTTCCTCTATGTTTCCACACCTACATCAGTCTACCCTCTTTGCTTAAGATTCCCCAAGCTCTGGTCTTGTCCTCTATCATTTTCAGGTCTCTTTCAACATCATCCACCAGTGCTTCAGAAATTCACCCTGTCACCCACTTCTTCTGGGACTTCCAATTCTTTTTCAGCCTGTGAGGAAAATTGTCAGCTGTGACACATCTCTGAGATTTTCTTCACTTTTACTCAGACAGAACATTAACTCTTGCTGGGTTTTATACAGCTATATTTTGTCCGCTTTCCCTTCTCATTAAAACAACAGAGTGGGTTTGTGATCTGAACTATCTGTGACAGAAGAAACACTGGGCTGCTCGCGCGGTACCTTCCATCTGTGCACACAGCAGTCCTCCCTGTTTTTTCACCAATAAGTCCTTCCTTTCTGTTTTCATTCAGTATTTCCAAGAAGTGTATCTTCTTTTTCTTTAGCCCTCACATATAGCATTTTCTTCACAGATATCTATCCGTACTTTTTATCCGATGTTTTAAAGGTCATTGCTTTCATCTTTAGAAGAAGGTTCTTCTTGGGTTATCTCCAGGCCTTCTACGGTCTCTTCATACCCTGGACCAAGAGTAAGCCTCTTAAAAGGCTCCCACCCATAAAATCTTCCACCAGGCAGCTTGAAAGGACCTCATAATAAATTTGCAAACACATTTATCTTTTGTCTTTCATTCTCCCAGATGCTCAGGATCCACTGTCTGTAAATTTCTCTGAAACAATTCATTATTTCTCTCCAGTATTATCTTTAAAGCCCTCCATTTTTTGGGTTGCCTACAAAAGACTTGACAACGGTTAGACCTCTGGTATGCTGAGGTCACTGCCTATGATGCTGACTAATATTTTCTGTGTTTCCTGGTGTTCCTCCGTCTGCCTGTCTCCATCTGTTGTTTCCTTGCTCATCCTGGTGAGCTGCTCAGAGGCGGGGCTGACTTGCTGTTCCCTGCCGGCGCAGCTGCTGCAGCCTGGCCGAGGCTTGTGCCCCTAGGATCTCTGCTCCTACAGAGCACCTGGGATAGCCAGGCCCGTGCCCCACCGAGCTTCTGCCTGCCCCTGTAGCGGGAGTTTTGCCCAGGCTGCTCTCGGGATGGCTGCTGGCTTAAGTGATCATTTACCTCTGGTGCCTCACATTCAAACACTGCTCACCGTCACCAGCGGAAGGTATTTCATTCACCCCACTTAGTCAATATCACAGAACACCAAACAATCTGGCTGAGTAAGATTCCCTCTGTGGGATAGCCTGCCCACAGCATGCGTCTGTCTCAGGGCCAGCCTTGCTAGTCCATCCATTTAATTCACTCAGAAAATCACATTGAGACCGTAGGACATAAAGAGACCCATTTGCCCATTGCACTAAGCTTTTTATTTGCTGCAGTATAAGTAGGGACCAGTGAAGAAAGATGATTTAGCATAAAAACCTGCCCAGCATGCTGATATGAGAGCTATGAATAGATCAGTGTTAGAGGTGCAGGACAGGTCATGATAGCGTAATGGCTGTCAGAGAGGATGCTGCTAACGCCTCAGCTGAACTAAATGAATTCTCCCCAGGTCTCTTGCTGAAAAGTAAAAGACAGAAACTAGAATTCTAGCAATAAATGCAAAATTTTACCTGCTCACCCCAGACTGGGTAGTACAGGAGGAAGGTGGCATGGATGCAAGTGAGAAAAGCACTAGGATACAAGGCTAACAGCGAAAGAGGGCAGAAGCCCACAGCTGGTGCTCTTTCTTCAGGATGGCAAAGGCTGATATAAAGTTTTGACATCCTAAGCTGAATTATCAGAAACCCAAACATGAGCACATTGTATTACTCTCCTAGCTTCTGCTGCTTTCAATGAAAAGGGAAAATTATGTAATTTTTTTGACAACTGGACTCCAGAAATCCTAGATATTCAAATATGTGATGCAGATGATCATTAAGCTGAAAGAAAGTATGTCCCCGTCTATTAAAAATATATATATATAAATACAAGTAAACAAAAAAGCATTTTCTATGGGACCAATGAAACTCTACTCTTGTCTCTATTTAGCTTTCATGCGTGCTCCCTGTCTCAATATGCAACAGTAGCACAGCCATACAGTTTCCTACCTCATTCCAACTGAGCCTGCATCTGTCCTGGTGGCATTTAAAACAATATTTTGGATTACCATCTCATGTGGCAAACTCTTTAATTTGTAGCTCACTAAATGCAGTCTCTTTAACCTTACAAAGCTAAGCACTATTCTGTTCTCCTTCAAATCCTCCTCAAATTCAATCCTTTGAGGCTCACACATTTCATGTGAAAAATTACAAGAGAGAGAAAATAAAAAGTCTAACAGAATCCCTTTCCCTTACTTTCTCATGGCATGTCAGAGAATCAAGAAAAGTAAGATTCCAAAGGTCCTTGAGATGACAGCAAGTCCTTTGGCCCAATTCAGCTGTGTATTGAACTTTCTTCTCTGAAACTTCCCCCTTGCTGTACTTAGCTCCCCTTCTACCAAAACAACAACAACAACAAAAACAACAACAACAACAAAACAAAACAAAAAAACCCACCCACAAAAACAGCACCCACGTTCTGTCCTCTTGTTGCAGCATTAGGGGTTTTTTTCATTTTTATAGAGGTAAGAGTATAATTTCAGCCCATGAAAATAGAGCTATCATCAGTAGAGTCTGTAAGCATCTGTGCTTCCCAAGTGTTTTCTCTTTTCATTAGACTATTTTTACTTTCACAATGACTTTTCTCCAACATTAAGTAAAGCCCAGGTAGATATATCACTTTTATCCCTTGAACATGTTTAGACAGGCTTTTAGTCTTTCATTCATATTATTTTCAACTGGTATACAAAAGTCCTCCAAATTTAGAAACATTTGGAAATGTAATTAATGATGCTTGTCCTGACTAAATAGAGAAGATAGATTCTAAAAAAAGCCATAGATAAAACAGAACCTTTACTTTTCAGTTATTTTGTATTTAATTAATATTTTTTTTTAAATCTATAGTTCAAGAATTTCAAAATATTTAGGGGTTTAAAGTATTTATATTCTAAAACCTGTCACTATATCAATTTCAGAAGAGCACCTTGCACATCTATATAGTCAAGACAATCCTAAATGCTTCCGGTTAGATGTCCCAAAATGGGGACATCCAAAACAAGTGACTAATTGTCATCACCGGTATATTTTTAGGGCCTTATGTCTTTAATTTATGTTAACGTACTTTCATGTCTTATTATTTAGACTTCATCAAAAGCTTCTGCTAAAGGGCAGCAGAATATATCAATATCATAATCATAATCATAATATATCAGAATCTATCAATAGAGTACAGAAGGTTTTCAAGGTGTTCTTCAGGGAACCATTCAGGTACTAAGACAAGAAGAAAACTGATAAAAAAATAAGAAAATATATCCAGTTGAGCTCCTCCCTCCAGGTATCTTGTACAGTGGAAAAGAATAATGCCATATGTATTCTTGGGAGGAAAGTTTGTCCAGTGTGACCCTAGGAGCTGCAGGACACAGGCACACCAATTCGCTACATTGCTGGAATACAGTCAGGATCAGGACGCAAAACTGAATTCCCGATCTCTGCATAGTTTAGCGTGAGATTCTTGAGTCTTTTCATCACACTTATATTACACTATTTTACTACTTTATCTACATTGAAGTAAAGTGTTTGCTAATATTCAGGAATTCTGAGGAAGGGGTTTTGGTGAGAGCTTGCTTAATACAGATGCAAATATGAGAATGGACACAAAGTCTTCTTTAACTCACACTGGACATGGCGAAGGACAATTTCAGCCTCCAGTCAAGGAACACTGTGAGCGGAAGAGTCTCCAGGAGTACCCACCTGGGGCCACAATCCCAGCAGTTGCCTTTCTGGATTCTTGGCTTTCTATTCCTTTTCACCTTCTATCTCTTTCTTGGTGGGCCAAGAAACTTGAGCTCTTCACCCCAGTGAAACTGGGGAGAGGTCTGTGCTTCCAGAGTTCAGGGAAAACCCATTCAAATACAACAGTTTTTCCAGGAAGGTTGGTGATTTAAGCACCAGTTCTGATGGCACCTTCTGGCATTAAACAAAGAGAAATTCATGTGCTCTTACACTTGACCTGAAAGGAGAGCAGGCAGCACTTCATTGAGACACTGACCAGTGAGCAAACACACTCCCTGGCAGACCTCCAGCCTTCACTTACCCCAGAGCTGTTCCAAGAAGAGCAATGTCAGAGCTCAGATCCAGAGTTCAAACTGTATCTAATTATAATCAGGCAATATTACTGTGGAAAACTTCTTCCAACTACATTTGGAAAATGTGTGAGGTAGCCAAAGCATCCCTGAAAGTCTTCAGAGAATCTTGGCTCAACAAGAGGGTCAAAAAACAAAACATTGTATAACAGCTCACCATCTGTTCCACACTTTTAAATTCTGCCTCAGCACAGAGAGGGGAGTGACATAAAGAGACAAAGATTTGAACTCAGCCTCAGAGTACACCAGCATTTTTTTCTTGCTTGATTGTGTACTAAAACTGCCTGTAAAGTCAATAACTTCCTATGGCTTCACAGCAAAGCCGAAAGATTAAAAAAGAGTCATGGTCCTTTGAAGATGTGGAAGGCAGTAAGTGAGCAGGCTGAATCCTCTTTGGATTTGAAAGTCTATGCAGTGCTAGCAGTTCCGCTTTAAGGTGTCAAAATTGCCTTAAATCTTTACCTTTGTTATGTCCTGCTGGTATAGACTTGTAATAGAATAGGCCTGACTATTCCAAACCATTGAGACAGCATCATTTTTCTGCCTGCATTTTTTGAAACACAGCTGACTAGCACCTTTTTATTTTTTAGGTTTGTTCCCTTGTTTAATGCAGAAACATTTTTAATTAAACTCAAACAGCATGGCAACGTAACGTACAGCATGAAACTCCACCAGATTTTATTGTGGTTGATAGCAACTCACAAGCATGAAGTTCCAAACCAAGTACTTGGGCCTCTTTGTTAGGCTATGAACTTTTCACTAAACTCAGTGCAAAGCCAGAATCTAGGAAAAACTTAGGAGCAGAAATATATTGCTTCTCTTTGTTTTGAAAACCAGGATAGTGTATTTTAAAGGAAAGAAGAGAGGCAGGAAAAAAAACAATTAAAAAATAATAATAATTAAAAAAAAATTAAAAAAAAAAAAAAAAAAAAAAAAAAGGAGGCAGGAGAAGGAGGCATAGCATGGGGTGCAACATGTCCCATGCCACCTTAGGTGGCGGCGTGGCCAAGGCTGAACCCAGTGCCCACCACACCAAAACTCCTAGTCTGGGAGGTGGTGTCCTGTCCCCAGCATTGCAGCCCCTGGAACTCGCAGGAATGCATGGCAAAGCTGAGTCCCTGCTGCAGCACAAGCAAACAGCCTAGGGAAGGCTGAGAGTTGAGCAGAAAGCACTTTCTGAAATAGTTCCTCCCCTTCACCAGACTGGGTGCCAACCCTTCCTTGGTTTGGTGCCAAGTCCAGCAGCTTAGTTAGGCTGTTGCCAAGGACTTTAAACAGCCTATTATTTTTGTAGGGACAGCATCACCACCTTTCTCTCCTCCTTGTCTACTTCTTTGTTAGAGTTTTTCACAGAGCTGGTGAGCAAGTTTTTAAACTACAGTAATATAGTTTCTCTCAGTATTAAAAAGAATGACCACTACACACTCATTTGTTACACCCCAATAACAAAATGCATGGCCCCTTTCAATAAAACAGTTTTCCCCCATCACAGACATCCCTGGGCTAGTACTATGAATTTTTCAGCCTCCTACTACGACACCATTAAGAGCTATTCTGGACTGCACAGACACATTCTTGGCATCAGGTATCTTCCTCAAGAAACCCCTGCTGTCTCGTGGGGATTGTCGAATTAGTTTGAGGTATAGCTTGAGTGTTGCCCCTGAGCAGACTCCCATAAGTTTCTATCACAGACTAAACTGTGCTTTAAGCTTCAGGCAGCTGACTTAATGGAGGGCAAGCGATGGTAGATTGAAGCTCAAGTGTAGCTGACCTTCCAGCTCATAAAGCAGCCAAGACCTGACTATCCTGTGCTAATACAAACACTCCTGCTGACAGCACATGACCAGAGCTGCTGGCACACAGCTGCAGAAGCAGGACATGGCTTGGCTGGGGTGCTGATAGGGTCCCTGTCCCTGCCTGACCCTAGCCATCACACTGCCCAGGCCTCTGAGCTGCATGGCAGTCAGCTCCTGAGCCACCACAGGTAAGGGTGCACTTTCACAGTTAAATCATCATCGCCTATAGCTTGCCTTAAAACATAAAGTTGTTAATTATTTAGATCAAGCCTTTCTTACTCCTTGGGCTGAGCTTTGAGCAAAAATGTTCTGAAATGGTACAGCTTCATCTTGGCTACTTGGGTTAGCGCTGCAGGGAAGGTGTTTAGCACAGATACAGACTGTGTAACATCTATCATACAAATGTAACAGTTACCATATAACCTTTCCCTTCTGACTTTTTCATAGTTACTGTAAATAAATAAAACCTACACACTCACCTTATTTCTTCAGCCTCCTGTCTGTCTATCAGTCTGTTTCCCTTCCTCAGTAACTTTTACTGTGTAACTTCAAACAAATTTGAAATTTGCTTAAGTGTCTTTGGTATTTTCAAGCAACTTAAGAGAGATTTTCTTGCAGTTCTAACCAGGGAAGAGACTGAAATAAGAGTTTCCTTTTAAATAGAAATCAGCAGACCCAAGTGCAAATATCAGGAGGAATTCAAAGTTCTGATTTTCCTTTTTATGGAATCACCTGCTAGCACTACAAGTGACACACATTGGGATTTGTAGGGAATGATTAACATGAGTTAAGCATCTTCTTAAGCATATGGAGTTTGACAAAGGAGTGAGCAGGGGGCAGGATGTGATAACCACATGAAGTATATAAAACATTGAAATAACAGTGCAGGAGAGAAATCAGAGAAGCACAGAAGTATTTGTGTTGGGAGGAACCTTAAATATCATCTCATTACAAACCCTCTGTCATGGGCAGAGACACCTAGCACTAGACCAGATTGCTCAAAGTCCCATCCAAACTGGTGTTGAACACTTCCACGGCCACAGCTTCTCTGGGCAACCTGCTCCTCACCATTCCTATAGGGAAAATTTCTTTCTATGCTAAACCTACTGTCTTTCAGTGTAAAGCCATCACCTCTTGTCCTATCACTGCATGTCCTTGCAAAAAGTCTTCTTCAGCTCTCTGGTAGTCCCTTTCGGATACTGGAAGGTGCTGTGATCTACCCCTGAAGCCTTTGCTTCTCCAGAATGAACAATGCCCACTCTCTCAGCCTGCCTTCAGAATCATTGTGGCTAAGGGCTGGCCAAGTATGAGCACTTAATGTGTTCATACAATTGCAATGGCAGTCTACATAAACTTCTGCACCCCTCAGTGAAGCTGTCAGTCACAGCAGGGAAGCACACCCATTTCACACAAGCAGGAGAGGAGCCCAGCGTAACAGCTATTGCCAGTGATAAAATTCATACCTGAAAGGGATCAGAATGACCAGAAACTTCACATTCTGGTCTAAAATCTGCTCATTCAGTGACACATCCCTTCTTCACTCTAAAAACTTACAAAACTAAATTAATTTGATTCCTGAGACTGCGAGGAAAACCCGAGACAAGCAGTCAAATGCCATGAACCAATGTGGTATAAAACATTGAAAGTACGGAAAGTGATGGCTTCAGCCTTCTTAGTGCCTGGTGCTTCTTCCCCCTGAGCTCCGTGAATTACTCCTGAGTTGTAAAGTCAAGCCTCTCAGTCCCTTCTTGAGTGTTAATTTTGATTTATAGTAGACCTTCAACCCTGAAAGACAGCACATTGCACATACAAGGTTTTCTCAGCCACTCCCTCTGCTCACCAGATTTACTGTCTTCAAACAGCTCTGCCCAAGTTCCACTCCAGGCTTCTGCACATTCGCTCTGTTTTGTCTGCCTGAGGTTAACTTTCTTAGCACTCTCCAGTATTCATTCAGTCCAGGAATATAATCCCCAAGGATTTCAAGATCTCTTTACTGTAGTGGCATTTCCAGTTTCTGACTGTGGAAGAAATATTGATGTGAGTTCCTTGAAACCCTTTCCCTATGAAGTGTCAATAATTACCATCTTGGCATACAAAAAGGAGACTTTGGCAGGCTGCCCAGTTACATCAAACAGGTCTGGAACAGCCACAAGAGCTCAGCTTTCTGTAACAGTACCTGACATGATTGTAAGAAATCACATAATTGACTTCTAGGAATTTGAAAAAAAGATACATTTCTTGTTTAGTTTTTATCAATAACATTAAGACCTATTCTTTTTATACTGGGTTACCAGAATTCAAACATATATTCTGACTTCTTTCACTATCTACTAAATTGCTGTTTCAGTTATGAAAGCATAATTTTCCTACTGGCTTTAGTCACAAAAAAATGTCCTGGCCAGAGCATTCTTGATTTACCTTGGTAATTCTATGTGCTGTGAGGTTTTAACTAAAGTTATACAAAATGTTTCTCAAACTCAGATTTTCTCTGAATTTTTTTTCCTGTTTTGAGATTTAAAAGAGGCAAGAATGGCAAACTAAAAAAAAATTTTTTAAAAAAAAGAAAAAAAAAAAAGAAAAAAAAAAAGATACAACTATCAGAATTTAAACTTACTATAAACCACTGGACTCATTTGACCCAAGTCACACCAAAACAATGTAGGTCAATGTACACCATTTGGCCCAAAGTTTCTTTGAGAAGCACATGAATTTGAGTTAATCTGACCTCATTGGGAGGGCAAAACAGATTAACATTTAGTATACCTCACTTCTTATCTATGCATCCATTGAGGCCTGAATCGCAACCTTATTAAAAGTTCTTTAAGCATCATCCCAAGGGAAAACAGTTTGTCCCACTTTCAGCACTGATTAAGACTAATCATTTAAAAAAAAATCCTACGTTCAAGCAATCCATGCTCAAATCGAACTACTAAATATACCCCAGAAACTATATTCCTCAGTGTGAGAATGTCTCTGCTTTTCTTTTTATTTTTCCCTTTACTTTCACCTTTTTTGACTTCTATCTCTATATTCTCAGTGTATCCATTTCCAAGATCATAATATAATCACTGAGCTCAAAAAGATTATTTGAACCTCCAATACGTCTGCAGGTTCACCAGTGTGTTAGAAAGAAGACAATATAACAGGCCAGAAACACATACACAGAGAAGATGAAATAAGAGGAGTCAATAAGTATTTGTTAACAATAAATACGTATGGCACTGAAATACCAAATGAGAAAGAAATCCAGCCATAACCCACTGGTCAATGGATGAAGATTTTTTCCACTTTAAGACCTTTCTAACAGCAGCTAGAGAAACCAATGAAAAAAAAAAAAACAACTTCTTTTCTAGACTGATACGTGAACTGTTCTGAATATATTCTTTATTTCTTCTTTATGGCTGTTAAAGTAATCCTGTATAAAATCTCAAGATCCATTCAAACTCCACAAGCACACACAACTTCCTGTTACTAGCACTTAATCAGCCCTCAAACAGACATTACAAACTTACAGCTCAACTAGAGAAATCAGCAAGGAAGAGAAAGAACTGCAAGAGAACTCAGTGAGAAAATGCTAGCAGAGCTGAAAACTGCTCTGTCACCCTCTGATGCCCCCTGCCATGACCTTTTTCAAGGGATTTCTCTAGTTTTTTGCCCAGTTTAGACGTCCTGCCACATTCAATAAACACACAAAACCAAATAAGTAAATGCAGAACTGAAAACAAAGGGCTACCAGGAAATAAGAAATCACCAGCTGGCACAAATCACCATTGCTTGACTGAAGTCACTTTGTGTTGGTGGATGAGCCAATTCTATATTTCTACTCTAGCAGTCAAGTGGCCCTGGAATCTCACAGCACTCTTTCTTATTTCTGCTCATTTCATTGCTATAGTATCTTTGTCAAACCCCTTAAAAAAAAAAAAAAAAAGAAAAAGTAAAATAAACAAAAGAAACCCAAAGCTGTTCTTGTAAAACAATATTTAAAAACAGTATGTAAATAAAAATGCTTTAATAGGAGGAAAATTGTGGGTTTCCTGTTGTCATCAATTACTTTGTCTGAGGGAGTAGGATAGAAGCACACACACCACGCTGACTGCTACCATAAGGATCAGCCCACCATGAATGTTGTGCTACATGGTTCATACACACTCATTAAGTAAGTGGTTGTCAGTGAATCTTAAAGATCAAAAAAGAAGATGCAAGAAATCTGTTTATATAAATAAACTGAAGATCAGACACACAGGACATTACAGGAAAACTAGTTTCCATCTAGTAGAGATGGATTTGAATTTGTTTGTGTTATGGAAGAGAGAGCTACAGAGATCTGAGAAAAGTATTACAGCATTTACCAAAAACAGCAAACAACTCTTCTCTTTAAAATGTTTTTTAGAGTGCTACCGTCTTGCTCACCCTCCTGTTTCACCCCTCAGTTTTTACAAGAAAGGCTCTAACACAGCCAAGACGGAAATATTTTGAGGCAGTGATTAGATATTTTTTCCCTAAAGCAGTTAGCACAATTGATTCTTCATATATCAGGATTGCCCAGCAGAAAACTTAATTCTGAAAAGCTTTCTTGTCAAAAGCAAGTCCCAGCCTTCGATCTTTGCATTTCCCAGTCTCTCTGAGACAGCCCATACCCCAGGAAGGAAGGCAGCAAACACCAGTTACTGTGATGAAGAATCAGAGACAAACCAAATGGCTGTGCCAGGGCATGAATGCAGAGCCTGTGCATTTCTCCAGTTTTTATCTGGAGCTGGGACAAGACTTGCAGAGTATTGTACAGCTGATTCTCATCCTTTCTGGGCAGTGGTTCCTAATTTCATTCCTGGAGACTCTGGTTTTCAGATTCTGAAGTCATAGAGATTATTTCCACATTTAAAGTATCTTTTTAGTTGTGTCCAGGGCTGAAAGAGAGCTGGAACCTCACAGGGAAAAAGTTTGTCTGATTTGTGACAGGGAAATACAATCTCTCAGGGTAAAAGAAACCTTTCTGAACACACTCATTTCTATTTCTGTCTCCCTGAGGAGGGTGTCTGTAAGGGAGGCAATAGAAGTGGCCTATTCACAAGCCCAGAAGCATCTTTTCAAACATTCACATTCAGAGAAAGACTTGTTAATTAGTTTTCTGCAGATTTGGCATTAGAACTAGAGGCACTCTGCAGGATTTGGGTACACTGTGGAACAGCACTCTCATGTGACATGGCAGAAACACAAACACATATACCCTAAACAACAGACCGTATTGTCCCCAGCCGGGAGGCCGCATAACAAGAACATTTCTAGTCTTCAGATCCTGCCATCAATTAGCTCTATGCCAAACAGCAAGCTCCACCAAGACTCCCCCAGCCAATTTCTACCCAAGTCACCTGCATCAGGCCTCATTTTACCTGCCCAGCCGCCACCCATTAACAAGGACACTATCTCTCCTCAGAGTTGTCCCTGCATTCTGTCCCTCACCCTGGCACGGTCCAAAAACTTCCCAGGATTTCAGTTCTGACCTCCAGTTTCATCCGTCATTTTCATCATGGAGTCAAGACTATTGTTCTTAGGACTGACTTATTCACATGATCTGTGTCTAAATTTTTATTTCTGTATCAGGTTTTTTGTAGTTTATTCATATGCAGTCCAACAACCTAGACTTAATAAAATTCTACCAAAATAAAAAGTGCTTGTGTGGGTTTTAGCTTATTCACATATCTGCAGCTTGATTGTCATGCAAAACATGACTGGGTGAATTCTTATTGCTGCAGGTATATTTGCTCCAACAGTATGGTCCTTTTTAAAAAAAATCATTCATTAATTTCTTTAAAAAGCCCTTCTTGATATCAACTTCAGGTCAAAACTGTTAATCCAATGTCAACTCCATTATTGTCAGTTATCTTACAAAATCTAGATTTTAACATGAGAAATAGAAATATTCATCACGTCATTTTATAACCCACCAAGTGCTTATTCAGACTAAAGCACTGATTTCGAAATCACAGCAAGCAACTAAGACATAATTAAACTTTTATCCCCGCAGATTTAGACAGATATATATTTCCTGCTAAAAAAAATTAAAGGAAACAAAATGATTTTCTGTAGTGGGAAGTTTTAGTTTAATTTGATGTAAGAGCAGAAAGAAATATTTTTGTATAACTAGACATGGGAGAAAAATTATGACAGCACACAAGTTTTGTTTTGGGATTTTTACAATCAATATTTTATTTTGCATAACACCTTGATGTTTTCCCATATTATGCTTCATTTTCCCACTTACTTCTACATTAGAGTAAGAATAGAATTGATCTGTTTCTGCATTTAAAAAAAAAATCCATCTGGGACCAATTTAGTGAAATACATCTATCCCTTTTCCAGCACAGTGGTCAGCAGCAAAAATACCACATTATTACTTCCGAGCCACCTGTGATCCTTTCCATGCTGCGAACAACACCAGTTGGTGAAGTGAGTATCTTGGATAATCATTTGAGACAATAATTTTGTCCATAATTACAAGTGGACTTTTCTTGTCAAGATCCTTTTGCTGAGATCCCACAGAAAATACAAGCAGAAGCCAGGTTCCAGGAAACTGCTTCAAGGATGCTTGTAAGCAGTTGTTACCAGCTCCATCAGCCAGCAGCTTCCAAAGACAGTGACAGGTACTTCATTCTGCCCTTCACTGCCCCAGCTCCACTGATAATCTACCGTGGGTCACCTCCAAGAGAAAAATGCATGGATTGGGCTGGGTTTGGTTTCTTTCTGCCAAGTTCTTCATACCTTACTGGAGCTTGAAATGTGGAAGCATGCAAACAATGTCTCTGCAAGTCCAAGCAGTACAGACAAGACCCTTAGGTACAAACTAAAAATTACTATTCAGCAGAAATTATCCACATTCAAACAGTGATTTCCCAGGCCTCAATCCCAATAAAGTACTTTAAACCCATTTGTAGCAACACATGAAATCTCACAGTTCGAATCTAGTGCTTGACCCGCACTGCCCTGCAGAAATCCCTGGAAAGGACACAAGACCAGTGTTCTGGCAGCCTGCCACTGCATATTCTGCTTCTGCATGAGGTAAAGAGCCAGTTCACAACTGCAAAGAGGTCTTAGCCCACGATAAAGCTTTTTTTGCATGACAGTCATACACACACTTGGCTGCTGCATTTCTGTTCCCCATGGGCATGGAACTAACTCATTCTCAAGAACCGAGCCACTGTCCATCCTTGCCATTGTCAGTTGCCAGCAATGGTTTCACTGAGCCCACTCCGATGCTCTTCATACCTGTGTGTGTATATATTCAATCTCACCTACTCTTAAAGAAATTATTGAGAAGACTCCTCTGGAACTGATGCAGACATGGCTCATAAAAAAATAATTAGGTCAAGACAAGGCTATTGCCTCCCATGAGGGCTGAACACACAACAAAATTTTAGGCTTGAAGGAAACCTGACACTTCATTCCAGGGCCCAAGCTCCATCTTTTACATCATTTCCATACAGACACTGCCACAGAAGTGAACCAAATCCAAACCAGTCCGTGTTTATGCTCTTTCTTCCTAGGCCTTTGTGTACTGTTGTGTTTCACCCCTTCCCTCCTGCACTACCTAGCATGTCCTATTGTTTTTTTCATCAAGTTATCTAATTAGTTTGGGGCCAGATCAACAGATTACTCACAACAGTAGGCTAAGCAAATCACCCATGAATAAGTGTTTACTGGATAAATCCCTTAGACTGTCAGCTCTTCTGAGCAAAGACTGTACTTTATTATTCACATGCAGAGTAGTCTGTACACCAAAGGTGTTATATACATAATTCATTTGAAAATAATAATGGTACACTGAGAATGAATAACATGCCAGCAGGAAAGTTCCCTGACTGCACAACCATCAGTAACTCAGAACTGCTAATCCACAGCTGAGGCTTGGAAAATGGATGATAAAGGCAAAGGTTTAAGGCAAAGAACTAAGGCTAAGAGCTGCAGTGCTACTACCAAAAAATTGTCAGGAAGAATCTTCAGAACTCTCTGTGCCCCAGCTTCATGTTCTGAAGAAATAACAATACCACAGGAACAAGTATTCTCCTACTCCTACTTGATATACTCAAGGGTAAACAAGGACTTGGAAATTGGAGGACAACATAATGTATATTAAACATATGTAATATGTAGTTACACGATGGCACACTTTTCAATGTGAGGTACCTTATTGTGTTTATTGTTTATAGATAATATCTCAAAATCTACAACATACTAAAAGGAAACAGACACTTGTGCACCCCAGCGTGTGTAACATCATGTGAGCAATGCATTGACAGGCAATTTACATTTACAGAACACAGAGAGGATACTAGAACAGAAAATGTTTTATGATAAAGTATAAACCTATGACATTGACCTTCCAGCTTCACCATTTAATCCAGCCTAAACTCTCCAGCAACTCAATATTCATAACTAGCATGACCTCTGGGCTCTTCTCTCACACCCAATTGTACCTAAAAGCCGGAGAATTAACCCTCTCACTAGCCAATATTTTGTGGGAGTTGCCTTCTCCTCTTACTATTATGCCAGTGTGTTGTTTTTTTTTTTTTTTTTCCACGTTGCCATCTACAATAGCCTGGCTATTCTTCTTTCATATTTAAAAACCTTTATGCAAATCAGGCTGGTAGCACAGCAACCTAAAGTTCTTGCATTAATGCAGAGTATTATTCACATATAAAAATTCCATTTAAATCCCATTAAGGTTATGACATAAATCCAAACAAACTAGAAAACGCACAGTTAAGGTGGAAAACTGACATATGTCTTGGAGTCTCTTAGCAGAAGAAAGCAGAATAAGAAACCTATTAGTATGTCACCCAGTTGGAGCAAGGCGGAGAAGCACATATGTTACCTTCCTGCCTATTAACTGTTTGTTCTACTGCATTTGTGATTCCTTTGTTTTATTTTTCCTTAACGCCTGTGTCCCAGTGTGAGGGGTCCTAGAAGATCATTTTTGTCTGTAAATACTTCTGGACAATATCCATTCTGAGGGACAAGAGAGGCAGTGACTATGAAACAGCTGTAAGCCGGAGGGAAAAAAATCCGATTAGCATTTTATATTTTTCTGGAGGTGTTTCTGTTGGTTAGTAAAAGTCAATGACACATATGACATTGTTTTGCAAGTGTCCCAATTAGCAGCACTACTGCTACAAGCTGGAGGCATCTACTTTTGTTCTCACATTTCTCCCTTTGAATTCCTGACACTTCATAGTAATGAAAAACACTGCAAGGTCTTGGAAAAGACGAGAATTATGCTTCTGCAATATTTCAAAAGTTCTCAGCATGGCTGAGCTGAAGGAATAGGTATAGGCAGCACTGCCTTTTGGATAATCCATTACAGCTTGTGAGGATGTGGAGCAGGGTGGTGCTCCTGGGCACCTGTAGCTTGTGCACATATCTGCACAAGCAGATAGATCTCTCTGCTGGTTGTGCATAAAGTTTCATCCTGTAGCCCTGTAATAAGAATAAGAGTTAAGAGGCTGGTTGAGCTTTTAGCTGCATTAGTCAAGATACAGATGCTGGGGTTAGTTGTGAAATTTCAATCAGAATCAAGTCCAGAGTATGTGCCACTCCATATGTTTGCTACACAGGCAAGCGTGGCATAGTGGGCTGTTATTGGAAAGCGTGGGGTTATTCTTTTTCTTTGGAGTTGAATGCAACTTGATTGCAGCTCTTCTTCTCTTTTGGTAATGATCAGTGTACAGAAACAAGCTGGTTCAGGCAGTGAAGCTGTTGTCTTGACTAGAATCCCAAGTTTGATTTGAATTAGCCATTCGTAAGACAGATATACATATGCACACACACAGGCGCGCACACAAAGCTTTGAAAGTGGTTCCATCTGTTTTTTGGTAAGCCTGGGTGATAATTAGGAAAAGTGGAAATATTTGATGTTCTGGGTTTGAGACCTGACATGTTTTCCTTCATGTTGTCATTGAACGCTTCAGTCCTAAACAGAAGGGTATTAATTTGGGATACAGAAGAGCTGAGGATTAAGGTTTAGAGAGAGGGTGACTTTTTAATTTAGAGTGTATTTTCTTTCACTCTGCCTTGAAGAAGTTATTTTTCCCTTCCTCTGTTCTAAGCAAACATTCCACAAATTATACTTTGAATAAAACACATCACAGACTTCCATGGAAACAGCACTCAGCATGAGGAAAGAGTGGAAAATGCTCAAGGTGGCAAGAATACCTTCTGCAGCACCATCACAAGATACAAGATGAGCCCTAGCAAGTACAGAAGAAGGTGACATGACAGTACAAAGCCAAACAAGATCACAATACTCGGGAGAGAGAGGGAGGAAAGGAACATATGTGCCCAAAGTCATCCTTTCCTGCCAATTATTGAATCCTTGACAAATGACAAATATTCAGGGTCTATTTCGGATGAATCTTCAGGGAAGGTTTAAAGAACAGCTTAAATTGCCAATGTCCAATGTCTTCTTGGACACTTTACATTTCTGATTAATAAATAACTGCAATTAGACAAATATCTGTGAAGGATGAGAGTTGTCTACAAGTACATTCTGTCCTGAAATTCATAGGAGATGCTTTTAGCCTTTGTCCTCAGAGGCCTCTTTCAAACTGTGTTAAACTGCTGCAGAACTCAGGTCTTCACTGGGTTGTGAAGAAAAATGGATTACAAGGCCAACACTTGTAACACACAGAGCTAAAATATATAAGTAGCTATCAACTCTGTGGACAAGTATATTTATGAGAAGCCTTTTCTAAAGAAGCAAGGGGGGGGTGTTGCTTATTGTAGTATTCTTACTCTTTCCAACATCCAAGTGCTGACTGACTTCTATTTTCTTCTTCTCCCACTTCTAAATGTTTATGCATTCTCACCCAGAGACTCCTCCAGAGTTCCAACACTGTATTTTCTTCCACCTAGGATTCCCAGCAGCTCTCTTCCTCAACTCCACCTTATTCACAGCCCAGCTGCTGTAGTCATCTGATCTGCTCCATGGCTCACATCTTCCCCTCACATATGTTCATTCCTCATCAAATATAAGATTGCCTTCCACAATTGCCATTTCCACTGCTGCTCATTATAGGTGAGCATTTGCTACTCAAACCAAGTACTTTTTCTCCTTATGTTTCCAATCCTTCCTTCTGCACCACTGTTCTGCTCCTCGCCTCTACCCAGATGTTCTCCTTTCTTGAAATCTCTTTTAAAAACAACATAGAGATGACAGCAATGGGCCAGTTTTGACCTTTCACCTGGAAGAGTCAGTGTGTTTTTCCGAAATTTTTAAGTGCATCTTAAGTAAGCCAGTCTGCAGAGACAAGAACTAGCATACTCTAGTTTTCAGCACCAAGAATGTAGTTCAGACTTCAGAAATAAAAGGAATAAGGCAGTATGTCTTAATATGTCTCTTTAGGTACTGATAGGCAGACTTCAGAGGTCTGCAGCTCAGTCTGCTCCAACCGTGCTGACATCCATCTAATCAAACTTGTCACTGCGTCAGATATGGTATTGAACTCATCTTTATGTTTTCTCCCAAATCTGAATCAACCCAAAGAAACCAGGTAGCTTAAATACTGGGGTTCAGAGGTGGGGAGTTTTAGAATGACCCATTTTAATATAAATGGATGAATAAAGCTCTTACCCAAGCTGCTCAGCCAGGAAGTAAATCAGAATAGGCCCCTCAGGAAGGAGCAGCTTGCATGGCCAGAGTTTTCAGTGCTACACACCTCCTCTGCATACATGAGTGACCCTATTGACTTATCATGCATTCAAGTGCAGGAGGTGGGTTTTTTAAGCAAGTAAAAGGCTAAGTGATTTGATCAAGGCCACAAATCAGCATGCCAGAGACAGGACTGTTATAACATGCCAGTAAGCCAGTCAGATTGAAAGCTTAAACTCTGAAGACAGGAGTCACCTTTCATATATTTGAAGTGTGCCCAGTAAAACAGCATTCAGTCCTTGATGATGATTCTGAGTAGCAGCCTAATGTAAATAGTAAATGCCATGTAGACCAATGGGGCATGGGGCTTTACACAGTTTTTTAAAAAAACTCTTGGGATCACAAAAACATCTAAGTTTCAACAGAATAAGTTGTGTCCCCTCCTAAATGTTTCAGGCTATTTTTTCAGGATTAATTAAAAAAAAAAAAAAAAAAAAAAAAAAAAAAAAAAAAAAAAAAAAAAAAAAAAAGCCCTCCTAAGATAGCTTTTCCATATCAAAATTTTCCTTTCAGAATGTTTTGTTCCCTTTACAACTGTCAGTGACACCACAGCATTTGAAGCATGAGGAGGAAGTTATGTTGAGTAGCTACTGTGAGAGGAAATAAAGGTGGACAGAAAATTAGGAAAATGTCACAGAAAAAATTAAAAGGTGTTTGAAATCTCTTCACCTGCATTGACCCCAGAATTGTGCTAATTATGAGGATTAACATGCTTCCTGTACATTACAACAAGTTATTTCAGTTGCTGGACAGAGATGGTGTGCCCACAGAGACATTGAAGTCCAGCCTACAGACTGCTTGCACATGGAGTCCTGAAATAAATGCAGGTGCCCTATAACTGGCACAGTGAAAACACCAGTCTATCAAGAGGGAAGAGGCACGAGGCAATATCTCATATCCAAGAATGTATCTAGAACCAAACATATACACTCTTGCTAAGTCATAAGAGGAACTTCATTCCTGTCACATCTGATCATCTTCAAAAGTTGCATCAGTTGACCTTATGAGTTTCTGGGTCAGCAGTTGCCTCTCTACCACTTGCTTAACAGATATAATAATTTTGTGGGAAACTTGTATGGGGTTCAATTCCTTCCAGACTACCCTCTACTTTGTTTATCTCAGTGAAGGACTGATTGATGATAAAAACGGTCTCATAAGCATGCATACATTTCCTGACAGAAAAATACAGCTTCAGAAATAGGTGGGTAAAGCCTGTGCAGTTATCCTTTTGCCATCTGTCAAAACACCTCTTCATTTCTGAAGGACTGAGGCTCTATATAGTTCACCAAAATTTAGGCCCAAACACATCAGAAAAAGTCTCAGTAAATGAAATTCAGCACACATTCTCCTGTTCCGATACTCTTTTAAGCAACACTGCCTCAGGATACATTAGTTTCATTATCTCTGTGTCTATAATAAGAACCTAGTGCATGACAGCCAAAGATTGCCATTTATCCTTCCACAATGACATGTTTCATTTTGGTTAGTGGAAAGGGTATGTTATGTGAGCCACAGCTCTGTAATTTCTACTCAGCAACGTATCATGGACATGACATTTGGCCCCGAATGCTTCCCATGAGAGGAGGGCTGTTGTACTGATTCGGAATAAATATTGCTGGCTCCTTCAACAAAAACAAAGTTTCACTTCTAGCTTAACTGTTCAGCACAGAAAATTTCTCTAGGAGAAAAAAAGTATAAAGAACTATTTTGGAGAAAACTACATTTTTTAGTTTTCACTTTTGAGGTGCTTTTTTCACACAGAGAAAGAAGGTCTCCTGAAATCTAAGACATACATTTTGCAATAGGAACAAGCAATTAAGTACCAGCTTATTTCTGCGCACCTGTTCTGGCTTGGTTGAAACATTAATCTTTATGATGAAGACAATCTAGACTCAGTTTCTCCATCCTTTGTTTCCTCAACATTTATGAAGCGTACTAAATGAAAAAGAGCAAGAATCAGAGATCTTCCTCTAGATGTCTGTGTTAAATATTACAGTATCTACAAATAGATACTTAGCCTCAGCCTTAACTAATCCTAAATTAGCACCTCCATGCAGTCAGGGAAGAGGTTCAGGCATCTTCAAAGAGAAACTCAAAAGCCTAGTGCTGAATGGATAATGTCAAGGAGTTGAATAAAATGGTCAGTGTAAAATAGTAAGATGAGAAGTATCAGCTGTTTGGCTGAAGATATTTAATGTATGATTAAAGGCTGCTTTAATTATGTGCTTCCAGATAGCGTTTATCCAGACCTGAAAACTCTAACTCAGGAATGGTGACATTTAGGGATCATGAGCTACAAGTGGAAAATTTTCTGAGTAACTGCACTTTCTGATGACTCTTTACAGGCACCTGCCCCTTCTCTGTGGGGAAAAAAAAAAAAAAAAAAAAAAAAAAAAAAAAGGAAGTGGAAACAGCAAAAGGTCATACTTTTAAGATGGAGTTGGTTATTCCTATAGTGGAAATATAATACATGTTTTTCTGAGATTTTGGAGGACTTCATTTGATGATGCAGCAGAGCAGCAGTCCCCTTTCTATTTACTGCAGGCTTGTGCTAAGTGAGGCACACAATATTAATGGCACATCACCAGGAGGGTCTGTCTACCTCCTTAGTGTAGAGCACCACACACATGTGAGCTATCTAGCTCAGCTCCACTGTTGAAGGGTTTGCCTTGGCTGTCTGTGGAGGGGCAGCTGCAGAACACACATCTAGAACACAGAACTGCAGAATAGGCATCTAGACGTCTGCAGAAGAGACATCTAGACCTCCATAAAAATAGCCGCGCTGTCACTGAAGCCATCCCATGTACAGGATTGCCAGGGACCCTGAATAGCTACTCCAGTACGAAAGTTGTCTGCGCTGAAATCCTTTCTGAAAGTAATGTCTGTGAGCTGGCATGTCTATGGAAGAGGCAGGGCAGCCTCCCTGGAGCAGCACCATCAAACCCATTGACAGCACTGTCCCACCCAGTGGTGCCTCACCTTGTGTGTGGATTCACTGGAGACACTGCAGTAACGATCTTCCATTCTTCTTTCCACACACCCCCTTTGTTTGCCTAGAGGGGGATCAAAATGCAAACCCAGTGGTGTGCCACGGAGGAACAGTGTTTTGATTGGTATCAAAGATGTAGAAGTAGATTATGTAGAGGAACATTCCATGCATGATCCTGTCAGAGACATTTTTAAACACTGTGGAAGAAGACATGGTAACTTGCATATTTTTCTGCTGGTCTCCCAAGGTTAATAAAGCTTATAAAAAATAACAGAATCATCGATTCATAGAACAGTCAAGGTTGGAAAACACCTGTAAGATCATTGAGTCCAATCATTAACCTAGCACACCATGTGCACCCCTAAACCATATCCCTAAGTGTCATATCCACACATTTTTTGAACACTTGCAGGAATGGTGATTCTACCACTTCCTTAGGCAGCTTGTTAGACTGACCAGAAAACAAAGCATCTCTTGTGAGTTTATTTCAAAAATGTGAGCACATTCATGCAGAACATATGGTATGTAAAACGTACCATAGCTGATGCAAGATACAATGAATAAAATGTTATATATCATTGGTGAGGGAGAGGCAAATATTCTTCTAATTAGACATTACCATGTTTGGTCACTTTTGCTGAACCTTATATTCATTCATGAGAATCATAAATATGAGGTCCCAAATCAGCTTATCCTACAGAAGACACCTAAAACCAGTAAAAAAAAAAACAACAACAAAACTCTCCCTAAAAATGGTGTTTTCTCTCTACAGAGTACAAAGAAATTACAGCAAAGGTAATTCTTAAATTATTACCATATAAATGCCTAAAGCTAGATGAAGAGAAGCTTACCCTGTGTTTTAGCTCAGGTCAGCTAACCAGCATTGCAAGCAACAATTTGACTCCCTCCCATGACTTCATACAATTCTATTCTCTTTCCACCTACAGTTTGAGTGTTTGCAGAAATTTCCTTTAGTCACATCAAAAAGGAGCCTCTCTGCAGCTCTTGATGATTATGTCTTTGCTTAGCAGCTCCTCATGAAGTAACACAGAGCATCATACTTTATTTGCTTGACCATTAATGTGAAGGGACACAGCTCTACTGCTAATTTATATCATCCCTCAGGAGCAGAAGCAGTAGGACTATCCTATACACAGTTCCTTCTGTCTATGCTACTGCCAGTGATGCTTTGGGTCAGGCAGAAACCATTGTCTTTTCACAGTCAGACTGTTTCTTCTTAAAGATTTACACTTCCTATCAGCTTGTTAACACACTGCTGCAAAGCATTAGGTAAGAATCTATATAATAACAAGTGCTTTGTTTCAGAGACCTTGATTAAAATTTGTAAGATCATATTGATTACATTCCTAGTAAAAACTGACAGCATGGTTGAATTATATATATGTTGTTGATGACATGTTGCGTCAGGTTGCCTGTGCAATGGAAATAACAGAAAAAAAAATAATCAGGATAAGTTGCATTTTTTTCCTATGTATTTTCTTAATTTTTGATCAATACCCTTTAAACATATTGCATTCACAGTCCTGAAATGAGCATCAATGCTTGACCTAAGCTTTGTCTCTTAGAAGTGCAAGAGGATGAAATGTACAAGGAGGCCAGGCAGCTCCTCTGCCCCCAGGAGAACAGCAGCAGCATGTGTCCCTTGCAGGACTGACACCCCCAAGCTCAGCTCTGCTGTGGCCCCTAAAAGACCACTAGCTGTAACCTGAGCTCTGGCCACATGCAGGCATAAGGGTTGTATTATCCAGCTACCCTCTCCAGAATCATGTTATCCCAGGTCATATCCTTTTCTTTTATTAGCTCTGTATTCCCTGTAATTTGAGAGACTGTTTCATGGCTATATGAAGCTCCATCTCCTCCCCCTACCTTCCAGCAAATCACTCCTTTCCAGCTTCAGGATTCCTCTTAGTCACCCTCTGTCCTATGACACTTTCTGTCCGTGCTTCCTCTCCTTCTTGATGTTTTTGTCCAGACGGCAGAAATCATTATATCTTTACTCATCCAGATATAATTCTGTTTGTCCTGGACAAGAAGATTTTTCCCATCTTGCTCTCCTCTCTGCATATAGTAAATATTTGCATATTATATTAAGTATGTGGGGAAACCTCAAAAGATTTGGTTCAATGCCTTTTGGATAAGCACCTGAAAAGCTTGGCTGTTTGTGCAAACCTAATCCAAACAATCTGATTCTTGAGTTAATAGGCTGGAAATATTGTGAGAACAGGTTGTCTCACAGTACAAGATTTATCATGAATTTTGCTTCTCCTGTTGGAATGGTAATAGGGTAAAAATAACCTCTTGTATTGTTTTGGCACTTCTTTTCAAGGATTCAGGACAAAGAGAGAAGAAAGTTACCCAGACATTTCTAAGCCTTACATAAGTATCAGTCAGCTTAAACTGATGTTTCAGGTGAGAACTCAGAATGGGAGATTACAACATCCAAGCCAATTCATCTATTCTTTTATAGCAGTGTTCACCCACTTTATTGATATGCATCAGGTATTGGGAAAATAATACACTACATACTCTGACTGACTGGCTAATAGGAATCTGTCAAACTATGAATGCTATAACAGTCAAATAATAATAACACAGCACTACAAAAGGTAATAAATTACATACATGCCACCATCCTTCACGTATTCTATACGGATCATGGAGTTATGGTTATTGGCTGTAGTGTGTATTACCAGGTCCCAGGGTCACCAGAACAGAGTTAAATGATGTAAGGGAGTAAGTAAAATGATGATCTATGTTCAAAACCAGCAAAAGCCTTGGTACCTATTTACCTCATGCAGTATGTTTGTATACTAAGTATGAATAATCAGGTTCCTGAAAAGGAAGAGAAAATTGACAATGCCAGGGGCAGAATAGCTCCTTCCATTTATCATTAATTTTGGATTGAAAGCCTTATTTATTTCTGTAGGTACTGCAGGTTGTGGGGGATTGCTTAGAGTTGGCAAAGTTTATCACACAGATCTGTAAAACTCTCTACACTCCCAGTACAATATTTACTTTCTTCACCAAAGTTCATCTGAGACCATCACGTGGAAAGCAAGTATTCCAGCATCTCTGTGTGTCACTGTCAGATAACAGCTAAGTCCCAGACCAAAGGCCACAATAATCCTGGCTTTTTGTTACTGCTACTGCTTCTACTTGAGCAAAAGGAGCTATTTCTTTCAATTTAGACAATGCAGTATTTGTGCTTTAGTTTGAAGTATCACCCACTTGCATTTTATTCATGAACCCTTTCAACTTCATTCCATCTCCACACTTCAGCGTATTGCATATCCACAGATTTGGTAGACCTCAAAGACAATGCTGATATATCATAACTTATACTCCAGGGAAGCATGAGGATGGAATACATAGTGGCTCTGTACAATCAGAGACTGCTTCCAGATTCACAGGGAAGATGGTTCTGAATAGGGAAAAACAAGCATAGTTACACAAAATTGTATTGTTAAAAATTTCCAATTACATAAATCAATGATATTTTACACTGTACATGGATTTATAGACTATTTAGGATTGACCGATACAGCTATCAATCACATACTGTCAGCAAGTTATGCGTCTCCTGGTGTCAGAAAAAAAAAAAAAAAAAAAAAGGGCAAGGGTGTTACTTTTACATCTGAGATGAAATTGTGTTGTATTTTCAAAGCAGATGTCAACTCTGGAAAAATTATTCTTAGGAAGGAGTTTTCATGTAAATAATTTTCTGCTGGGCAATCTATTGCTGTTTGGATTTTTCTTAATTTATATAAACACAAAGGTTTCTAAGAGCAGCTGTAATAATGGGGGAGAAAACAGGAAAGTGGGAAACAGTCTAGACCTCAAATGCCCCAGTTTAAGGGATCCGTAACTCCAGATCTCACTTGCTCTTTTACCTGTTCAGGTAACACCTAAGCTATCTTCTTTGCCCCACCTGCCCCCATGGCCTGCTCAACATATGCATTATGTCCAGTTACACCCCTGGAAAGCATCAGCACAGCTTGGTGAGAATAACCAGACAAATAGGGCAGTATCCACTCTCTTTCTAGGTATTTATTGCAGAGTGTGCTGTTAGTGTTTTCTGTGTCTGCCCTGCTGTGTGTAAGGCCAGACACATCTCTGTACCAAAAGCCAACCCGACTCTTTTGTGTGTGCTCCCCCCACCCCCCAAAAACAATGAGGTGCTCAGGCGTAATTGTACTGAATTTGAAGAATAATCCTGGCTTTCTCCTGAAAATGAACACTAGTGCATGAAAGGTAATATACACCTCTTTTGCTGAGCGCGGGGCTCTGAAAGGTCACACTGGGAGAGAGACTGTGGATTGTTTGGAAAATAGCCAATTTGATTACAATGGGCAATTCTGAGCTTACAGTTTTCTTGCATCTATCCTGCCTAAAGTGGCATCATTTGTAATAAAAACTGTATTGCAGAAGTGCTGTGGAAGAAATCACAAGCGCAATTTCTATTCTGCTGAAGAATCAGAAGGGGAACTTAAATATCAAAACCAAGACACAACCTGCTCAGCATTGCCCACAATAGGGACATCCAAAGCAAGTTCAGAAGCATTACATTGATATTAATACATAGCTGCTAAACAGTCACAATTATCAGCAACTTGAAAATTAATACTAAAAGCTATTGCCAAGTTTTGTAGTACTATTTTAATTCTTACAAATACCAAACTCAAAACAGACAGAATCCAAGGCATTTCTTTGTTCTCACTGTCTAGGCGTAGGGCCTGTCACTGTCACAGAAATTGCCATGTGCTGTCCAGTGGTTAACCCAGTGGCTAACAAGACCAATTTGAATTTACACATAATAACAGTGTCTTTGAATTTACACATAACAACTTGTCTGATTCTCAAGTCCTCTTTGTCTCGTTGTGTGAAATGGCAAGGTTCTAGTACAATACTACTAGTTTTGCCTGTAATTCTCAATGTAAAGCCTCGTTGTTAGGGCCGCTCTTGATAAATTAGTTCTCCCAGACATGCTCTGTTTATTCTGGACATATTTCAAGATTATTTTATATTTGCTTAGGGTTTGCAGTCATCTTGTAACTCTAACATGCATCCACTGGGGTGCACGTGCTCAGCAGGTCTGATACCTTTAGAAATACGGCAGCCCTAACTAATTACAGGCTCTGGCAGGTGGGTTGCTTACAGATTGAAGGTCCCTCTCAATTCCCTGCATATTTATAAGTATCTGATCAATGAATAACCATAGGTAGTTGTAGGGCTGCAGCTGAAACTGCAAAGGACTTGCAAATGGCCTGAGTAATTCTAGAGGAGGCCACACCAATCTGTTCTAACTCCCCTTGCTTCATTTAGTCATATTGGAAAGCTACATCATAGTTACTCACTCCAGTATCCTAGTGTGATGGTCGCATAATTCACTAATAAAGTATTACCATGTGATTTCTTGCTGGATTTCTAGCTAAATAATACAGTTGGATGTATCATCTTAAGGGCAAGGGAGGAAAAAACAAAACAAAATAAACAGAAGAGCCCCTCCACAAATTATCTATTCTGTCTAGAAGTTTCTTTAGGTTGCTACTCCCTAAGGAGCTTTCTTCAAGTTTTTGAGATGGTGGCCAACCAGGTGGAGTCCATTCAAATTCTGCCAGAAAAAGCCAAAATCTCTTCACACAGCTTGGATAAGCCTGCAGACTAACTGGAGATCAAAAAAACCCTGCTGTTACAGTACATTCTTTCAGAAAAAAAAAATTCTCAGTACCAGATTTACATAGGTAGTCTCACCCAAACCCCTGAGCTTGAAGATCACTCATCACTACAGTTTTCTCGTATCTAAGCATCTTTCCTTAAATTTGTTCTCTTCTTCTGTGGCTGTTTTTGATGCTTTTCATGAAAGATTCTCCTATTTTAATTTCCAGTGACACTAAGACAATAAAGAGTAAATATGAAGAATTTTCACCCAGTGTTAAGGATTAATGGCCTAGTTTTCAATTTTCAGTTCATTAAGAACTCCTCCCAAAACAATCTATTTTCTGATGGTTGGGAGGTTTTTGTCTAGTAAAAGGCAAGGGATTTAAAGAAGATCTCTTATGTGAACCATTTAAAAACAGTCATAAACAGACAAAAAGAAAATTAATATACAACATAATGACAAATTGAAAACAGACTGGGGTGTAGATTTTCAGACTCTTTCAGCTACCGTGCAGAGTTGTGATTCGTATTTCCAGCATTTGTGAGGTTTTTTACTTTTTGATATTGAAAAATGTAAGGTAAGCATCATGCCACAGTTCTTCACAAAGGAGCCTGTGTGGGGGGAAAAAAAAAACTAATTATAAATCTCTAGTCAGGTTACCAAACTTCTCTCTGTCACAAAGAAATGCAGAGAAATTTGCCTATTTGTAAACTTTCTGAGAGAGATATCAGGACATTGTTAGAAAGAAGGGTTAGGCAGCAAATAATTTTCATATCCATGAAGATTTGATATTGAAATTGGTTTTGCAGCCTCAAAAATAAAATTTCATAGAATCAGAGAATAGTTTCAGAGGCAAAGGATCTTCTTCTGCAAAAAGAAACAGCCAAAACTTCAGTTGCGTTCAATTGAAATGTTTCATCTGACTTAGTTTATCATTACTACACAAAAGAAAAAGTGCTTCTGACTGGAAAAATCAATGTTTATAATTTTGTTCATAGTAAAGTAGATATTTCTTATTGCACTTGTGATTTATTAGCAAATAATTCACTTAAATTAACCGCTCATTTTCTGAAATTCTTGCAGCAAATCAGCATTTTTCCTTGAAAGAGATAATGGAGAATTCCCACCCAACCACACTGAAGAATGTTCCTCTGTCTTCAGGGGTGGCTTAAGAGGCATTGACTTTTCACCTGAGATAATACTGAAGCTTATGGATCTCTTTCTTGACTCTCTTTCAAACAGTTAGAATCAGAAAAACACCTCAGGAGAGCATTATTTCCCACAAATTACCTTTTTGAAATGTTACATGAAACAATGGGGAATCTCCTAATCTCAGGAGTGGCATCCTCTGTAAGTATGAACTGAAGTTGTACTTCTGTAGACATAAACAAGAACTCCAAATTCCACCACCACCACCTAACTAAAGCCATTACCCCTGCTGAATTGTTTCCAGGTAGGAGTCAAGTGGTACCACAGGTCATCTATTCCCTGAGTCATCCTCAGCATATAGTATTTCTAATGTTGAAAACTCTCTATTTTCAATCTTAAAAGAATGGTGGGCAGAATTTAAAAAAAAAAAAAAAAAAAAAAAAAAAAAAAAAAAAAAAAAAAAAAAAAACAACCTGCTTATTTTTCTACTTTTTTTGTAAGTAACCTTGAATCAGAAGTTTGCAGTTTGTGTTTGTATATCTCATCAAGAAGATATGTCATTTCTTTAAATAAGCATCATATATCACAATAGTAGGGTCAGATACCCACCCCCACCCCCTCACAGTAGCTGATCTATCAAGTTAAATCACAGGCTTTTTGATATAAGTGTCAATGTAGATCTGACACTAAAAAAATAACTCACAGTGGGGCAGAAAAACAGTAAACAAGGCAGGAAAAAAATTAACTCCTTAGGCTCTCAGGTTACTAAAATCTAGAGAGGCTGGTGCACAATTCATGCTGTAATGAGTTCGAAGGCTTACAAAATTTTTCATGAACTTATCTTCCCTTTCCTTTTCAGACCTCTTGAAGTACATGTTGTCTTTCTTCTCTTGTTCTTCTCTGAGAACTTAACTGCTTCAGCTTCCACATAACCTCTTCCTCTCTGATGCACACCATTCCCTGTCATAGTCATATTTTTCTCCAAATGAAAAAAAGCTCAAAATACAATGAACCCAGAGGCATTTAAAAACAGCAGCGTCTGCTAAAACAGAGAAGGCTGGTAGAATCAATAAGACTGAAACTTGACTTGATCAGAAGGTTTTCTAGTAGGAGTTTTTTCCACAAATTAGACATTAAAATGTTTAATGGTAACAAATGTCCAAGTTCCAAGTAGCACAAAACATTCAAAGGAAGATAATAGGAGACGAGAGCTTCCTCCTCAGAAGAACCACCAACCCAGTACTAGGGAATTTGTGTCTGTACAAGACAAGGCAGCTCCAGCCCTGCTCCAATGACTAAGGACCTCTTCAGAATTCAAGAGCTCCTGCAGAAGAGGCTGAGACCCAGCATGAGATGCAGCAGGCAACACCATGACTTGTTGGGTGCCTCCCTGGCACTTCTCCAGCCCTGAGTGGGCAGGAGAAGTCGCACAGCATGATTGATTCCCAGTCCCACTGGTCTCTCTCCCATTGTCCCACCTCCCTGGGTTTCGCACAGCCTCATCTGTATGCCTGTGAGTACAGATGGTCACCAGTTCCATCCTCCAAGACCCACCTGGGCATAACTTCAGAGGAGTAGGTGACACAGGCCTAAAGAGGGCTGGGAGCACACTCATAATCCACCAGTGTGTACAAATACAACACACCACTACATTAATTCTGACCTGGCCTCTCCTAGCAGCCGGAGAGTCCGAGGCCCTTTGTCTGATGCAGGAATCTTGCTCTTTATATGCTGCTTGGTGGTTCACCCCAAGGAAGAAGGGTACATCTTTCTCAAGTGCTTTGTATAAGAGCATCTCAAAGACCAGATGCTATTTCCAAAGACTGTCTATGTGTAGCATCCAGATTTTTGTTAACAAAAGATTTGGACTTCATCCCAATAAAAAGGAAGTCAGGGAGAAGTACATACTCTCTAAAATTTTGAACTTAGATTTTCTTGGTCATATTTA
This sequence comes from Hirundo rustica, assembly GCF_015227805.2. Lineage (NCBI taxonomy): Eukaryota > Metazoa > Chordata > Aves > Passeriformes > Hirundinidae > Hirundo > Hirundo rustica. The sequence goes on along the minus strand of NC_053452.1, from coordinate 55,307,420 downwards.
GTAATGTGTTCCTGCATAAATACTGTGGTGCATTTAAATTCCAGTCTGGCTTCCTTCAAAGTCAGCACCTTACTCCTGACAGCAGCTACACAAGATGTGCAGTCTTGTTTCAATACATGGCACATAAAATGCTATTGGCTTGGCAATAGAGATGACAAGACCCATTCCATCTCTCAGGTACAGGACAGGCCTTCAATGGGTGGTCAATTTTTCAGCTCCTGCCCCAGATTTCAGTAGTCTGCAAGAATGACTCTGGAGAACACCTTCCAGTCTTGCTGTCCTGCTCATTTTCCCTGCAGACTCCTCCATTTCAGGAAGCTCCTCTTTGGGAAGTATTTGCAGCATACTTGTTTCCAATTTATTAATTAGAACTAAAAACTGGGCAGAAATGTAATATGCATATAAGCAAACACAATTAGAATAAAGTATGGAAGCAGCAAATTCATCTAACGATCAGGTTGATTAAATTTCTTCAGAAAAACCAACAATTCCTTATAAGCACTGTGCAATGGTTTAGGAAGTCTACAGTCTTGTTTAGCTCTCAGCCTGGAAAATAACAGGGCTTTTATCGACTCTCAGTGCCAAGTGACATATTTAAGTTCCAGCCAAATAGCTGGTACAGAGAGTGTCAATTGCTCCCAGGCTGAAACTAGTGTTGAGACTGCAGCTCTGCTGCCAGCTCCAAGAGTTTGTGCAGATTATTGGTTATCCAACACCAGCCAGCCCTTTCTCTCACTTCCTTCTCCCCCTCAAAATTTCCAACAATGGATTACAGTGGACTACATCAGAGATATTTCAATATTTCAACATGACACAGCTTCTTAAATCTAATATTCAGAAGATTAATTCAATGAAATAGCATGATCTATCATGATTCAGCTGTAGCTAGTTATAGCAAAAATCCTTTACTCACAGTGCTCTGGGAGTTTTTGCCCCATGTGTGCTAGCCAACAGCTTGCATTTTAAAAATGCAAGAATATTGAAGTAGAGGTATTCCTTAACTTACAAAGATGTGAAAATAATCATGCAAAAGTAGACAAAAGCTGAGAGAAAGGCTAAACCAGAAAAAAATTGCAACCTTTTTACTTAAAAAGTACATCTTGGGAGCTCACTTTCTTCCTGCAGAAATGCCTGTCTCACGACAGAAATGGCCACGGGATATTTGGTTTGTGTTTGTGGTCTTTGGACATTAATCTGTTTTTAGATTATTAGCACTTTGTTACTACCAAAATCCTTCCCCTACTGAACCCGGGCTTTTGGCTGCTGTGACAAGGTGCAATTTCTGGAAGCATAAACCACACAGAAGAGTGAACGTGGCCATGCATCAGAGAGCAGAATCCAGTGCTGTTCTCCACATAGTCTTGAGAACCGTGCTTTAGTTACACTAAATTCTCCAACAGCTAAAAGATGAGTTTATATGAAAGAATTAATGATATCCCATTTAACATGAACCTAGGAATCCAGAAGATAGTTAAAGAATCTTGGCAAATCACACTAGATTAATGTATTTGAATTGGTGCCTAAAACATTCAGATCAATGTCTTGGGTTTTTGGTCGACAGCTTTTTCCCCTTCAAACTGACAGAGGTCACAGTACATGCAGTTCATCATTTCAAGGCATAAGAATTAGGCTTTGACTAATTGGAAGATTTGCCTGTTATTTAAATGAAACTTGTTTGCAATTTCATCATCCATGTGGAATCCAGAAAGGCATCAGACTATCCCATCAATTTAGTTAGCGAAGAATAAATGAATAAATAGTCTGACAATTTTCTCCCCTGGGATTTACACTGTCACTACATTGTTTCTCCATTATTAATTACCTATGTAAAAATAATTCACTGTACAGCAGTATATACTCTGTGCTGTAAATGACTGGATCAGGTGCCTTTCTGCTTGTCTTTCCCTGTGCATTCAGTTCTCTTGGTGTCAGCAAGTGATGCTCGACAGTGCATGCACTGAGGGAAGAAAGGGAAAATCAAGTTGCAGACATCAAAGGGTTACAGCCTACATTTTTTGGATGTGTACAGTAATAGGGTTAGTTATTTTCTATTTTGTATGAAAGACTCATTTACAGTGGCTGCTCTGCTTCATAGGTTTTCAGTTCAGACTCTCTTGCAAGCAGTTTGTGTGCAAGGCGGAGATGTAATATATTAGCAGATGTCACTGACAGGTCAAGAAGTCCTTCAAATGCTGGAAGCCCACAGATCTCCTAATAAAAAGGGGCAGAAGATAAGCCAAACAAATTTCTTTAAGACAGACTTTTTTTTCTTTCAAATATTTTACAAGTGTTTGCTTTGCATTAAAAAAAAAAAAAAATCTTCACAAAATTCAGTGGAGTAAAAACATATAAATTTGTTCATTTTCAGTAAGCCAACACTCTGCAGATTTCTTTCATTTCACCAGTAGGAGAGAGAGGGAAGGAAAAGGGTGTATGGGGGAATTCAGGACTTTCTTGTTATTAAACTTCAGATTTTCATCCTGCCTTCACCTAAGTGCCAGAGAAACAGGTAAATTCATCTCCATCCATTGCCCAATCAGGCAGGTCTATCCCAAAGAAATCCTTTTCCTATATATCATCCAAGTAATATTTTTAGGGTCATTCAAATAATGCCACATTTCATTTGTGTCTTACAGACTTTGTCACGTGCTTTTTATCTCCTCTGCTGCAGTATTATTAATCCTTTCAAACTTGAAAAAACCAAGTCAAAGAAGAAATTCAGTCTTCTCAGTCCTATGTCCCAAAGGGCTCTCTTAATTTCAGTTCCAGTCCTGTGCAATTTCAGAGCCACTCCACTGACTCTTCCAGGCAACAATTCCTTCACAGCCAAAATTTTCGAAAGAGTACAGACATCCAGTCTCTCCAAAAATGCTACCAATAAGCCAGGAGAAGCGCTTTGAGTATTCTCATGAGGATGAGATAGGTTATTTTTTCTTATAGTCCTCTCCTGTATTCTGTAGAAGAATGGTGCTCTCTTTAAAGCACTCTTCAGACAAAGATGTGGCTTTGGGGAACATAGCAGAAAAAACTTGTGTTCCCATTGGGCTTTTTGTATAGCAGAGTGCACTTTTCAGCATCCTGTACATTATCTGCTCCCTGCATAAAGGAATTCTAAACTAAATTCCTTGCGGGACCTCCCTCCACATAATGCAAAACTTTAATTTGTGCCCTCTGCTTCTTGCATTTGACAGAGATTCAAACTGTCTTGCCTCGACCATTCTTCCTATTCCCTCAAGATCTTCATGGAGCAAAATGATCTCACCTCTCAGTCTTCTGTTTCAACACAGTACAGCCCTAATTTCTTTGGTATATTTGGGACAACTATTTTCCCCCATCCCTGCATTATTCTGCTCTTGCTATATCTTTGCCTATCACTATATTAATTCTTTAACCTCAGTTGATCAGAAATTAGGATGATAGTACAAGCATAGTCTGTGCAGTCCTAAAGGGGTGTAATTTCTAGAAACTTAAATCCACTACATAATAATTGCAAAAATCTCTCTAAATTTCTACACATTTATGCACCAGTTTTAATCTTTCAAATTTCTTCTGCCACCCATGAACTAAATTTTCCTAAACTGCATTTCTTCATAGTATGATATTTCGGAGTCTGGTCCTCTGTTCTGTCCAGCTCCTTTTTACTTCTGTTTTATCCAGGTCATTCATCTTCCCATTCACACATGTAGCTTCTTTGTAGTGGCAACACTCCCTATTTCTGCATTATCTGCAAATATTTTTGCTTTATAGTATTTTCATCTTCCTTAGGCTTCAGATAAATAGTCCAAGTAAGAGTAGTAAATCTAGTCCAGTCCTTTTCCATGTAATACTCTGCTCCTCCATTCAGGTCACACCAAAGCAGTATGATCTCTCTGTAGTCTCTAGTTAGGCCACCCCTTAATCCATTCAAGCACATCACCCCCTGTGCCATACTGCTGACCTCACACATTAGCCTTTTTGCATTTGTTGCTGTTGTAAAAGCATAATGGAGCCTGCATAAATTATATTTCCAGCTGCCTCTTGCCAGTTCTTTGCACTCTTGCCTCAAAACAAAAATTATATCAGCTGGTTTAGACAGGATCATCTCCCTGTTAATCCATGTGCACCCCAACTGATCAAATAATATCTCAGAAAGGGTCCCTGGATCCTTCCTCTGATGAGTTATAATAGCATTTTCTCCACCACTGCCAGCCATATTGTCATCTACTTCTTTCTGTCATCTCTGACATAAGAAAGAAATGGCTCAGCACTAAGCAATCTGTGGTACTTGAATACCTATTCTCAAAACAACACAGCATGAGGATTTCAGAAATATTCAGAACAATGGCTTGACGATAAGAGATCCAAGGTACACATTACATGAATACCACTTTTCAAAATGACACAGCAGGAGGATTTCAGAAACACTTAGCTCCTCCTGTTCCTTGAGGATCAGTGCAACATACCCTGTTGACAGAGCAAATCAGCCAAGAAGAGCTTCATGTAAAGGAGCTCTGATTTTTTTGACAGGTCTTTTTGCACATGCACACCTCAGAAACTTTAAGCCTCCTGGAACAATTTGCCACTCATAATTTTCTATTCATAAAATCCTATAAGAAACCTTTCCAAGTTTGCTATTTTTTTTCTTCTCCATGCTGAGAGCATGATCTCAAAGCACCTTTTATTTGAAATGGTGAAGGCTATGGTATGCGTTGCCATATAGTACATGTAATGTCCCATAGTATTCAAAACAGGGTACACCCACAAACCTCTCATTTCCATTCTGGAGGAAAACAGTGATGACAAACAAAAGCTGTGGTGGTGATACTGCTTGGTCTTGTGATGCTGCTCATCTACTGTGCTGGCAGCCTGTCCCAGGAGAGCCCCCACAGCGCCAGGTAGAGCAGAGTTTGTCACGAGTTGTGGCAGGACTCACGCAGGCATGGGCTGGCTTCTGCTGTACCCTTCTGCCCCAGCTGCAAAGGAAACTTGTGCACGCTTCCAAGTACACAGGGCTGCCATCTGCAGAGGTGAGGGATGGTGAGTCACTGTCCATCCGGATCTAAGTCTTGGGGCAGCAAATTCCACCTTTGAGTTTAGCCTGTTTTCTTTGGCCCCTGGGAAGAGGAGTTTGAGCAGTGCGAAATATACAAAAAGGCTTTGGCTTGTTGGAAAAGACATGAGTGACAGGGAGTTTCTACGCTCAGTTGTGATGTCCACATTCTCTTTACATGACCGGTGTTTTCCTCCAGCTGGGAACTGGTCCTCCAGTCTGTTGAAAACCTATGTGTTTTGCAGTAGCTTACAGTGAACATGCTTTAAGAGTGTTTTGTATCAAGCACAATACTGCTTTGATTGGCCTGCTCTTGCTTGACATCTCCTCTTCTTTTGCTGTACTGATCTCCAGGAGAGAGGAGAGTCAAAAAAAAAAAAAAAAAAAAAAAAAGGCACTTCTGAGTAGGGTGATTTCTCCAGGCTAAATCCATTTTGGATGAGCCTCTGCACAACATGGTCTGATTAAAACTCCCTTAAGAGTATTGTGTGAAGTGAGTAATTCAGAGAGCTTCACAATGTTTATGAAGCTGGGGTCCCATGTCTGAAACATACCTCTACTTTTATCTATGGCAGGGGCTTTTTGGCTCTGACTATTGCTTTCTCTGTGTAGGTTTTATATTTTCCTAGCACTAATGGCAGCAATGTCTGCACAGTTGTATTTAAAGTTGTATCAAAGATATCCAATAATGAGAGCACACTTACAGGGAATTTCAAAGCCATCTCTAAAATATAATTTGGGGCTGAAACTCAGCAAGCAGAATCTCATCCCAGAAGCGAATTCTTTTGTAACATTAAGGGGATCAGGGATGAGGGGGAGAGGGAAGAGAGAAAATTGCTGTGAAGGTGAACAAAAAAGTGCTTTGTGGGGAAGTGAAGAGACTACCTTCAAAGAGCTTAGAATCCCAAATATTGAAGAGAATTTGTGTGTAGACTTAAATCTGACAGGCAATTTTCCCTTTGAAAGTCAGTTCCTGCTTAAGTTCACATTGAGTGTCAAGTGTTTGCCCTTCAGATGAAGCTGAGTACTTATTTTTGAAGGCCTGCTCTTCACCACAAGCACTAACTTTGCTCATAATTAGTTAATTGTGTGCAAACTCCATCTATTAAGTAAACCCATAAGTGGGCTCTGAGCAGAAATTCATTTTCAGTTTTCTCACTTCCTACTCTTTTGGAGAGCCCCTGCATGAGGCTGGAGTGTCTGATTTATTGAGTTCTGATCAAGGAGCTCATGCTGGACCAGCGTGGACAATCAAGAAATGCAAATCCCTTATCACCATCAGTTCTGATGGGGAAAAAAATAAAACACACCACAATTCTTCTCCCTAGACTCCTGATGTTTCAAAGATAGATTCATGACCCAGTACTTACGTGCATCAAAACCCTAAAAAACCACGGTAAATACTGTGAGCCTGTGAATCCATGCCCTTACTTTTGAAACCAGTTTGCCTGAGAAAAACAAACTGAAGAGCCCAAACCAGAATAACAATAAGCAGAAATGGAATTGCGAAGAAGAAGCACCCAAGCAAAGCCACATCAGGATAAAATTAGCAGATCACTGTGGAGGACTTTTATACATGCTGGTCTGACTGGCAAAAGAAGATGCAGAAGGGCTTGATCAGTTAAAAACAGCAGCAGATGGCCAAAGGGTGTTGGCCAAGCAGTCAACAACACTACATTTCCCACACAGAATCAGGACTTCAGCAGGAAGTACTCTGGTACTTGGGAGGCAGGCAGCTCTGCCCAGCTGTGTCCACAGCAGGAGTATAGGAGCAGCCTTACCCATGCTGACCAAAAGCAGCACTTGCTGTAGCTTAGCAGAGCAATGATTTCACTGCCCTTTGCTCCCTTCAAGTGCCAGACATATTGCTACAGCTGTTCCACACACGGAGGCACAACAGGGAAAAAGTTGGTTTCCCAAAGACAACCATTTTGCGTCAGTAAAAATAAATAAAAATAAAAAATAAAAAATAAAAAAATAAAAATAAAAATAAAAATAAAAATAATAAAAATGAGCCATTAGATGGACTTCCCATCTGTTGCAAAACAGAGAGCAAACTCTTGATTAGGACCATGCCAACCATCTCCAATGCACTTCCATGCACTTTCAGTTCAGGATTACAGCCAGGTGCCATTGCTGCAATGGATGGCAGCACCTATGACTCCTGGCAGAGATTGCTCTGTGAGAGGATGGACCAGGCAGCAAGTAAGCCCTGCCCCTTCCCCACGGAGCTGCACTCTCTGACAGCTGCCAAGACCCTTTCCGCACACAGGGAATTAAGTTTCACAGACGCCTGTGAGTTCAGTATTGCATCTATTCTGAGAAATTGATTATATCCAGGCCAAGGAGAGCAAGGCAAAAACACGCCTGGAGATCTGCCCAAGGTCACATCATTAATCTATTGGAGAGCTTGAAAGGGAGGAGAGATAGATCTGCTGGCTCCTACTCCTTTGATTAATAACCAAACCGACATGTCCCCTCTACGCCCTGGTGTAAATCCAACTTAATTAAACCAACTTTGTGTGTGAACATTATTAAATCAGTTGAAACCTGGCTAATATCAGATTAACTTGCACCTGCAGATGCAGAGTCACCAGTCAAACTGCCACAACCTGTTTTGAAACAAAAATGCATGAATCTCCGCAGTGGTCCCACTGCCCCATCTGGTTTGGTGTTGAATGACCCCTCTGCAGACCAGTGCTTTGGTAGTCCTGGGAAAAGCTGTGCATGGCACAAGGAAGGTAAGAAAAGAAAAGCCATTTTTATTTTTATGCCTAGTGATATGGGGCTAATACAAGAGGATGTAACTGGCAGCTCTAAATTTTCAGTTGAAAGCATTATCTCTGCAAAATATATAATATAGTAGCTGTAATTATTAGGAATTGGGATTATCTATTCAAACAGTTGAGCAGCCTGGGGAAGTAAGACATGGAGGGAGACACAGAGCCTCTAATTAAAGCATCTGACCTAGTTGGGAAAAACAAACTATTGCTCTCATCAACCCTTCTTTGCATCTGGAATGAAAGCCACAGACTTTGAGCTAAGAGCAGGCTAGAAACAATTGCTCTGAGTGTTCAACCTTCTGCAAAGCTACTTGGCAGAGTCATGATTTGCATGTGATGCAGAGTGTGTAAATACAGGTACCTGAATCTCACTATACCTCCGTGTCTGCTTTGTTTTATGTTTCCTAAAACAACAACAAAAAAATGCAACCAAGCCCCTTCTTACCCATTTCAAACATTGCCATGTCATGGCAGCTGCTCAGTCTTGACCATCACCACCTAGCTTTCAGGTCAATGTTTCCTGGCTATGCTGATCTGCCTTGTGGCTTAATTACAAAGGAAGCAGTGACTGCTTTAAAGAGAAGTTCATTTGAGGAATTCAGGGGTGAAAGGAGCCTGGCTTATAGAAGCACTGGAAAGGAAACACCAGGTGCCAAGTGTTTTGGTCTAGAGGCTCTATTTTCCTGGCTGTGGGCATAACATAGAAGGAAGTCAAGAGAAAAGTCACATCACTGCTCAGCATCATTCACTGCTCACTCCTTTACACTGAAGATCCTTGTGGGTGGAAATTAAGTTCCCGGAGATAGGTATTGCCAGAAATAGCAGCAAAAAAGTCTGGTCTTGCCATCCAAGGTTCATTAGCATACAAAATGTCTCTGTAAGTGAGAATTGTGTCAATCGCAGACGCTGTGCTCCATTGTCTTCAGTGCTGCTGTGCACAGGCAGAACACTCCCTTAACTCCGGGGTAATTCTCGCGATCTGCTCATTGCAATGATGCGGAGAGAGAGACCAGAGAGCAAGGGGTTGTGTAGGAAGAAAGTGCTAAAACTTTATGCAAATTGTACTTTACAAGCGTGAAAGACAACTAGATGGAAGCAAAAATCAAGATAAATAGGGGGAGGAGAATGGTTAATTACCTTGCACTTTGCAAGGACTGTGTTAGCCTCAGATAGGCTCTCCTCAGTGTGGGATAGATAATTCCCAACAGTATCACCACAATGCTCTCAGAAAGATAACGCTGAAAAGGAAAACCAATTTTAAGGAAAACAATGTTATTTAAAAAGACAGAGATTTCACTGTATGGTCATTTTGAAGTGGGCAAATTAACAATTAAAAAGACTCTCATGTGCCGTAATCTCTGATTGTTTTATTTTAATAGCTATCTCAGTAGAGAAGATTCTCTTCAGTAACTAGAGATCTCATTTCTGTTAATTTTGTGCAACTCTAAAGGAGTCACTGATGTTCATTTTCAACTTGCCATACACCCCCTGCCCCATCATCGTTTCTTCTAAGAAAATGTCTCTAGAAAGAACACTGATTATCAGTGAAATTTCTCTACTTACTTTAAGCTTTTACTGTCCAAATTATAACTGCTGACCAGTTGGAAAGTGGCCAGGAGAACACATAAAAAATATGACATCAGAAAATTATCCCCTTTTCCCAACTGTACTCCACTGCCTCACCAACTGAAAGCACCAAGAAAGACAAAAAATGCAGAAATCTGCATCCAGACATCAACACTCAGGAGGACAAATTTCAGCTTCTCTGACTCTCCAGGACAGCATTATCTGAGGACCTTGATGCATTTTAATAAAAAATTCTTTATGTGATTGCATACTGCTTAAGCTTAAAGGAGCTGAGGGATGAAGTCAGACCTTTACAGTTGTTAGCTGCTTCAGAAGACTCATGGGAATATAGACCTAAGTGTTTACTCATGTTCACACATGAAATCTGGGGTGGAATCAGAAATGGAACACCTCTTGCCCGAAGAGCACATTAACAGGTTAACATTAAAATATCCATCTTTTCTAATGGTGATACCAATTTCCACAAACCTTCTCCCATGAGAGTGTTACGGCAGCAGAGAGATATTGGGAACAAGCCTTTGCTTTGCAGCAAAAACAGCCCATCTAAAAAAGATATGTATTTCTGAAGAGTTAAAAGAAGGGGGAACCCCACAGCCTCTTAAAATAAATACAGAAATCTACCAATACATATACATTCACAGAATAGGATACTGCTCATTTATGAACTTGACCACTAGTGGCAGAGCCAACACAGAATCTGTTTTGAAACAAGTGGAAATAAAAATTGGATATGTGCCACATTCTGTTCAGAAATGGTCACTTCACCTCTGCAATGAGCTAAATACATTAATCAATAAAGGGTTAAAGGAAAAACTGAACCATACAGCTTCCTAGGTGGATTACATCTAACCCACACACACAATTTCAATTTTGGGGGACTTACACTGGCTTCTCACTTTGAAACCTGGCCTCACTGCTCTGGCTTCTGTTACACAGAATGCTAATTACCCTGCAGAAATGATACTGCAAGGCTCTGGGTGTGCCTATGCTGTGACTTGGGGGCACAGGTTTCAGTGCTTTAGACATCATTGGGGCAAGTCAAAGTTTTATCTGAAACTTTATAACATGAAAAATTACTGTCTCTCCAGAAATAAATTATTTCTTATACATTTTTCATTTTATAATTTTTTGGAGCTGTCAAGTAAAACAATTTTTCACTTTTCCAGTTTTGGGACTTCTCTATTCCTTTTTTCTCTCCACTTTTTTCTCCATAGGAGCAAGGGAAATGAGCACATAAAACTAACATTTACAAATACTTAAAAGATGATGAGAGAAACAACTAATGAATACCCAAAAGCTACAACAAACCAGTTAAAATTTTCTTTGTACATAATTTTAAGAAACTGATTTTTTTTTTAATATTTATATTATATGCATTGCCTCTTTTTTGGCAGCTCTGATCATAGTATGTGTTCTACAGACTACAAAAGCATTAAACCAGTGTTTACTACAAAGTCTGTAACTGAAGACAGTTTCCTAGCAAGCCCATTGAAAGAAATGTTTTTCTCCATTCTGATCAAAAAGTTGGAATCCATATGTCCACTAAAAATGTATATATCCTTATGAGCTCAAGGAAAATAAATTTATGTATATTTTCTCTTTTTTTACCCTTTCATAATTTATTGTCAGAAAATTAGTGACAGCAGAAGAAACAAAATACAAAAAGTAGCTAAGGATTACAAAATATTTTACAGAAGTAGATTGGAATAATTTTATACTGTTCTACAAATGAAGCTGTTGAAGCACAGACGAGAAAAGCAGTGCACTGGAGTCAGCAACTGTCCATCTTTCTTAATTCCTGCCAGTATTTGCTGTCCATTAAACCTCAACCACAGACAGCGTTCAGGACTGGATGGAAGAAGCACCCCCTGGCATACTTCCAGCTAGGTCAGAAACGAAAACAAGTTATGCCTGCTGTGAACTTGCTTCTACAGGAAGAAGTCTTTCTGAGTTGGAAGGAACAGAAATACAATTGGGATTTTCATCCCAAACAAGAATAGCCAGCAAATCTGACATTGTACCAGTCTTGGGTATGCTTTTTCCAGCCCTTGGAGCACAGGACAAGTCTCAGTGTCCATCTACCAAGACCTCAGTGCTGTAGTCAGATCCTCATATAAGAGGAGACAAAGTTTTGCCCAAGACCTAGAAAACTGGCTGGCCTATAATCCAAAATTTTTTTTCAGGGAGACTTTGGTATGCTAATTCATTCCTTGCAGCTCCAATTCTACACCAAAAACCTATGGACAATAATTATTCTCCCGTTAATGAGAAATAGTTTGCTATTTCCCCAGAATGAGCCCAGCAGGAGACCCAGGTATTATTAGCACCACCTGGCAGGCTAACTTTGTGTGCCTGCAAGTCCAAGAACAAGCAGTGATGCCAACACACTACCATTTTTCTAAAATGTGTGGCTCTGCAACTCTAGCATGCTCCCCTGCTTAGAGGGAAATAACTTTGGAGAAATTAGTGTTCTGGCAAACAGGGGAGCATGCCTGAATTCATTACATCCTAGTAGCTAAGACATTCCTGATATCCAGCCTATTTATACTGTCTCCAGATACCCAAACTCATAGCATTACAGAATCATCTCTTCACCGGGGACATACAAATTACCGTCAAAGGGAGAAGTCAGACTGGATGATCAGGTCATACAAAGGTTTTGAAGCACTTTTTCACCTCATTCAGAAATCCAGCTACAACAGCCAGCTCTCAAGGACCTTGCTTGGCTTTGAGATATGCCCTGAAGAGCTACAGTAGGTCCAGAAATCAATGAGTAACTTGAACCGCATCATAAACACACTGTAGGCTTTTTTCACCTGTGACAGCTGTATTGAGGATAATTTCATATTACTTAAGGGCTTCAAAGCAATCATGTGTGAGAGGATGCAATAACGTGAGAATTGTTTATACAAAACCACAGAGCCCATTTCAGCATTGTAGGATATGTAGCAAGTTTTGCTCCTTGCTGACGAGTAATGCTGCAAGCCAAGCAAAGCTGCAGTTCTTACAGCTATATTGTGTATGGGTATGTCAAGTGAACAGCACTGGTGGGAGTGATGGGTGGTTTCAGGAATGTGTGGCTATCTCCCACTTGAACTGGGTAGGAGGAAAATTTGGGTCATTCAGAAGAGGGGAGGAAAATGGAACAGAAGAGCAGAGCAAGAAGACTATACCTTCCCCTTTCGAGTTCAACAGGGATTTCCCCTCTCTTCCCATGTGTGGGGGACCCTGGGAACCCACGGTACAGCAGGTCTTCAAGGCATGGCCTATGGAAAATTTCAGTGTCCTTGGAAAAGCCAGAGGATGTGATTAACTGAGCAAGAAAGGTGAAAGTGTGTGTGTCACCCATATTAACCTTGCTCTTGTATTTGTATCTCCTACATGCACCAATCAGCAGGAAATCTCTTTTGCTACTGTACAAAAGAAATTTCACTCTGCTTTGTGGTTTGAACAGCTTATAGTACGATGATCCTCCCTCAAACTACAACAAAAACTCTCCTAAATTATACTGCTGTGTAGGATTCAAGGAATGCTATGATGTAGCATGTGTCTGTGATACCTGATGGGAAGAGATGCATATTTTTATATTTGTAGGATTTATAAGGCACAATTTGAGAAGGATCTGTTTCTATCAGTTGTTACCAGTCAGCATCCTAAACACATAGAGAGTAAAAGCTGAATAGGATTCCAGTAAGTCCTACAGTCCACTCAAGAAATAAGTCTACAAAGGATACCATTTCAAATTTTACTTCAAAACTCCTACTAATTTCTTTTTTATAAAGAAATTCATCTGCACTCTTAGCTCTAGATCAAAGGTTTTGTTTGAAATTTTGAAATTAAAGAGAGAATAACTTGATGAGGTGATGAAATTCATCAAATCACTCGTTCAAAATGTTTCCACGGCAAAAAGTTGCATCCCACTATTCCTCAATGCAGAATTGCACACTAACCTGACAATTGTATAGTGCTCACAGCAGTTCCTTATTGCTCAGTTTCATTTCCCTATGGTGTCTGGTTAGCAAGCAATAGCCAGGAGATACCATCCCCCTTAACTCAGTGTAAGTCACAAAGCAAATTCTTCTGCCGTTATGTCCTGATTTTAAGGCAAATTCCTTCAACTCCAATCAAACTAACTGTTCACAAGACACTTTGATCCCCAGCATGTACTCCCAACACATGCTGAATAATGCCAGATTTCATTCCCATACACATATCCCAGCAAGTGCCACTGTACTGTCTCCAGTCTTGTCTGGCAGTAGTCAGCCCAGGCAGGATCTGAGAGAGTCATTTCACTTCACACACAGCTCTCAGTGAATGCCACCATCTGCTTTTAGGTGGTTAAACAACATCTACACTGGGTCTGAAAATATCCATCAAATCCTGCAGCTTCTGACACGGGGTAATTTCAGCTTTTTGCTACACCAGCCTTGGCCAACTGTGATAGACTTGCTCTAGACTTACACGAGTGGGAAAGGGAAGAAGTCTGATCTATGGTTTCCTTCAGAAGGGCTTAGGGCCAATGATCTTTCTGCAGTCCAGGCCCCCTGCACAGAATCTCATCCCCTAAATTGCACTGACAGTGTAAGGGAGCACATGGTGACCTGGCTCGTTCAGTTTACCCAACTGTGCAAAAAAATACCAAGAGCAAGGTGGGGCAGGGAATATTTTTAACCTACATCAGCTTCATCTCCCAATTTCAGCCTATAGCCTGAAAACTCCATCCAGCCTATGGAGAAACAGATAGAGCACAGCAAAGGCATCCAAAACATTAATTCCTGCTATATCCAAAAATACAGTACTTATGACAGTTGGTTATCATGCACAAGAGCAAGAGATGATACAGACATAGTAACTCTGACATCATTTTCCAATATTATTGAAGAGTGAATTATGAAATAGATGCCTGGGCATCATTATTCTCCAGATGAAGAAATCACATAATATGTCCAAAACCAGGCTACTGCAGAAATCTTCAGAATTTTAGATCAGATTGGTGTTCTTAATACACTTATTTTCTAACTTTTTTTCTGCAGACAGGTGACATTGCATGATCATAGTTACAACCCAGATGTGGTTGCTTATGGTACTTTTCAGCAGATGCAAGGGTTACTTAATGGCATCAGATTTACCCCAGAAGAGCTGCAGAAATTAGGACTGGCTTCTTTGCAGGAGTTTAGAGGGTATAAATATCCACAGGCAACAAGTATTTTATTTCTATGCCTGCAGGTAAAAACAAGTGGTAATAGTAATTGCAAAGCAATACATTTCTAATTGCAATAGATCATACCCTTCAAGGCTAGACTTTGAGATTAGTTTCTGAGTCCTGAAGCATACTAAACAGTTCTTCTAGCAAGATGGAGTATGCCTTCAGCAACATGAAAGAAGGAAGTATACAGTACCTGGCTAGAAACACGCACACATGAAAATGAGTTCTATACTTCCACATACCAGCTATAGAAGCTTTCTCAGATAAAGCCCATGTGAAGAAGAACATGTTATCTGTTCTAAATGTTGCTGACTGTATGGCATTTCCCACTGTACCTCCATTTAATCACCAGACACAGGACAGAATTGGCCTCCTGGCACAACGGTGCACAGAGAAACAGCCACAGCACAGGTGGTGCCCTGCTCGGTCACCACACGCAGACTTTGCTGACAGCTGTATGACAGCTGGAGCCTGCTGCCAGCACGAGCTCAAATCACACTGCAAGTGCTCAGTCGCTAGGCCAGGGCCACTTGAACTCTCCATGGACCACTCCTAGGAAAAAACATAGACCTGAAGCATAATTATTAACTTGTACAATCTGCTTTTGTGTTTTCGTAAAGGTTATAAAATAAGTAGTCCTTTTCTGAAAACCCCAGAAGAAAGACTCCTTAAGAATCTATTCATTTATTCAATTTTAGCCTACAATTGCATGCCTTATACACCTTACTAGGACTTTCACTAGGGCTGTAATTTTAAGTTCTAATTTAAGTACTTCTAAGAGTTAAAAAGCAAAATCCTCCTTCTCATGTTTACATCTTCCTAATTTGTCCCTCATACAAGTACTCATTAAGCCAGCTTAGCTAAAATATTTTTGTCTACTTTTGGGTTTTTGCTGCACCCATTCAAACTTTTTTCTGAAGAACCCATTTTCTAGAAAACTGGGATCTTGTAGCAACAATTAACTATGACAAAACCATGACTCAACCCCAAAATACTTTATGTTGAGGCACGGGCCTACTACCTCCTTGCATTCTGTAATATCAGACATGTTGGGAAAGTCCTGAGGTACCAGGCATTTTTCAAGAGAATGAATGGTGAATCACAGCAACTTTAGGCAGAGCCAGAACACAGCTTAGCTGATAGGAGAAAATGAAAATCAACTGACCTGTAACTCCCAGGAAGCACTGACAGATATAGACTCAAGGGAGGAGGCAAAGACAGTAATAGAGACTAAAGTGTTTTTGCTGCCCTACTGGCTTCTGCCTTTTCCCTCTCCTGGCCTTGCCCTGATGCCTCTTGTTCCACCCTCACGCCGACAGCTCACGCTCTCTTGATGTACACCATTGCAGACCCTTGCTGGCTCCTCTGGCTCTAAAGACAAGTTGAACCCAAAGCAACAATTCTACAAAAGAGTTTGTGTCAAGGTGTGCATGTGCACACATATGTATGTCTGACATACCCTCCCACCTTGGATGCCTCTAACATGAGGCCAGTCTCTGTTGCAGGACTCAAGGCAAAGGGAATGTCCCTGCACACAGGAGTGAGCGAGGTTAAGCCATCCTGGTCCCTTACAACCACATGAGCAGAGCAGAGTATCTCCACTGAAAACATTTCCATATTCAAGCACACACTTAAAGGAAACACCATTTTCTATGGAAAGTACACACCCATTACAAATAATAAAGGAGTGCTTTAGCAAAAATCCATTTTTCTGTAACATGGCAGATTTTCACTCAGATCTACTCAGCTCTTACTGACAAATCTCAGACCAGGCTTTCACTAATTCTGTCAGGTTGTATCTGTTTATCCTGTGGAGTCAGAGTGTCAGTGCACCCTCACATCAACCACGTTGCCCTTCTCTGGACCTGGCCCAGCTGTGTGCTCTGGCCAACATGCATGTAGGGCTTCTCTGCCGCTTCCAGACTTCCCAGGGGAAATTTGATGGGGAAATAAGTGTTCTTCAGCTTACTGGTGACATCCCAAGATATGAAGGGGGGAAAATGGGAGGAAAAGGAGACACCAGAACCTTCAGCATGTAGTGTTGGCCCAAGGCAAACAGGAGCCTCCCTTTTGATGCCACCTCTCACAGTTCCGTTCCAGACAAAATATCCAGTACTCAGATGGACATAGACATCATGCAATCATTGAGCAACTGGCTCACCAGTCTGGCACAAAGGGTTGTGGTGGATGGGGTGACATCAGACTGGTGACTTGTCACCAGTGGGGTTCCACTCTCAGCCCTGTGCTCTTCAACATCTTCACAAACAACTTGAACACAGGATGGAAGGGATACTCAGCAAGATCGCAGATGATACAAAACTGGAAGGAGCAGGGAGGGCCTGCAGAGAGACCTCAACAAATCCAAGGGCTGGGCAACCACCAACCACATGAAGTTCAACAAAGGAAAGTGACAGATTCTGCATAGGTAGGATAACCCTGGTTGTGTGTAGAGACTGGGGAATGAGAGGCTGGAGAGCAGTGCCATGGAAAGGGACCTGGGAGTCCTGATCCAAGGCAAGTTGAACACAAATCATTGTGCCCTGGCAGCCAGGAGGGCCAACCCTGTCCTGGGGTGCATCGTGCACAGCATGGCCAGCCGGGCAAGGGAGGGGATTGTCCTGCTCTGCTCTGAGCTGGGGCAGCCTCACCTCCAGTGCTGGGGGAAGTTTTGGGTGCCACAATATAAGTAAGAAGGGTATAAAGCTATAAGAGAATGCCCAAAGGAGGGCCAAAAAGATGGTGAAGGGCCTTCAGGAGAAGCCATATGAAGAGTGGCTGAGGTCACTTGGTCTGTTGAGCCTGGAGGAGACTGAGGGGAGACTTCATTGCAGTCTGCAACTTCCTCATAAGGGGAAGAGGAGGGCTGAGCACTGATGTCTCATGACCAGTGACAGGACCCAAGGGAATGGCCTGAAGCTGTAGCAGGGGAGGTTTAGGTTGGATATTAAGAACAGGTTCTTTACTCACAGGGTTATTGGGCACTGGAACTGGCTCCCCAGGGAACTGGTCACAACACCAATCCTGGTAAGGCTCCAGAAACATTTGGAAAGTGCTCTCAGGCACATGGTGTAACTCTTGGGGATGGTCCTTTGCAGGGCCAGGAGCTGGACCGTATTTTCCTTGCGGGTCCTTTCTAACTCAGAATTTTTTTTTATTATTCCCTCAGGAATTACCTCGAAAACAAGCAGCAGCAGATCCCAGCTTGGGCAGCATCTATTATCACCATGGGGCAGGCAAGCACTCCCTCCTTCCTCTTCTCCATGTCCACTTGGGTAGAGGGCATTACTTTTTTCTCACTCACCATGGCAATTTGCAGATATTAAATTATACTCAGAAGGGCCTATAAAATACAAGCAAAGCCAAATAAGAAATACAGGTCAGAAATTTATCTTTAAAAAAAAAAAAAAAAGTAAAGGAAACAAACAAACTACTATAAAGGCTATGGAATTAAAACAATGTCTTTTCACAGGTTCATGCTGAGCTCTAGGTGCATGCAACATTTCATGCAAATCAGACGTAATTTACTGTGTGATTTGTTTCTTCAATAAAAAAGTGAGAATATGGAGAACAATAATTTTCCTACATTTTAGCTACACACTTCTCCATAAATAGCATAACTATTATAATGACTTCTCACATGAGCTTATAGAGTGATTGCCTCTGTGTGAAACACAGGCAGATCATTTCTTTATTGTGCTCAGGATGCCTTGGAGTTCAGTCGTAAGGGTACGTGTGTATGTGCACAAATACACGAGCACATGTATATCAGAGACAGCACTATCAGCAAGTATATGTACAGACTGTGGTGTATGTTTGAGTGTCCATGTTTGTGTGTGTGTGTATCAACCATTTTGTTCCCATTGCTCCTCTTGTCCAGAACCACCATAGTCCCTCATATAATGTGGCACTGAACCAGCTCCTGGTGACAAACATAGGGCTACGGCTTCCACAGACTTCCCGAAAGTAAGGACTTTTTCCCCACAGATGAGAGAGATTTCTTCCATTGCTATGTGGGCACACAGGATTTCCCAGATACAAAATTCATCAGTAGTTAGCAATATGCGGCAAGTGAATATAATGGTGTCAACATAACATGCAGTGCTGTTGCTAACCAAGGGCATAATTCCCATTCCTCCTAATATCTCACAACATGAGAGGCAACAAAGTGGTCATCATGATGAGTCCTTCTGTTGAAAAAGGCCTGACTACCAGTCACTCCTTGAGGTATAAAAGAGGTATTGCAGACATGGCATATTGTCATAATGTCACTTCCAAGGTGAAAAGCAAAGCATTAAATTTTTTCTCAGAAGCATTCTATTCAAATTACAGTTTTTATTTTTAAAAAGCTAATTGGGAAAAGTTAAATTGGGGCTTGGGATAAGGCAATTTTTGAGGAGAAACCATTCTGTGAATATTTCCTGGAAGAAACCTTGCCTACAGTGTTGGAAAAGCAGGCACACAACAGAACAAGATGCAAGGTTTTGAAATGCAGAAGTTGCTTATTCCATCTCTAAAATGGACCTGGAAGTTTAGAGACACACTCACACATACACAAGGTGTATGAGTGACAATGAATTTTCATAATAAGCCTGCACAGAATATAGAAGTGAGAAAAATAGGTGGATAAATTACAGTGAGCTTTTCCTATTATTATATATTAAAGTATTTTATTACAAATATTTCTGTGGCACTTAGAAAACCCAGGTTGGGTGTAAGGTTTGGGAGGGGGAAGTTATTTTGGTAAGGTAGAACAGCTATTTTCCCAACTGAATAGTAATGGGAGAATAATAAATTCTTGATTGCGTTTTCTTGCTTTTTTGACATTGTGTTTTAGATTTGTCATTTGTATATATTAATACATAATCAGCTTTGCAATAAATTCTGTTTGTGAAACCATTTCCTGATGGTCTTGATAGATTTGTACATAGAAACAGAAAGGCAGACATCAATAAGACAAGCTTATTCAAGATGTAAAAATGAAAAACTTAATCAAAAATACTGGGTTTATTTGTAAGTTTAGCAAAAAAAAAAAACAAAACAGGATTAATTTCAAGTTAAACAAGGGACATGAAAAATAAAGCTCCCAACTAGCATTTGCTCTGAACCCAGTATTCCAGTATAACAAAAAAGAGATGCTCAGACAATGAAGCAATATCAATAATGACATTTTCCATCTGGAAGAAGGAAGATAATGTCAAAGAATCACTGTTGTGCCAGATCTGCTAAAACCTCTAAATCCTACTCATAGGTATGAGGCACGCAGAAACAGTGCTTGTATCCTTTTGATGATGAGAGTGACTTTTCCACCCCTTCACTCATCCTAGCTCCAACAAGCAATGCAAGTTTGCCCCCTTGCCCAAGGATGTGCACTCTAGCTAAAATATTAATGATTTCAGACTTGCAGTCATCTGGTCTTCTCCACATCCCCACAAAATGGTATTTCTTGATTGGAACCTGGAGAAAACCCATCCAGATAAAGTTAAGTCTTCAAGTCAAGGCACAAGAAAGTGATGTCTGCAGGAAGAAGAAATAAGCAGCTTCAAATAGACATGTAACTTTTAATTGACTGAAGTAAAACTGAATCTCACCCTAAATTCTCATTCCCTCACAAGGAACAATCATGCAGCCCCTGGAGTGACAGAATCTGCGTGGGGGCAGAGCGTTACTAGCCCCACAAAGGTACGTCACCTCCTGAGGGTTGCCCACAGCCTCATAAATGGCTTATAAAAATAGCAAGACTGCACGATCGGAGGTGTTTGAAAAGCAAAAGGTTTTAATAAAGAAGGCAATAACACAGTATACAAAACAAAAGTTAAATAAGCCGTGCAAGGTGCAGGGAGTATCCTTACACCTGCTATCACATCCTGAAAACGCACCAAGAGTCTCCATGCCCTCCTTTAAGTATGCAACAATCTAGGAGGGGGTTTTGGCATCCTGCACAATAGAAATAGCTACAGGTCTTGAGGTACAGCTCAAGGATCAAACAGATGCCTTTGTCCTGGCACAAAGCCAATTATGGTGAGAAGAGCATTGAAGTTTATGGTTCTTTGCCTTATAAGTGAAACAAAAAATGAAACCCAAATCCTTTCCTAATATGGGAACACCTGCTAGGGTGGGGGTGCATTGCTACACTGGAGACCTATTAAAGTGCAATGAGATCCTCAAAACCTGGTACCTTGGCATCTCCCCCCCGGAGCTCATGGTTCCACAGTTCCCAAGGAAGAGAAACCTGTCTGCCACTCCCCTATGCCAAGCAGGTCAGCACTCCTCCTCTGCTTTCTCATTCTCCCAAACTCTTTTGAGCTCAAAAGTAGAGCAGGGTAGAGCAGGGGATACCACTCTGGTTTGAGTCTGGGGCAAATGTGCAGAGCATGAGCCATTTTCCCCTTTGCAGCATTGCTCTGCCAACATACTTGGTGTGATACCTCCCCAAGAAGGACAAGCCTCTCACTGCCAGGAGCTGAGTCAGCTTTTCCATCATTCACACATTTTGCAAACAGATGAAGATTTTCCTCACTGTCTTTCCAGTTGAAACTTTTCACAAAATCATTTTTATATGCAGTGCCTGTGAAAAGATTTTGTTGCATGTGTTGAAAATTTGGAGTTCCAGCTCTTGCAATGGCATATCCTGCACACTGCATTTTCCTAGCTTGTTTGGAGCAGTACGGCTGTGAATTGTATTATCCTTGACAAAGGCCAAGTCAGAATCTGCTTCCTGCCAATAATCGACAGTGTGAACTGGAAATTCACTACTTTGTTGGAACATTAATGCCAGCAAATTGGTTTTCAGGTGTATTGCTGCTTTTCAAACCCTCCGGTAATGAGAAACATATTAAACATCTAGACTGATTTATAGGAAACGAACCCAGAACAGGTGCTGCTACCTCAGCCCAGGCTTATTTGCTAACAGAATATGAATAGAGATGTTTTATACCAGACTTGAACATCATATGTGACAGGATACCTCAAGTCCATCTCTCTATACACAAATGGTTTTTCTTATGAAGCAATTTCTAGGTTTCAGGTTGAACTCTTTGTTTTCTGGAAAGAAAAAAAAAAATCAATTTGGGAGTTCCAATAGCTACTAGACGTTTTTATGATAGCTACAATGCAAGTATGTATTCAGAGAGATTTTTCAACACTACTGGAGTAGCAGTAAACAACTTCTTTACTGCCTGATAATGCAGAGATGCTTACTTTCATCAAAATAAATCTTGAACAGGTTTCAGTACTCCTCTGAAATGAGAGGTTCAGGGACTGGGACAGGAAGACCTTGGAAGGGAATGATACTTTATTGATTTACTTAGGTAACTATTTTCTTGGCAGTACTTAGCATGGGTGCAAAACACCTATTATGTGCTGACTGTAATTTTTTACAGCCTTCATTTAAAATGATGAAGTGGTTATTCCATACTTGGTAAGACTTTGTATGTTTTACAAGGCACAAGCCTCCTTTCCAAAGTCCACACAAGCCCTGTGAGCATTCAGCCACAGGTTTTCTGCTGTCTTTCAGAAAGCCTTGTGTTTGAGGTTTTATCTCTACATACCTCAAAAAGCACCTACCCCATTTGTTTGTCCACATGGAAAGATGTCTCCATTCCACTCACTACATTTACAATTAGGAGAAACAATATATCTGCTGTATTATAGTCAGTACAAAACAAAGTCCTCCATTTTCCTTCACACAGTTTATACAGGCTCCACTTATTCTCTCTACAAATCACAATAAATCACAAAGAAGGTATTTGGGAAGTGGTCTGTTTGGAGCAGACATCAAAAAGCCCTCTTCACTTCCTTTTTTGTCAAGGAATTACCCAGAAGGAAAAACTAGCATATGCCCAGGCAGTAAAAAAGGCTTGGAAATCACCACTTTTAATTTTGAAGAAGGTCTGTCAAAGTTTCCTTAAATAATGAATTCTTGTGCCCCAAATCCAGTGTCACTATGCCACACAGACACCTTTCAGAAAGGTATCCCTCTCTGTGCTGCTTCCCTGACTCCCCAAGGCTGGAAAGGAAAAGGATCACCACAGCAGCAAACTGTTAACCTACTGTAAAGTTACCATCCTGACTGATCTACGTGATAAGCTGAATCCACTCCCTCCAAGTCCTTTCCATTGGTACAAAAGGAGCATAATTTTTACAAAAGGATAACCTCACCTCCTGGAGGTGAGGGCAGTCTCAGATTGTGCCACAGGAGCAAGAGGAAACCAGGATGTATTTTTTCATTTCCCAGGACTCTGAAATCTTCCCCTGCCTGTACCAGATGGATGCTGTTGTACAAGTGAAGTAAACAAATCCTAGAGATACAAAGATCCCTCCCTTGTCAAAAAGGGCCCATCACCCCACCTCTGGGGCCTGTCTGAAGTCCAGGTTCAACATGCAGGGTTTAAAAGCATTCCTTATTGTCACCAGCTAAAGGAGTAAGACGGGTGTTCACCAGCACACGGACATCATCTTTGTCCCCTCATCAGTGTTGAGAGTGGTACCCATAAAATACTGGCTGTTCCAGGTAAGGGCTATTTGTCTGGACCTGACCAAACTTCAGCTAAGGTCAGTCAGACTGGGATTTTTTGCACTCTCTGTCTTTGACCACTAATTCAACCATGAAGGTGAGAGAGATTTGGAAGAAACCTGCCGCATCTCCACTAAAGAAGATTTTGAAGAGGTCATGGAATAGCTCTGATCATCACTGTTGACTCAATGAGTGAATATATTTTTTGTCTGCTTTCCTGAAAGCAGAAAAAGGGGGAGCAAGTGAACAAATCAACATATCGATTAAACATTTGGCTGGAAAATAGCATCAAGATTAAATTTGCTCTCTGGTTTGCTCTATAGCTAACTGAAGTCCACTTATGGTGAGATCAGGGAAAATAGAAGACACCTAATAGCAGGTCAGGTGAGATGTTACTCAGTAAGCATTGTACATTGCAAGTCTTACACAGAAAGATTAAATACTTGATTAACTGATTCTGGAAACCTGGCACACTGCAAAAGAAAAATTAACATAAACCCTACAAATCCCAGAAATTACAGTGTACTTATACCAGATTTTTTTTTTTAACTGTAAAAAATAATTTGAGTGTATAATCATTATAAAAAATATGACAGAATTATTAGTAAGCCAGCAAAAAGAGAATTAATTGGTAGATACCATCATTTCATACTCAGATGCTAGTTGTGGCTTCTTGAAATTACTGACGGCACAATGTTGAAGCTTATGCTCTGGATAAATGTTAAGTACTAAGGCACAGAGAAGTTTTCCTACAGGCTCACTCCATACTTCTGTTAACCCACAACAGTTTGCCTACCAAAAGTGCCCATCTTTGGGCCACAGGGAGCTGCCTGGTGAGGCTGCCCCAAACCAGTCAGCTGTCCAGCCTTGCTCCCTGGGAACAAGGAAAAGTGACATGGACGTATTTTGTGTCACTGCAGAGGTAACAGATTTGCTTTGTTTTGTCCAAAGCACAGATTTTGGGCTTTCATGTCCTCTGAACCCACTCAGCTATGTGAAGTGTCTGAAACTTTTCCCTCCTGCTCATCTGTGAGAGGAGTCAGAGAGCCAAAATCTTTCCATTCCCCAGGGTGATGAGACTCAGCATGACACCTCGAGACCTGGAAGTCATCTATTCCTCCTGCAGGGATTATCTGCCCTCATGTAGTTAATGAGTTAATACTAACCATATGGTTGATTACAGCAATTATTGCAAACACATTGTCTAATGAAGGCAAAAGTATGGTAAAATAATTAGACTTAATTATGACATTCACATTTGAAATTATGTGTCACTTACCCTGCATGAAAGATGAAAAATTCCTCCTGAAATGGAGTAAATTCAAGCTTCCTCTGCATTCCCAAAAGCCAGGATTCCTGCAGCACTAGAGGAAACAGGGGGATGTGTTTACAAAGTCCCAAAAGTTGAGACTACTTAGGGCACCAAGGCTTTTTTTTTGACCCATCCACAGCCTTTTGTTTATGTGGGTAAATTTCCCTCTTCACCCACTGTTCTCACAACCGGGTGGGAAGCTTCAGAGGGGTCGAAAAGGCAATAAGGATCCTGGAAAATTCCCAAGATCCTCCAGTCCCCATGTTATTTCACACATTTGAACATAGTTCCTCACACCAGCATAGCCCAGGAGGCTCTCCTTGGTTTTCCTTCTAACAACAAGCATGACACAAAGTTTTCCAAGGACAGTCCCATCTTCCACTACGGGAAGAGTTCTTTCTTCTCCTTTGCTTCCCTAAGCAGTATCCTGTGGCCCGAGTCAATTTTAATTTACAAATAGCAGTCTCATTTTGGAAGTTTGTAACACATACTTGCACAAAAAATATTGGCTGCAGTGGGAGAGGGGAATTTCGGGTTGGTGCATTTGTCACAGTGCTCAAAATTCCAGCTGTATCGATTTGCTCAATTCATTTTACAGTGCTATTTTCATTAGCTAATCCTGGGGAGTTCGCTGCCCTGCATCTATTAAGTACACACTCACACATACACACACATTTAGAGTGGGGGAGGACAGATTTCATTAAAAAGCACCATGGACGGGAAGGTATCCAAGTCACTTCCAATACATTATATCAGCTCAACCAGAGGTTTTCCTTAGAGTTCATAGAGTTCATGGTTAAAGCTTTTCTTTTGATGGCCTGAGTCATGCACTCCAGAATGTGCTTCATGATCACTGCCTGCTAGCTGGGAAATATTTATGCTACGTGGCTTAAACTTCAGCACAAAAATTATTTTGACAAAATACATGGTAACAGCACTTGGTCTACTTTTCCTCACGTCAATATGAAAGTGCTTTTCATGCAGCCTCTTACTTTATTCACTGTAACAGCTCAATGGGAACCTGCAAGATTAATCAAGAACCTGTGTATGAATGGATGCTCTTCACATAACCTGAAGCCATTTTTTCTGCATAAAGTCACCAGTCATAATTTACGAATGGCTGCCGTAGTGTTTTGTTGTCCCTGGGAACACATGCAGGCACATGACACATTTTAGGAATGAAAATAATCTAATTTGAACCCAAAACTTCTTGGTGCATACCTAGCAGGTTCTGGAGCGCCTTTCTGCGGTGCTTACCCACCACTCTCCCCTACCACAAGATACACTGACAGCTTGCAAAGCACCTAGTCTGCTACAATATCACCAGCAAGAACTGAACTGTGGGGCAACCACGTCCAGCCCACCCACAGACCCTCTAGCCAGCATCAGGTTGTTCCCCCCATGCCCTGCCTGTACTCTGGTTCCCTCCTTGCCTGAGCCCAGCCAGTGAAGCACAGCCACGGAACCTTTCCAGGTCTGCTGGTGTGTCTCATGCCTGGTAACTCCCACTGCTGAGACAAAGCAAGGCAGGATTGGAAAGTAAGACAGATATACACCAGTGGGAGCCATCTGCAACTGCAAAGTAAATTCCAGGCAGCAGCCAGTTCTACCAGTGAATCATGTCCTAGGTTACAATGTAAGATGTGCCCAAAGTATGTATTCTATCACCATCTACATGAGCTGTTGAAGCTAGGTTGGGCAGTGTTTCCCTTGCCCCCTCCCTCCAGACTATCTTCTGTTAATGGCCATCAATGCCCTGCTGCATGACTCATGGATAACTCCCTCCAGGAACTATCTCTGTTTAATGGGCAATCAAGGACTCATTACAAGACTGATAAAATGGTATCAGCCCATTGTGAGATGCTCAGCCCAGGGGGAGGAGCCAAGCATTCCCACCTGGATATAATCGGGGCCTTGGGACAGCACAGGCAGCCTTACCCACTGGATTCCCAGAGGACAAGAGCTACCAGACCTTTCTACAGGAGCAGTGCTTCAACAACACCACTTCATCTGGACTGCTACCACCACCACAGGGTATCAGGTTGTATTCTGACCCTGTCAGTGATCTTTTGTACTATTGCATTTATTTTATTTTACCTTTTTTCCTCCTATTAAATTGGTTTATTTCTGACTTGGAGTCTCTCACTGGTTTTGCTTTCAAGCCAGCACACATGTAATGACAGCGTCCAGAGGAAAACTTGCCAGTTGTTCCATGTAACAAGTCACACCCCTTGGAAATTCCTTGCATTCCCAAAAGGTGAGACAGTTTTTCTCTTTCTAGGTGACCTCAGCTGAAAAAAATCAAGAAAGGCGCAAAGACAAACCATGGGATTTTCAAGTGCTGCTCAGATACCTGAAGTACAGGAAGCATCTGACTATAGGATCTGTGCTACTATAGATGGGATCAGTGCACATAATTGTCATGGTAAAGGAGCAATATTTTCCAGCAACTCTCAGGTAGGAGTTTTTGGTGCTCTGAGGCCTTTTGAGTTTGGGGGGGGGGGTGTGTGTGGGGGGGGGGGTGTTGTGGTTTTGGGGTGTTTTTTTGGTTGTTGATTTTTTGGGTGTGGGGGTTTTTTTGGCTTTTTTTTTTTGTTAGTTGTTGGTTGGTTGGGGGGTTTTTTTGTTTGGTTTGGGTTGGGGTTTTTTTGTTTTGTTTTGTTTTATGTTTACTCCACATATAGAAAAATAAGGTACACTTGACTCTCAGTGTTCACTGGGAAATGCAGACTTTTTATTCTTTCACAGTATTTGGAAAGATTTTTCATTCTTACAAAATCCACATTCACCTAGAGTAGTTTTCAGGCCATTCACAGTTATATGAGGTTGGAGTCTCAGAAAACTGCTATAGGGCAGGGAAGGAATGAAGATGCATAGGCTCCCTAACAGCCAAGATTCTGAATTACATCACTGTTCCATAAATATATTCATTTTATTCATGTTCATTCCTGAAAGAATTTACTGCACCGAGGATGTCATCTTGACTATGTATCTTAGAATTGATCATTTCCCCAATTAAGCTGTTCAGGCCTCAGACTTAAAGAGCTGTCACAGCTGCTGGAAGATGATTTATCTCCTGATGATGGGCAGAGCTCCTGACCAAAAATTATTAATGACAGAGCTTCTTTTTTTGAAATAACCTTAACCCAAGCATATATCTTCTTAGTCACATTAATATCCGAACACATTCTCCCAATACTTAGCCAGGTATTAAATGGATGTAAAATCCTAAACCTTAGTCTTTTAATACAGAGCCTTTCAAATGAAGAATAAGAGATTAATCCAGCCCTACTCTGTGCCAGGCTGTACAGCAACTGCTGCTGCTTCTTGGGAAATGCAGGCTCTGAACAGTGCTTTGTTTTACATCACTCTGCTAACTTTTACAACGGAACTTCCCCAGGCTGGTCTGATGAGGGACTCCCTCCAATAGAAAAAGGCACAAAGATGAAACATGACATGTATTTGCTCACCAGTTCAGATTAATTATTTTTGTGTAAGTGTCCTCTAGGTTTCAACACCACTCCCACTGAAGCTACTGAAGAGTTCTACCATTGGCATTCGAGAGGCAGGAAACAGGCCCTTCATCAACATGGGTTTGTGACCACCGCTACAGCAGTAGGGCCCATTGCTGCCCTGGATGAGATGACTTTATTACATTTAATAGCTTAGCAAGTTTTAACGTAACATAAATTGAAGGGACATTGTTTGTGGGGATTGTTGTATACATAATACGGCTCAGGTCTGTGCCAAGGCTTTTAGAGCAGCGTCCGGATATGGTTGAGTTCTCCTGTACCATGAATGCATAAAAGGATATAGGCACAAACTCAACCCAAATTTTCCCTAATTTTAATGGCCTTAAAGTCTTTTGCACCTCAAAAACCCTCCTCACAAATGCCAGTGAGCATGAGATAATTCACACACTCAGCTGAGCAGTTCTACCATATTCCAGATATATGTAAAAACTTTTATTTAAACTTTTGTTTTAATTAGTTTGAGAATTCATCCAAATGTTTAAAAGTTTTAAACAGCTATGTGTCTTTCTTATTATTCAGTTCCCTTATTATTCATTTTCAAAGGGCCCTCTGACACCTATCAAATCTGATAGACGGAGCAGTGATTTCTCTCAGGCGAGTGTAAATCTTACACCACTTCCCACATGATATTACTTTCCACATGTCTGATGGCTCTGGAAACAAGTAATCAAATTAATAGGACTATTTAACTTTCATTCATATCTTAGCTGCCACCATAAATTTTCAACCATCAGAAGACAGTAAAATGTTAGTTTTGCTTTATTTGGAGAAGAAATTCATTTTCACAGCTTCTGCCTTATTACATCCAGCAGTTTATTTCTTGGGTAAGACAGTATGATTCACACTGACAGCAGTTTCAATAACCACTCCAAACTTTTGCTATTTACATTTAGTTTTTTGAACGGGTCATATTGCCAGCATTAAAAGTTTATGATGATTTAATAGGGAGACTGTAAATATAGTCTACCTTGGTCTGAAAACTTCAGTAGTTAAAAAAATTCATCGGGAACTGATTTCAGGAACACAGTTCTTCAGCTGTCCCATGGAGCTCCTCTTCGGCAATATTCATTCCTGGGAACATATCAAAACTGGAGCAGCAGCTTCAATATGTCATTATTCATCTGCAAAACGCACAGTAGTCTCAGCCCAGGATATGTAACAGATCATGGCACTTTTTGGGAACCAGTTTTGCTCTGTTGTGGCTCAAAGGAAATAGCACAGAGACCTGCCGGTCCCGAGCCAAGGAAGTGGGGTCATGATGAGGGCAATGCAAAAGTCATCAACTATATGATTGTATGAGATTTTACTGCTCAGACAAGGCGTACTAATAGCCTGCCTGTGTGCTCTGAGCACATCTCAGTTGCAGACTGAAAGCTCTTAATTTAAATCATCATGAATCATACCACTTTTTCCCCATTGCCCATTCCTTGGAAAGGGTAGGTTTTCAACCCACCCATTGCCAGCTCTTTGAACATTTCAGTAAAATAATAAGTATTTTCCCCTTCACCCCCATCCACACATGCAAACCTTTCGCATAAGAAGTGCAGAAGAATGTGTGTGAGAGTTGCTATCAATATTGCTTCCCACGCCTGAGTGGACAGCAACTGAAGATCACAGTGGTTCGGTGTGATGCACAGAGCAGCATGAACAGAACAGCACCTCACCAGTTTTAAGCAAGCACCTCACAAAATTAAAGCGGGTATTAGTTTTAGTGAGGACACCGCACAGTGACTAAATAGATCAAAACTCAAACTCACCACCCAGAGTTGAAAGCTGCTTCAGCTGTTCTGCATTCTGTTGTAATCAACTGTTTGCAAAAAGATTATCATTCTTGTAACACGGTAGCTTGGCATTTGCAACTTAAAACTACACTGGACATTTTGCAGCTTTATGTTATGGCAATTCAAGCTTGGTTGGCAAACCATTAACATCTTACTTCTTTCAGAATTACTGCTTTCCAGGCTTCTTCTTCCTCTTGGAGATATGTGTTTCAGATTATTTTCCCTCAGATTTATTATCCTGCAGTTTTCCGGGATAAGTCTTAGTTTCTATAAAAATGCCCGCCTACCTTTATAATCTCTTTAGGTCTCTTTTTATTATCTCATTTTCTCTCTAGTCCTCCTAATTCAATATCCTCTGAATTTTGTAATCATATTCTTCTCACTTTTTTCTTTTAGATCATTAATGATGGTATTTAATACAACCTGTCTTACACCACTCCTAAAGTACTGCATGATTATTATAATGCTTAGCTTTTAAAAAGCACAATCTATCCATAACTCAAAAAGCATTTCATATGTCAGGAAATTGCTGTTAGCCCATATTACAACCAAAGATACAAACGATGTAGGTGCTCACGAAAGCCGCTTTCCTTCCTCCATGTTTCATCTACAGGCAAAGGACAAAGATACTAACTCCTCTGAAGCCTGTTTTGGACTGGCTAATTAAACTGTCTCCTTTGAACACCCCTTCAGAGGACCCCAACACCTCTACACGTAAGATGAAACAAATTCTAAGATAACATTGCCAATAGCTTTCAAAAAAAAAAAAAAAAAAAAAAAAAAAAAAAAAAGTCAAGAGATCCAAAAATCCA
Source organism: Hirundo rustica (assembly GCF_015227805.2). Classification (NCBI taxonomy): domain Eukaryota; kingdom Metazoa; phylum Chordata; class Aves; order Passeriformes; family Hirundinidae; genus Hirundo; species Hirundo rustica. The sequence continues at coordinate 55,276,865 of NC_053452.1, read as the reverse complement.
ACAGTCACTGTTACTTTCTGCTACTATTTCACAGTTTGGCCACAGGCTTTGGATTATCACTGTCCAATGGTTGGATTATTGACTGTCCAGGGTTAAGGGCGGTCTTATGAGCAGCTGTGATGTATTACAGGTATTTTTCAAAGGTGGAAGGAGTTTTGTCTCACTTTCTTTGGCCAAATTTCTCTCTGAATAATTAGATTCTGAATTCCTAAAGTGTCAAAGGCTTTATTTGGGTAGCATATTAGCTTCTTGTGATAAAATTACAATGTAATTTTTTTTCACCATTAAGCAGCTGCCTTTATCCACCTGAAAGCCCTATGTTGCTGATTGATGAAATAAATTAGTACCTCACACTCCTACCACCATATTTATAGAGATTGTGTCCATGCTACTTGACAGCAAGACAGTTTTGACAGCAAGGATAATTTTGTCATTTACTTCATTTAACATGACCCATGCCTATGGTCTCTCTGTCAGGAAGTAACTCTGCCACCCCAAACCCGCAAGGAGCTGCAAACGTGCAGAAGCTCCTGCACGTTTAGCAGAACACCCTGTGAGAACACATTAAGATTAGATGAAGGAATTTTTGTTCCCTGCTACATTTTAATTAGGAAAAAAATCTGCAGGGAACAAAGCTGAGCAGAAACATCTCATGGCAGAGCTGTGGCTAGACCACAGGCTCCATACACCTCTTTCATTCTGTAAAAACGTAGACAACCAGTTCCCACTTGCAAGAGTACAACATGGGACCAGGGGATTATCCGTCACAATTCAAACGCAATTCTCTGATAATGGTAACTGTGTTCCACTATAAGAAGTGATAGACTTACATAATTAGCTGCAAGTTCTATTTCTGTGTGTGTAAAATCTTTTAATTATTTCCTTTTTAATTATTTTAAATTACCTAATAACTCTTTGGCAGAGAAGGATGTATGGGAGGGAAGTAGTGCAAAGCCCGCCATCGTTATGAAGGCTTTTCCATTATGTGCTGGGAGCATCTGACTCTTTGTAGCATGAGTCACCCACAAAGTCTTGAGCCATCAAGTAATTAAGGTTCTTTAATACAGAGTGGGAGGGAAGGAAGTAATACCATTTGTCGTTATGATCAGTCACATTCCTACAAGTATATATCATAACTGTTTTATAAATGGATTATTAGCAAATCAGATCACAGCACTAATTATTTCTCCCAGCATTTCCTTTGCCCATGTGGTGTGGACTCATCCACTCTCCAGTTATTACTACTCTTCCATCTGCTTTTTTCCCCCCTTTGCTATCTCACACACATACACAATCACTTATGTAAACTCACCCAGGACGGGAAGAACCTGACAATAACTGTTATTAGCACTTCAAAGAAAAAAGTATTGCTGGTTCTCACTAGAAATCTTTCTGAATGGATACCTACATGGCAACCTCAGCACAACATGATGGTTGTAACCCAGTTTGGAGCAGAACTGTGAAAGAGGAATTCACAACACAAAGCCATCTCCATGCTGGCAAGAAATCTCAGAAGAAAAGACAAGAATTGGCAGGCCTGAAAAGAAAACCACCTTTCTCACCTTTACTGGAAAAAACAGGGCTGTTAGGTAAGACATGTTAGATAACTTTTTTTTTTTTTTTTTTTTTTTCTTTTTGTTTTTTTTTTTTTTTTTTTTTAATGAAGACTAAGCCCAAGAGAACTAGATTGTTCTGGGAAAAAATCCAGGACAGGACAAAGTTTAAAAAAAGCTGATGAAAGGAGCAAAGTGGAGGGGCAGGAATTAAACTAAAGGAAAACATAGGTGGAATCATAGGTCATATTTGCTACATACACTCAATGAAATCTGCTACAATTTTAAAGAACTTGCACAGGATTTAACAGCCCTAAGGAAGTGTAATCATAGTGCCAGCTGTAAGTTTCCATAAAAAGAATAGAGATTCAGATGTTTCTGTTTTGCTGTTTTGCCTACCCTACAATATTCATTACAATCATCAAGTCAAAGCCTGAAATGTTACACAATATGAAAAGTAAGGCAAAGCTGCTCCCTTACTCAGCAGGGTAAAATACAACTCCTGCCACAAGATATACTAGAGTAAAGGAAAGATTTCAGGGTAAAAAATAATGGCATGTGAGACCACAGATCTTCTGTCAATTCTCCAATCTTGCTTTTTCCATTTCCAGAAGAAAAGAGTCTTGTGTTCAGTCTTTGCACAAATTACTTTGCCGGTTCATAAGGCGGGATTAACATTTCTCAAAATGTTAGTTAGGAATGGATAAAGAGTGTTAAAAATGCAGAGTTTAGGCTCAGTGATAATGCCAAATTTGCAATGAACTTCTGCTTATTATCTGCTTAATCTCTCGTGCAATCAAGGTGTGCACAGCCTTTGCTGAGGCTGTCCCCTGACCAACACAACTCCTCTCCCCACCGCTACCAAAATATTGCCAGTGTTGGATATCCTACTCAGTTCAACCATAATATATTTACATCAAGGCAAAATACAGCTTTCCATCCTGTGCTGGTTTGGGCTGGGATAGGGTTAATTTTCATGAGGCTGTGTTTTGCATTTGTGCTGAGCACAGAGTTGATAAAGCAGAGATGTTTTTGTTATTGCGGAGTAGGGCTTGCACAGAGCCAAGGCCTTTTCTGCTTTTCATACAGACATGTTGGCAAGGGGGCTGGAGGTGCGTGGGAGGTTGGGAGAAGACACAACCTGGACAGCTGACACCAGCCAGCCAAAGGGATATTCCATTATCACATGACATGCTCACTATGTAAAGCAAGGGAGAAAAGGAGAAATTAGGACTTATGATGCTTGTCTTTCAAATAACCATTGCAGATGCTGAAGCCCTGCTTTCGTGGTGTTGACTAGACCTCGTTTTGCTTTGCTTACAAGCATAACTTTTTTTTTTTTTTTTTTTTTTTTCTATTAAACTGTCTTAATCACAACCCACAAGTTTTCTGGCCTTTAGTCTTTTGATTCTCTCCCCAGTTCCACTGGTGGGGGAGTGAGCAAGTGGTTGTGTTGGCCTGGCATTTGTTTGCAGGCTGGGGTTAAACCGTGACACATCCTTAACTAGAGCTACCACCTACATGGCAAGGCATGGTGATGCAGCACCAACAGTGAGGCACCAAAGGGGAAACATACCCGCATACCCAGAAGGACTGTTCGTATGCCTGCATCCCCAGGATGGACAAAGTTATCCCATGTTCAGCTCCACCATCTGCGCTGCAGGTGAGAGGAATGAAAGCCAGGCACAGTCTGATTCACCAACCCAGCCACAAAGAAAGACCCATAGGTTCCACCAAAATTCCTTTGCACGTGTCCCAGCAGCTTTCAGGGCTCTCTGTGAGCGGCATGCTGCAGGAGGGTGCCTGAATTTAATTTCATAGATGTTTTACTTAAGTTCTTGAGAAGCGGGTCTTCAGCCAAATGGATTCACAAGTATCAGCATCCCACATTCACCTCCTCATAAGAATGTGACCCAGAAGTGTAATTACCTTTCCTTTTCTCCAATCCCAGTTAACCTGAACAAGATGGCTGAACTTCTGCTGGCTGAGAAGCACGGATTCATCCAGAAATATTTCCCACAACACTGGCTCTATCCCTCAGGAGGGCTTGATTCTTTTTAAATATTGCTATGGTGCCATTTTAATCAGTAATTACAGACAAAGCAGAATCATAAACTCCCTCTAAAGTGAGTCCCCTTCACTGGTACTGAAAAAATAGCATACGCCCATGGTTGGGCAAATGTCTCAACTCCACTCTCTCTAAGGTGCTACTTCACAACATTAAACCTATAAAACTCAATCATACTCTAGCCTGGGAGAAAAATTCAGTGAAAACTCCAGAGGAGTCAATTTATTTGGAAGTTAACCAGACATATTTCAATCTCGATTGGACATCTAGAGACACAACATAAATTTTTATATAGGTTATTTGATTCTCACACCTCATAAATTAAATAGAATGATCTCTGATATATCTAATGCCTGGTGGTAAAACTGTGGAAGGATGGATTTCTGGTACATTTGTTTCCAGTGCCCTGCAGTTAGGTCCTTCTGGGCATCAGTTAAGGTTAATGTGAAATGAGGGGCAGTGACAGGAGACGGTTGTAAGTTCTGACCGATTTGTAAAGGAAAGTCGGCTTGCTGGGGCCAGCTGAACCGACACTCTGCATAGGACAAGGCTAACAGTGAGCTAGGTATAGTTGCCAGGCTCTGCCCAAAATTGCTGCAAAACCGTAGAAATCTGGGGCATTGCCTGGCAAGTTGAAAGCAAACACTCCAGAAAAAAATTGTTTTCATAACACAGCTGGATGACTAATTTATTAGGTTCATTTATCCCATCCAAAGTCACTCACAACTTTCCCTGTATTTGCCATTTGAGTGAGTCAATAATGAAGTTTGATTTAAGCTGCAACCAGTATGAAAATCCAATTAAATTGCATCTTGCAAATGTCTCAATTGAATATAGAGTGGAGTAGACATCTAAATCCCATGGTGGGTTCTTGTGTCTTTGACTGAACAAAGCTGATATGAAGTAACACAGAATGTTACAATTCAGAATTTGGCCCACACTAACTGGATGCGTGATTCACCCTATCAGGAAGAGAAATAACGCCTCTGTGGACTTGTGCACCACAACTACACACAGCCTCCATGTGCAGCAGTAACTGTGCAAACACATTCTTTGTGTCTCCAGTTGTCCAGGTAAAGATTGCTTTCAGTAAAACTCAAGATAAAATACTACTTTTTGTAACCCCCCCAAGCAAAATCCACATGCTTCCAGGACACACACACCACCAAGTGAAAATTTGTTACCCGTTACACAACAGCAGTGACATTACAGAGGAAGTTACAATGCAAGCAGAACTGGCATTCTCACAAGTGTCTCACATGCAATAATAAGACTCAGAGCTGTCAGCAGACATTCAAGTTGTACTTATTACCAGCAGCAGGAAAATATGCCTCTGAAGTATTCTGGTCACTTGTTCCCAATTTTTTTTGGTACCCCCTTACTTTCTCCCACTGTTTCACTTTTTTTTTTTTTTTTTTTTTCCCTCCCTTCCCTTTCCCTTGCTTGTTTCTTTCTTCCAGCCCTAACTCTTGCGTCTGAATTTCCTTCCCGCAAGCAAGCCCCATGTCTTCCTTCAGCATTTTCATTTTCTTCTCAAACTAGGCTTGACTGGTCATATTACAGTAACGTCATTACCAGTGACAGTATGTAACTGCATTTGTTGGTTTAGAAAGTCTCTTCTGGCCTTATATTTCTTTCTTGTTTCCTAGTTCATTTGACAAAACCTGGTCATTCTGATAGAGATTTGTGTGCAGTGATTAATATCGTTACTAGGCTTCAGAGTGAACATCCCACTGTAGTGCAGTGCAAAGGAGGAAGAAGTCGGAAGGAATTAATTTTTCCCAGAGGTCTCATTTCACATAAGGACGAGAACTCTTTATCTGTTATGCTTATCTTGCTTTTAAAGGTTAGCTTTGTAGCCAGGTGGGTGAGCAGCATTTTATTACTAAAGTAAGCATGTTTCCAGGCTTCGTGTGCCATATGGCCCACAGAGAAATAAAACTCCAGCCTATGGGCAGGGTGTTCAAGACCTCTGCTCTAGGCAGCTGCATGCAGCTCTGAATTCTTGGTATGTTTTTCGGAAATTTTATGCATTCACATTTGATTAAGTTCCTTCTCTTGGCAACTGGTCATTGTCAAACCCTTTTCTGATCAGCAGGGGACTAATACAACCTGGGAGCTCCAGCCCTGACAATGGAAAACATTATAGGTGCAATGGACAGCATATTTGCAAAGAGTATCTCCTACACCTGGACTCCATTTATTAAGTTTGCAGAAAGGACAGCTCCTGCCGAGAAGCCAGACACTCTGACCTTGTTTGAACCTGCCTGCCGCTCGTGGAGCAGGATCTGGAGCGAGCAGGAGCAAAGGAGGGGCACGGGGCACACTGCTGCTCCTCGGGGACTCACTCCAATATACGGGGAGTTTATGTTCCAAAGTGTTTTACTTTTAAAGCCTGTATTCTTTCATCTCATCACAGGATATAACTACTATTGAGCTATATTGCTGTGTCTAGTCAGGGCATGTGTTTGTATGCTGGCGTCAATCATTTCTTTCTGTACCCTTCATCGGCTGCAGTTCACAGAGTGGCAGGTGGTTCTTGCTTTCCAATCTATTGATGCTGCTTGGGTTTATTATATCATTTCCCCCCCCTCCTCAAGCTTTATAACCTATCAAGATCTAAAGTCTCTAATAAACAGTAAGTTAAAAGGGAAAAAAATCCCAGCATACAAAGTTAATACAGCTTGTATTCAATACTCAGCTCATCTTCAGCAAGGCTCTAGTTTTCCCACTATGACATGAAATTGAACTTATCCCATAATGTGGTTCTCATTTAGGATTTAAACATGTTAGCATTTCCCTTAATGATTATGCTTGGCTCTCAGACACTGAAGAGATAAGTGTCCTGCAAAAAGCTAGGCTGGATAGATACAGATAGATACTGTTTTCTTTAATAAAAGCAAGATCCTTCAAAACAACAGATTACCTAACCAGAGTATTATCTTTCCAAACAAATAAGATATTTACTTACTCCTTTTGCAAAATGGAAAAAGAAAAAAAATCTCTTTCCCTGGATAATTGAGTTGTCTACTTCTTAAAACTGCTCCTTCCAGCCTGAAAGCAGCACAGGACTAAAGAGCAAGCTCCATTTGATGCTGCTGGACAACTTTATTGAAAACCAGGCTAACCCTTGGGCATTGTGCTGACTGGGGACTGCATTCAGTGCATCCAGCATCCCAATATGGTACATTCTGGACCTCTGCAAAATCACTTCTGGGGCTGAAGCCTACTTAAGAAAAGCTTCTCATAACCTGGGACTTGGCCATGAGGCTACAGGGGAGCAGTCAGACCAGAGATGAGAAGGGGAGATCAGGAAAGTCACCACCCCCTTATGGCTTGGCTGAGGGTGCCAGAGAGGATGGTCAGGGTGTTTGTATCAACATCTGTCCATTAGGAGGAACAGGGACAGCTACACTCCATCACACTGACAGGTCACCATCCCAGGCTCTTTCTTAGCAATGGTTTGGGCTGCATTTGAGCAGGAATGGAAGTGAAGTGATGGATACTATAGTTAGTCCAAAGAGGCTCACACCTCCTAATTTTGTGTACTTGCCCATTTAGTACCAGCTCATGAAATTGATACACACTTTCACCTTACTCTGGAAAAGAAAAGGAAAACTGGATGCATCATTCAGACATATAAAGATAAAAGACAATTAATTATGTTTATTTATATCAGACTTGCAGTAGGATAATAACAAGGTCATTAAAAGCATAAGTATTAGAACACTCACTCTGTTTATGATCTAGACCTGGAGGTATGCTGGGGAAAAAGCCTTGAGACCAGAGGAGAGGCTGGTGGAGCCAGAGGAACCCCTGCACTGGTGGAATGCAGAAGAATTTGGCAAACTGGGAAGAACAGACAGGGCTTCCCACAACAAGGTAACATGAGTTTTGCCACATCTGTATTTTGCTGTGATGGTTTAGTTATTATGACCACCCCCCCCCCCCCCAATACACTGTTATCTCAACAAGATAAACAATAACAAGATATACCCTCATGTTATGTTGAGGCCAAATACTGGGTACACATGCATCAACTCAGGGCAAGCAGTTTGTTTGTGGGGGGTAGCTGTAATTCCAGTCCCTACAGATCCTGTAAAGAAAGAGGTAGGGAGGAAAAGATTGCATTGATAGGCCAGCTTCCCACTGTACTGCTTGCAAGGAAGTGAGACAAGATCGAGCCAGTCATATTTTTGTGCCCCTGAACACTACTTCATAAAACTTTGGAGAAAATCCTCCCAGTCGTGTTTACAAAATGCAAATCGTGTTTTGGATCATTACTTCAGCAGCCAATAGATAAAGTATGCTAACATACTGCATAGATGAGGCAGAAGAATCATAAGTCAAAATATCCCAGCAGAACTATTTGCACCTGTTAACTGATCTGCTAATTTCAAAGCATTCATTAGCAAAAGGGAATCAATTTGTTTTTACTGGACTTTCTAGATCACTTTAAAAGATTAAAATTTTGCTCTGCTGCAGCACAAATATTGTTTTTTCCTCATTAGAACTGAGTTCCACTTACTAGCATAAGTAAGAAATGGGTATTGTTTGTTCATGGTAAGTTAAGAAAGAACTAAAAATTAATGGAAAAGTTGTTTTCTTAAGCAAAGGGGGGAAATTTTTGTAAAATGAAATATTATCAATGCCTGTTTTCTATGAACAAACAAACAAAAAAAGAAGGGTCATTTCTTGGTGAAAATATGCTTTCTGAGGAAAAAAAAATAATAACAGAAGGTCAAGGTTCACTATGTTTTAACTTGGAATAGTTAATTCAGCTCTTCCTAATACTCCGTGACTGCCAGCCTCTGGCCAAAGATGACAAAGGCCCGCTAGACCTTTGCAGACGTTTTAAAACAGTAAAGGTTTCCACCCCTAAACACTACTTCTTCCTTGAGCTATAGGGAACACCAACCCTGCCTTTATTGTGGCTGTTTCTGTGATGACTAGTATCTTCTCATAAGTGGGTGGCTTTTGCAAAAAGCAGAGAAAGGAAAAGAAACTTTTCAAAATGCAGCCCAAGCCCAGCATCTTGTCTCACTGGTGTTCTCACAGTCTGGCACAACACCGAGAGCTGTGGGATCAGTAATGAAGAACAAAAACGTCACAAATATCGGTTAGAACAAGCATCTACAACATTATTAGCACTGTAACTGATTACTTTGTTCCCAAGCAGTAACAAACATTTCTGAATGCCCTGAACAGAGCAGAGATCACTGCACATAAGCTGCAGGCTGTCCAGTTATGGCGCAGAGACAGTACCCCTGGAGTTCAGAGATTATTGCTATGCCGTAAATGTATTCCATTACCTTGTCATACCAGCCAATTGTTTCAGTAACATGAATATGAAATATTTGTTAAAATATTAACAAATCTAAACAAACCTCAAAGCCATTTGTGGATAAGCAGACAAAAGTCAAACAAAACCAGTCTTGGCAAGTAATTCAGGCAGCTCTGCTCAGGGGTCAGATTTATGGAGAACGATGCTGTAGCACAGGTAGGTATCCCAGATCAGAGGCAGCCTGTATCTAGGAATACTCCAGGCCTGCTCAGGTTTAAATATGTCCTAGCACAGACACATCAGTCGACTAAGTGCCATTGGGTCAGTCACCACCCGACTCATCAGTAACTTCCTACCTACTCCTCTATCAAGTCTTCATTACAGAAGGAATGGGGTTTTTGTCTGACTCCATCATCATGACCAATTACAGCTTTCAGAATTGAGTAAGGTTTGTATACTACTATATAATTTTTATTAATGTTGGTTTTGCTCCAGTTATAATTTTAGACTGGTATTTGTTTAATTCTGGGTAACTGAAATACTAACTTTGTGAAATTTATCTTACTTTAAGCTCATTTTCCCTTATTAATGGGGATGGGGGAAGCTGCCTTCCTCTCTTGCTATGGCTTTGCATAGATTCTAAAGAGCTCAAAAACTGTTGAGCACTGAAATTATCTGGAATTATTTGCAGCAGGCTTTGATTAAATTTGAAGGGAAGTTAAGAGTATTTTTTGTTTTACTTGAAGTATTCCTTGTATCACAGTAGATGCACAAGACCTTGACAATCTTAAACAGACTTGCTTCAAAAACACTTAAAAATATAATAAAGAACATTGGGAGGGGAAAAAAAATAGAATCAATGACAGAAGAGACAATAGTTTCTGGCAAGTTCCCAGATCAATTATGTTTCTTCTTTAGCCCTAGGTTCAGAAGGCAAATTTAAAATTCTTTTCAAAAAACCTTAGTGTCAATACTCAGAAGAAATCATCTGAGTGCTTGTGCATTTTTGTACAGTTTCAGTCTGGCAGCATAGAATCAGTAAAAAAGATTTCCAACCTGGCAGGTCAAACAGCTGTTAGTCAAAATCTTTCTCAAAATATGCCTCTGTGTGGTTTTAGAAAGTAAAAACAGCACTGAAAAAAAGGCAGTAGACAGTAGACAAGACTCAGGAAAAAAAATAGCACCCTTAAATCTAGTAGACAGGTTAAGTTTGTATATACTATATTAGAAAATGAGTGTGTTATTGACTAATAATAGACTTCAGTGAAGTCTGGCTAATGTGAATACTAACAAATTATCTGTGCTGATAAAATCAGAGAGAGAGATACCTGATTTTGAAGGGCGATGTGATATCTACTTGTTCTAAGTAATTTTTGTGGCAGATGATGCTGCTGAATCATATCAATTTGCCTTTCTGGGGTAAAAGCAGAAAGTTTCAAGTAGCAGGTACAGGTAATTAAGCACGCAGCTCATTAATATTGGTGCAAATGTTCTCCTCTGCAAAGGTGAAGGACAACACCACCACGGGCTCAGGCCAGTGAGCACAGAGAGAAGTGATCAGGAGCCTAGCAGGGCAGCTTTGCTTCTGCTTGGAAGGAGGCAAGATTTACAACCCCAAAAGCAATAGGACTCTCCCTCTGCCCTGCCATGCAGACCAGGCACAGGGAGATCACTTTCCTGAGGCTGGGATGACTGAAAGAGCTCAGTGTGCATAGGCACACCACAGTGCAGGCATGCCACAGAAGATTCAGCTCTAACTTTTTTTTTTTTTTTTTTTTTTTTTTAAGCCATTCACAACTAAATTGAAGAATTTATGTGTGTACAGGCACAACAGACAAAATTAACCTATAAACATATGTGTGTGGCTACGCAAGCTGTCCTAGCATACTTGAAACATCTGTACAGGGCTGCCAGAAATCATACAGGACCTGCAGAGGTCTTGTACGTTTCTCAGGCAGAATATCCTGCAAAAACTAAAATTAGGTTTGACACCCTCTGCAGCAACGGGATCTCATCATCACTGCCTTGGCTCCCGTCATTGCTGATGGCCAGTCAGGACACACACGGGGGACACAAGACACCTGCACATGAACCCTGGCATGAGATGCCTCGAGCAGCAGGTCAGTCTGCTGCACCCTGTCCCCACAGGTGACAACCAGCTTCATCTGCCTCACATTCCACCTTCATCTGCCTCGCTGCACCCGCAGCAGCGCTGGTGTGCAAGCGGCCACGCCTGCAGCAAGCCTTGCTAGCTGGTGTCCATGCCTGGAGAAAGCCAACTACTTTCCAGGGCTAAAATACACTATAACTAATTAAGTGAGTTTGAGACGTATTTCAAAACCTATTAAGCAGAAAGCTGTGCTAATAAAATATTGAAAGGGCTGACTCAATTCCCCTAAGGCAACACTTTCAGTTTTGAAAGAATACAAATTTTTTGTCAATAAGTTCTGAAACACATCTCAAAGTTGCTTAATTAGTCAGTTATAGCTGAATTTAGCTTAAAAAGGGGGCTATGGAGGCGGTCATTGAACAACTGATAGGCGCGACTTTGCAAAAGTGATGCTATAATGTTGATATGGGAGGACCTCTGGCTAGCTTGTGTGTTAACTCTCTGAGCTTGCTGATAAAGAGATATTTTCAGACACCTAAGAAGAGCTCATGTTATATTTGCACCTGAGTATTTAAGTAAAACCCTTGTATTGTGTCTCCTGAAAAATCTAAATTCCAAAAACTTGTCAAATGCTCTGTGCCAGATTCTCATGGGGTGTAATCTAAAGCAGCTCCTTAGCTTGCCAACAGCTTTCCCAATTTACATCACCAAAAAGACCTGGCCAAATGCCAAGATGTTTAGAAAAGCAGTTCCTCTTCTTCTTCAGTTTCATTTTCATATACCTCTGCACTTCACACTTCGCTCAGCTACAGAGTAGAAACAGAAGCAGCAAAGTGCTCAGAATTAAAATGTGCATTTGCCCTATTTTCCTTAGCAAAGCAGCAGAAATTTTGTGAGCTAGCCAGTCCTCTGAGATTTCCAGCCCTGTTTGGCAAATTCTCGAGGTTTGGATAATAAAATTATGGGACAATTCCCTCAGGTGCATTTTTCACCTTTTTAATATCTTTTATATGATGTATTACTTTCATGTGATGTTTCCCACAGTTCTGCTCTGATAAAACATAGAAAATTCATTGAGCAACAGTGTGCTTACAAAAGCCAGTGCTGGCAGAGTATGTCTGCTGAGGATGAATCCGAGATCATGTTTCATCTAGTAAAGCAAAGTACAGAAACACAAGGTGTCATTTTTGGACTCTGTGACCTAAGACTTTGAAAGTCTACACCTTGCCTGCTGGAAACTACTCTGCTGTGGTCTGTCTTGGAAACAAGCCTTGAAAATCTCCAGACCCCATTCACCAAGTATTTACACCAGCATGCACCAGGAATGTCTCGGCTGCATTCCCCGACTCTAACACACGTGGGCTTAGCTGAAGGCTGAAAAGCCTGATGTTTCCAAAAGAGCAAAGATTTGATGACTGAGACAAATTTTTCTGCCTCTGTCAGGGGTATGTGATAGACCCTCAGAAAAAAAGAAGACACAAACTTATTTCTCGAATATAGCCTTGCAGCCCACACTCTGCAAGATGCCCCATCCTGGAAGCAGACTGCTGGATTGACACTGGTCTAACTGCCACAGGAGAACACGGGCAACATAGACAAGAGAGGCAAACACCCCAGCTTGTGTTGTTGCGAACCTAGACATAATGTGAGCAAAGATGCAGAGGGCTACCTGAAAGGAGAAAAAACATAGCTCCTTCTATCCCTGGCCCTTTAGTGTACTTCAGAGAGTTTTCTAGCCATGCCTCCTTCTGGAAAAAAAGTAAAGAAAAAAAGAGAGTGGCAGAAAGCTTACTATTACTCTCTACAGAGAGCTTGGAGATCCCAATCTTCCTCTTATCTTCTCGTCTTCCTGCCCAAGCAAACCTGGGTGCATCACCCTCCATGTTCATCAGAGGAGGAACAGAGAAGGCAAGACAAGAAAGGTCTCTTTGTACGTCTTGCAGTGGGATTACCTAGATGAGAGGCACAAGAGAAGCAAAAAGAGTCTGTGAGGGTTGCCATGGTTTAACCCCAGCCAGTCACCAAACCCCTCACAGCCACTCACTCACTCACCCACCAGTGGGATTGGGGAGATAATCTGAAGGATAAAAGCTGGAAAACCTGTGGGTTGAGACAAAGACCATTTAATGGGGAAAGCAAAAGCCACAAGCACAAAGCAAAGCAAAACAAGGATTGATTTCACTGCTTCCTGTGAGCAGGCAGGTGTCAAACCGTCCCCAGGACAGCAGGGCTCCATTACACGTAACAGTTACTTGGGAAAGCCAGCACCATCATTCCAGATATCCTCTCTTGCGGCTGCATGGTACTTGGTTGATGGCTGGGGTTAAGCCATGGCTGAGATACTTAAGGAGGGGACATGTTCACGGGGAATGAGGATAGCAAAGAATATCAGTGCATTTGTGCCACAAAGAAAACCAGCAAACTAACAAATGAGCGAAAAGCAAAGGAACTTCAGTGCAGATTCTCTGGATTTCCTGCATCAGCCTCTAAATAGCACATCCAAATATGTGTAGTGCCATATTACCATTCAAGTGACCAATCCATATTCTCCATTTTTTCCCAAACCACTTCCTTCTTCCTTCTCAAGGTGTCCTTAAACAGTTAAGCAAAATGAAGAACATCTTCCAACCTCCCATGTATAAGTAACTTTATGTATTAAATTATACTGCCATCAATTATTAAATTAAGATTTTCATTAAATATTACAATGAAGAATATTATCAATATTGCATCTGACATAGATGGAAAAACTACATATATGGATGGATGTAATCTGTTCTTTGCTTTATGAATTCAGAGTTCCCTAGGCTGTGTCACTGATGACACAATATCCCCAAATGGTGGATTTTGTGTGTGATACATCTGAAAGATGTGCAAAAACAGATGTATCCAGACAGCTCCCCTTGGTTACATACATAAGGAAACTTCACAGAGCAAGTTATTTTAGCTAGGGCTGGCAATAATTTATTCTGAATAAATTGCCTGTATATCTGTTTCAGGCAACAGTGACATAGGAAGAATGTGAACTTTTTTGTTATATCAACTCATTTTGAGCCAAATTATGCTTCTTTTTGAGTATTTGCCATTGCAAACATAGAAGACATGTGGATCTAGATATTAGCACCTTCTAAAAGTTGGCTCAATAAAAGCTGTTTAGCACTTAAACATGGAAGCTGTTGTCAGCTTCACAGATAAGTAACTCATTCCAAATTCTGGAAATGGAAATTCTGATCTGATGTATATTTCAGGCTTATTAAGCAACTATATTTTCTAGGCCACAATTCAGTTAAAATTAACTCCAGCACTCACACTGTGACAATCCACACATGATTATGGAAGTCATAAAAAATGAACTTGATGTGGGTTCTTCTACTGTAAGTGGAGGAAAATATACTCTGGAGCCCAGACTCTTCATTCCAGAGAGCCACAGGACGAAGAGAATACCTAATCACACTGCCTTAGCTTCAAAATATTATTAAAAAGAAGAATGTGTTAGACTTTATCCTACGAAACACGTTTACTTTTCTTTTTCCTGTAATTCCCTCAAACACTGGAAGAGAGACCAATAAAAAGACACCTTTGTATGTTTATTGATTCTGCATTTTTCTCTGTCCTCTAGACTTCAAAAGGGAAATTGTAAGAAGGAACAAAATAAACACCCCATATGACAAAGCTTAAAGAGTCCTTTCAATATATCTTTTTAAATTTTGTCTTGCCTCCTGAAAAGAAGGTCTGCTGAAGAGCTCGTTGTTTTCAAAGTGTAAGAATTATTTGTGCTGCTCGTTCCCCCTGTCTTCTACTGGTCCAAAACTCACTTTTCTTTGTACTTTTCATGTGGTCTCATCACTACTGACACAAGGTCTTTTCCTAGTCACACCAACCGGAACAGTTTTGGACAGTTTCTCTGCATTCAAACCTAACTCTCTGAAATTCCATCTGCAAAAATGTCTCTCCTATTAATTTTTCTTAGCTTAGCTCTATCCCTGCTTCTTATTTTTAACTTAAGCCTAATACAATCTTAATTAAATCAATGAGAACTCTTTCATTTGACTTGAGCTGGACCAGGTAAACTTGCACCAAAAAGTTTAGAGAAGATTATTCAAGTCTTCTAGCACATGGATTTAATGAGTGAAAGTCTGTAACTTCACAGCTGAGGTGTCATACACGAGATTTCTTGTCCTCAGCAAGTCACAGTCTCAAGGTACCTGTCTTTAGACAGGCTACTTGTTTATCACAGCTACAAAAAGGTGAGGTGATGACATTTATTTTAGAATACACCTGAGCATCTGTCTGAAAACCTAAGGTGCTTTAGTGACTAAGTGTTAAAAAACACTTTTCATGCTATCAATAATCTATTGACAGTGTGGGGGTGCCAGTCCCACGTTTATTTGGCTAATTCACTCCAGATTTTTGCAAGTATTGGTGGACCAGGGCCAGGACAGAAAACAAAAAAAAGGGCAAAGCAAACCCCATCCCTCTTGAACCCTCTAAACACGACCATTCTCCTCTCTTTTCTGGGAAGTGATGTTCACAGTGTGACTAAGAAAATGATTCAGTCTTGAAAGCCACTATGTGATTTAGCAAAACAAAGGGCTGACCTCCCCAGCAGCATCAGCAGCAGAGGCACCAGCCGCTCTTGAAATATCTAAAAGGCAAATGCATTAGTATGTTCAGCCACCATGCTAGCTAATGACTAGACATTTTTGAACATATGGGACAATTATTCCAGCATATCATCAGTGAACTTTCCAGAAAAGCTAATTAAGGGGTCCTTTAAATGCTTACCACAAGGTTGGGGTTTACCAGAGCTCCTCACTAGCATTTGAAGACTTAGGCATTTTCATCTCCCCTGCCCTCAACACCTTTCCATTTCCAGTGATTGCTAAAGATGAGTAAAGCTAATTAAACAGATTTTAATTTTTTTAATCATAACTTACCTTCACTTTTATTTCCTATGCAGAAAGATTTCATTTCCCGCTGACATAAAAAGGATTTAGAATGCACTGTGGCCAATGTCTATTGATGGTTGCTGTTCTGAGCTACCTTCCTTCATATACATCTGTCCTGTAACTGCTTCTCTACTTTAATGGTTATTGCAAATGACTTTAAAAGGTAATTTATAGATTGCAGGAACAAAAGGTCATTTTCCTGGTCAATAGCTCCTAATGAGGGGTAAATTCTATGGGCAACCCTTCCTGCTGATCAGAATAATTTGCTAGGAAATGTGCAGATGACCAAAACCTCCTGGAAGCCTGAATGTAGAAACAAGACTTTTCCTTACAAGGCATTTTTCCTTTTTAGGGTTGTATCCTCTCAAGATATAAACAACAACCTGCAAACCCAAGGCAGGTGGGAAGATTGGTATCTACTTTGAATCCAAATCTGGGGCTTCTTTGAGGAGATAAACATCTCAGGATTTCAAAGTGTGAATGCAGCATTTCCAGTGTTGTGACCTCTACGTCCTTAGAAAACGCTAATAATGGAAGTGTGAGCTATTTAAATTAATAAACCTATCAGTGATTACTTGAGTCTTCATTGTTAGATAAACTACTGCTGGTAACTTCAGCAGAAGCACACAGGGGGTTATTAAGCTTGTTGGATGCGCTGAAAGACACTGTGAGGGGATGGCAAATGTGCCTTCATCAGGATGGTCTCTGGGGAAAGGGCTGTCAGGATGACTGATAGAAAAAGACATTTTCCCATCTTTCATTAAATTATTAAAATTCTCCTTTAGAAGTTTCAAACAAGAGCAATATCATAAAATATGCTGAGTTAGAAGGGGCCCATCAGGATCATCGAGTACTGCTCCTGGACACCCCAAGAGTCACACCATGTGCCGAGAGCAACACTTCTTGAACTCAGACAGGCTTGGTGCTGTGACCAATTCCCTGAGGAGCCTGTTCCAGTGCCCAACCATCCCCTGAATGAAGAATCTTTTTCTAATATCCAACCTAAACCTCCCCAGAAGACTCAGCTTCAGGCCCTTCCCTTGGGTCCTGTCACCGGTCATGAGAGTGAAGGGATTGGTAACTGCCCCTCAGCCTCCCCTCTGAAGTGAGGAAGTTGTAGACAGAGCTGAGGTCTCCCCTCAGTCTCCTCCGGGCTGAACAAGCCGAGTGACCTCAGCCACACCTCACACGGCTTCCCCCAAGGCCCTCCACCATCTTTGTTGCTTTCCTTTGGATGCTCTCAAATAGCTTAATATCTTTTATATAGTGTGGCACCCAAAACTGCCCCCAGCACTGGCGGTGAGGCCGCCCCAGCTCAGAGCAGAGCAGGACAATCCCCTCCCTTGCCCGGCTGGCCATGCTGTGCCCAATGTACCCCAGGACAGGGTTGGCCATGCTGTGCCCGATGCACCCCAGGACAGGGTTGGCCATGCTGTGCCCGATGCACCCCAGGACAGGGTTGGCCATGCTGTGCACGATGTACCCCAGGACAGGGTTGGCCATGCTGTGCACGGTGTACACCAGGACAGGGCTGGCCATGCTGTGCACGATGCAACCCAGGACAGGGTTGGCCATGCTGTGCACAATGCACCCCAGGACAGGGTTGGCCATGCTGTGCCCGATGCACCCCAGGACAGGGTTGGCCCTCCTGGCTGTCAGGGCACAATGACTCATGCTCAACTCGCCTTGGACCAGGACCCCCAGGTCCTTTTCTGCAGCACTGCTCTCCATCCCCTCATTCCCCAGGCTATACAAACACACAGGGTTGCCCCATCCCAGGTTCAGAATCCAACACTCGCTCTTGTTAAATTTCATATGGTCAGTGATTTCCCAACCCTCTAATTTGTCGAGGTCTTAATTTTGACCAGGTTGCTCACATTACAAAAATGCCTCTGATGCTGGTGGTCAGAGCAAGGTGCAATCAGCCCCATGCCTGCTGTGGTATGGCACTGGCTGGGCTGCATGTAGACGGAAAAGGACATCAGCAGAGCAAGACACAGGTCCAAGAGTGCTGCCACATCACCCCAAACCATGGCTGGCATCGCCTCTGGAACTGTCCTAATGAGTGAGCAATGCTTTGCAAAGGACCTGCTCCAGCAACCGAAAATTAAATAACAACAGGAACTCTGTCTCTCAGAACACCAAGTGTATGTAATGCTTGCTCTCATTCTCCAGCTATTTAGCACAGAAATAGTTTAAATACTTTGCAGCTGGGTTTCTCTCACATCACATTTTCAAGTGGTAATAACTTTTAATAGATATCTTGGAATAATAAATAACCATTAAAATATGTACATCTAAATGACTGAACAAAAAAAAAAATCACACAGTAACTTATATAACAAAATATCTCTAGATTTTATTTTTTAATAAAATAGGAGTTTGAGAAACCTTGATCCTCCAAACAAATATCTACTTTGAGTCAGAAAAACATCACTTGCTTCTGTAATAATGCATTTTATATGAGTAGACCCATGCACACACTGAAGTACTTATGGGACTGGAAACTAAGTCCCAGTTAAAAAAGAAGATAAAAAGAAGCTGAAATGATTGTACACATGCACCAGAAGAGTTCATATGTATTGCATCCTGTGGAATAAACATCCCTGTGTCAAGCTGCATTGCAGAAAGCTGAGCTGCGCAGATGGCAAGGGGGCTGGAACATAATTCCTCCCACCATCACCCACACACATTGCCTGGTAAAACAACAATGCCAGTGTCCTGGCTACTTCCACTTCAGATGGATGTGATCAACCGGTAGAAATGTCAGCAACTTTGCCCCTTAGAAGATCCAGCTGCATATGGGTAGATATTTTGACAGGAAGTCAAAATAAGTTTAGTTCCAGTTAGAAAGTAAACACTAGGAAACAAAATCCTCTCTTCTGTTGCTGCTCTGCCTTGCCTGGCTCATTTCTCTCCTGTTCTCAGTCCTATCTGCTTTGGCTTGACTGCCTCCTCTCAGAGCAGGAGGAGAAAAGGAGGTCTTCTCTCAGGGGAGATTGCTCTGATGTGCCTGCTCACCCAATATCCTTCATGTTGCCATAACGTCAGTCGCTTCTGCATGTTTGTCACTAAACATGTATGGAGGGTAAAAATGTTTTGCAGCTTATGTAAAAGTATAAAAGTATTACCTGTTCATGACAGGTAATCTAAAAAATAAATGAGCCAGAGCAACTCTATGCAATATCAATATAGATCAGACACACACACACACACACACACAAAAAAAGTGAAAATATAAAATTCATCAAATTTGTACCTGAATGTAGATAAACAGTATAAACTCTTAGACTCAGCAGCCAGAAAAGACGTAATCAAGGGAAATTATTTTCCTCGGGGATTGTCACGCATTTTTCTGACCAGTCAAATATCAAATACCTGCTGTTTTCTGATAAGTAGCGAAAATACATCCTGATATAGGAAGTGATGTTAAAATCTCTATTACTTTGCAATGATCTGTGCATAATACGACTTTGTCTCCCAGACCAGAAGATTTGCTCCCATATCAAAATAGAAACATGGTGATTCACAACTACCCAGCCCAATTTGGACATGGATATTATATGGGGATCTCAGGATTTTAGTAGTTTTCAGAGCAGATTTCATACAAGCTAGTAAAATGCAAAGTATAGTCAACTTCCCTTCCCAATAACAAGGTCCTAAAATGCAAATAAACATAAAAATGAATATAAATATCTGCCAAATAACCTGAAAGCTCAGCTCACAGGTCAGGCTGGTTCCAGTGTGCCATCCCAGTCTCTGCCTTCATGGACCTCGCCCTATGTACCACCCATTCAAAGCTTCCCACGTCTGTCTGAGCATTCAGTAGCCAATTAAATATTCATTTGCAAATTAAATGATGGCTTAAAATATTGGAGCTAATCTAATTCACACCACCCGAGGACTGTGCTCACAAGCTGCCTGGAAAACCAGGGAACAGGAAACCCAGGTCAGAGACCATGAATGTGGGTGGGGGTAGGGGGAGAGACTGTGGTGTCTGCAACCACACAGAAACCTGGATGTCTTTCCTTTGCTGCTTTTTATCTGGGACCTCAAGATCAAGTCTGTAGTCCAGTGTTTACATGAATGGTGCTACAGGTATGCTGTGGGCTCAACTGGATTAACCAGGGATAGGTATTTGGTGCCATCTGGGACGACATGCAGTATGAGGACGCAAGCAGGGAGTTCAGAAGGACAGAGATCTCTTATAGGTGAGGTTGTGGCTACTCTCCGTGGAGGACTGAAGTACTCAGAGCATCTCAGGCCACTTTGGACTCCAGACTGTAGGAAGAGTAGTTACCGCTCAGCCTGAATCCTGCATGCACCCGCCTGCCTGTGTGCCTAATAGCCAGGAACAGTATCCTCCTGCCTACACCACCTTTGGTGGGAGGAATACCAAACCATTAATGGTAAAACTAATAAAGAATGAAAGCCCAATTGTGTTAAGTCTTATGTATTGGCAAAAAACATCATCCAGTTACGAGAACTAGCAAGCTGTCTTCCTTCCCACTTGGGATTGCATTTGAGGAAGAAATAGAGAAGGTGGAAGAAAGTTCAAGGTCTTCTACCTTTGGGGAGATAGGGGTTTGTAACCAGGATACCATTTCTTAAAATATATCTGTTTAACTGAGAGAATATGAATAGATGAACTTGCAGGGAAAAAACCTAGTTTAGCTCATGCCCTACTTATTGTAAGGATATTAAGGACACAATCCTTTTGTCTCTAGTAACCAGATATAATCAATAATTTCTTTTGCTTAGAGATTTTTACATTGTTTGAGGACAGAAGAGAGATACAGACCCTCATGAGGATTTCTATGCTGCTCAAATTCTTGGATATCTGAGACATCCACACAGACCTGGCAGATATGACATTCAGATTATGAAAGATCGGGAAATGAAGAAAACATTGGTAGCTAAATACTGGTTGTACTGCTTTCAGTGGCAATTCTCACTGACTGCTGGTTAGAGTTTCACCAAAAGAGCAGTAAATGAGCACAATTAGTATGGTTAAGGAGCTCTCTTATTTACTGGACTAGTAGTAATTTCTGTCATCCTTTTTCCCTTTAAGAGTAAAATTAAAGATCATTTGCCTGATTTTTCCTGAGTCTTTCAGCAAGGATTCCAAGACAGAAATCAACAGTCAAAGGATCAAACATTCTCATCACTCCAGTGATTCCCTGGAAACTCTGCAGGGGAGAGAAGGTGACGTGAGACAAAGGGTCTTGTGTGTTCACCTGCCAAATTGCTCTGTGTATGCATGTGAATAAACTCACACAGTGGTTTATATTATACACAGTCCAGCCAGCATCTTGAGCAAGATGTTTTACTAAGCAGGGATTCCAACATGCTTTAAGCCTGCAACAGAAGAAAGACTGGACAAACAGAAAGGGAAAGTTTCTATCAAATACTTTTCTCTATCTAAGGACCTCTCTGGATAAATAAAACTACATTTCTGGATGTGGAAGTGAGAAAGGGAGGAAACTATGTGTTAGAAGCAGATACTGCATAGAGGTTCTCATCAGGTGGCAGGAAAAAAGCTACTCCATGAGTCACCTGGTGGGGGCTTTTGTTCAGTTTTCATTAGGATTTCTAAGGAGTTCATTCAAAGGGGAAAATGAGGAACAATAATGCTCAGAATTAAGTACACAAAGAAAACAAATGTATTTTCAAAAGCACAGATGAAGCAATGAATGCAAGCATGTAGAAGGGATTGTGCATCTTCGATGGACCACAGTATCCTGATTCAATTGTTTTCCACTTCCAAGAGGATTTCAGGGGAAATTATGCTCATAAACACATCCCAAACAACACAATCACTCTCATTCTTCTGTCCCTCTCCTTCTAGTCAATACCTCCAGCTTCCTATGACACTCTTTCTTTACAGTTTTGTTCAGTAGAAAATGACCTATGTAGCCAACAATAAAGTCAGATGGAGATGAAACTTACTGTTAATGATGTGGAGGCCAAATTATTATTTAACTTTTAAATATGAACAATACTTGGCTCCAAATCTCATTTAATCTTCATGAATATCAATTATATTTTGTCATTTCTAGACCTGTGAAAATTTCATTTCTCCAAATGAGCTCAGTAACTAACCCTCAGCCACTTAAAAAAAATGTTCCATTCTTAGATTTTTTCAATACGGATTATGAAAACATTAGTTCAAGGGAATTTATATGGCCTATTTGACATTCTTTTCCCTTTAGTTGGATTTGAGATGATATTCAAAGCTGGGGCTCTTTCCAAATCCTAAAATATTTGTTCTCTGAATAAATGACCATATGCGTGAAAAGATCAGACATGGGTACATCATATATATAGCAACTGTTCGCTGACCATGTAAACTAACAGTCTTGCATTATACAATTACTATTTTTTTCACAGTGTGCATTTCATTGCTGTGGATGAGACTGCAATGTTTCAACGCAAACATACCCCTAGGAAAAGAATGCAAAGATTTCTAAATTTTGTACATTCACCACCAAACACTCAGGAACGGGAACCATGGAAAACTGTGAGCAATGTCTTTGAGAGGGAGCTTACCTCTTGGAGGAGGTGCTCCATAGGAAACTCCTTATCAGCCAGGTTCCATTCTCAAGGTGTATGGAGGAAAAAGGCTGCTTTGGGTGCCTGTATTCCTGCTTAAAGGCGGGCACAAACCCTGACGATGGTGGTAGACAAGAAGACCTGCAGCATAAGGATTACCCTCTGGCCCCAACAAACGCACCAAAAGACCTACAGCCCTAACAAACCCAGGGCAGGCCTCAGTTCCCACCACTCCTCCCTGCCTTGCTTTGAGCAGTAAAAGAAATTGCCATCAAACACCGTACAGTAGCACCAGTCTCTGCAGTCTCAGTCCTTGCTGGTTCCTGGCCCTGGGTTTGTCTCCTGACGTTTGACTGGGATCTACTTCCCAGTGCAACTGTAGAGCTGAATTCCCAGCCTTGAGTCCTGACTCACACAGCCTGTTTGTAGGACTTTGCAGTGGCCCCAGCTGGTGCAGAGAGACGATGACTGTTTTTTTCCATCCGTGGTCTGGATGAGCAGCTCTGAGTGAATAGCCTGTGCAGCAGCTGTGCAGCCTGGGCCATCTCATGGGATGGGTTTTAATTTCCCCTGTTCCTCTTCATTCCACCCTCTTGGGTTTTACGTGGGTGGAGTTTTAGTTCAGCCTAAATGTCTAAATCTGTTGCCTGAGAAAGAGGTGCAATCTGAGCCCCTTCCTGTATTACGTGTTCAAACTGCTGACCGCAAACACAATAGGTTTCACGGCGCTAAGGGCCACCTGTTGAAACTGTTCAAAGGCTCCCCCACCCATCTGCATTCCCCACCGCCTGTTTTCCTGCCTCTGACCCGAGCGTCTCTCTCCGAGCCACTTGCCCAGTGTGACGGGCTGCAATCATTGCAGCGCTGAACCGATTCAACATCTTGAAAAGCTAATTAACTTCATAAAAAATTCATATAGGCATGCAAATACTGTGGCCCAGATAAATAATTAACTGAGCTCTTCCACACCAGCGCCAGCGTGCTTCAAGGCTGCCCTCTCTTGCCAGGCCTGCTCAACAATTATTCAAGATGTGCGTTTGATGATTCTCCTCAAGGTGTACACCCCACGTGGCAGCTTAATAAACAACATACATTGCACAGTCAACATTGATTTACACATCTTCTGAAGAGATGATGCATGAAATGATCAGAAAAGTCAATAATGCAAGCAAAATGTATGGGCTTGAGATAAGTAACAGAAAACAAAATCAATGCCTTCCAGCTATTATCATCATGAAGTAGAGTTCATAATAGATAACATTAAGTTTGAACAAGTTGCATCATTCTAATACCTGCAATCAGCTGTCACTTCTGACAATAATTGCCAGAATGGTATTCATATAGGTATACGCTGATTCTACTTCTGGTGCTAAATGCATTTAGCTGAACAATCAGGGCAAACAATCTGACGAGCCAGATATTTTATTATTCTGACATTAAAAAAAAATCAGACTGCAGAGCCCATTAATCATGACCTGTATTGCCATGTACATACAAATATTCCACTGGAGAAAGCCAAAAAGCTTGCTACAGGCCTTCTGGAATGAGAACTGGAGGAAGATGATCTGGTGGGTGGGGTCACCCTATCACTAGCTCCGAGGGGTAAAATTCAGCACAAAGAGGCAGCCGACATTATCAGAGCACCAGAGCAACAATGACTCAATCACACAGCACAGGTAGCGATACACCTCAGCTTTTTATCCAGAGCTTTACATAGGACTTATCATATGTTTTCATATCAGGGATTTCTGATAGCCTCAGGATGCAATCAGTATGAAAGCAACAAAAGAGAAAGCTCTGACCGCTGAGGGCTTGTCAGCACAGGAAGCTATTGTGACACGTGGGAAGGTGTGAACTCAGAGAGCAAGGCTCTGGTCCTTTTGGAAGCTGATAGTCTGACATGCAGTAAAGGAAACTCACACGAGGCTGTCTGAAGACGGAAGACATTTCTACATGGAGAGCTGGAGTTAAACATCTAGAACACAGTAGCCCTCAAACCTCCCTTTGAAAATATTTCTCACAGTATTTCAGTGAGTATAACCTATGCCACTAAGTAAAACCAGGAAGAGTTGCCGTCAGCATGCAAGAGAGGGTGCCAAACACGGCTTGAGCTATTTGTGGAAACAATCGCCCTGTGTGCTGCACAGAGGGCTGGTAATGACGGAGTCACTTCCCTTCAGCCAGGAGCATGAATTTGACTTCATGCATTCACGATACAGCTTTGACCAATTGATGGTTATTCAATGGCAATAAAAAATACATTGGCAGTCTCAGTCCAGCTCCTCACAGAGCCATAAAATGCTCACAAAACCAAAAGAAACAGTGACTGTGCCCTTTTGAGAGCAGCAGAGACACGGAGAGGGAATGGGTTCCTCCTCCTTCCTACAAAGCAGGAGCAGATGTAGAGCCTCGCCAGGAGGTGGTGGTGTGGGGAGCCTGCAGCAATGTAACCATAACTATATTTCTGTTCCTAACACTGGGGGGGTAAAAAGGGAGAATAAGGATGATGAGGTGATGATAAGGGAGCTTTGGGGAAACTGCGCCCTGAGTTGCAGTGTCACAGCTGAATGACTACCCCAGCAAATTAATTTTACAATGCTTTTGATTTGATCCACAGATGAGAAGACAGTTTCAGCTGAGTTCTGTTTTCAGGGACCCATTCATCTCCTGAAACTAAAAGCCAAGCTCATAAAGCACAAACCCACACAAGCTAAAACCAATCAGTAGCTTCCCCGAATCCCTGCAAAGCCAAACCATTCAGTGCCACACTGCTCTGCCAATAATAGTAACAAGTAACACTACACTCGGGCTGTAATTTTTCATATCCACTGTGCTGTTGTCATATGATTTACTATGCTAGCACTGAGAGCCATTGCCCAAGCCTTGTCTTCACACTCCTCCTGATTTACTTAAATCTTTTTACTTTTATCAGCCACAGGGAATGGGGACACTTACATGTAACAACTGACAATTTGAACAGAAAATACAGAGAAAAGCTGTGTAAAGCAAGTGGCTGAGATTATAGCTGTTGACTTCTAATATTATTTGACAGATGAGACTGCTGCAATTATCCTCTGCTCATGGGTTCCATTATGGGAACAAGAAGCACACAAAATAAGAGCAATTTCCCAAACAATATATAGGTCCACTTAACTTTGTCAAGAGCCATTTCTGCAAGGGAAGTCCTCCCTGGTTAAAGATACAAGGATAATGTGTTGGCAACTTCACATGAGCATTTAGTGCATTCCACATTAACTGTATTTTCAGTTGTTCTTTTTCTGCTCTGTTTGAACCAAATAGGATATTATTTCTAAAGGTATTTGTTTGAAGAATAATGTTGTGCTTACTGCTGTTACCTCTCTCAAGAGCCCTTTTCTCTTTTTTTCTTTTTTTTTTTTTTTAAGAAGGTGTTTCAGAAAGTTTGCAGCTCACAAGATCACTCTGGACTTTTGCAGAGTCCTGCATCCCCCCGCATCATCCCATCCCTGTGCCCCTTCTAACTCCCTGTACCAGGCAGGAAGGCACCAACCCCACACAAAGGTTCCTACTCTCTCCTTCTCCATCCCTCTTTCTTTGAATGCTCTGCTTCAGAGAGTGGTCCTGAGTCCCACACACCACCCTGCAGACCCCACCATATCCCTGGCCTGCCCCAAACCACTGCCACACTCCCTCTCTGCTCCACTGGGACCCATTCCCAGCCGGCACAGCCAGTGCAGATGAATGCTGGGGGTGGGGAGCAAAGCAAACAACATGGCCAAGTGGTTCCTCAAGAGCAAAAAATTGTCATTCTGGGGACGGGGAATGTCTCATGCAGACCACTCTGCAGGTCCAAAAGCAAGCTCATAGTACGCAACAGAGACACGCCGGTACGCAATCAGATCTCAGAGGAAGGGGGAGATCTGAGGTTCCAGATTTCGCTAAAGCAAATACACAGTAAGTGCAACCATCTTCTGAAGTCTTCCTGTGCCAAGTCCAACCTCTGTATCCACACAGTGGAGTGTGAAAAAAGGAACATTCATCCTGCTTTAAGTTCAAACCTCAATACAACCTTAGCAACAGATTCACTATTGGCGTATCCATAATATATTTTTGAGGTTGCCCCATCGCTTTGACTTGTGGAGCTATTTATAGATCAAAGGGAGTTTCTTTCTCTAGGAGGAAAAAAAAATAAGAAATGAATTTTCTGAAAGCAAAGGTGAAAAAGCAATGAGAATGAAAATAGAGGGAATAACCTGTGGCCTAGGCAGTAGTTATTAATTCTTCCCTCCAGGGCAATCAGTGCTGAACCATAGTGGAGTGAATATTTTTCAGCAACCTTCCCCAGCCTCTCACACATACTTCAATATCTTCTCCTAGATGTGCCTAGGACCTAGTGCTGCAGAGCCTGGTGGGAGAAATACAACTGGGAATCACTGCAAAAACAATTCAGGCTAACCTCAAATTCCTGATTCTCTTCCTTGGAGGCTGAAGGTGTTCATCAGTTTGGGGGAGATTTTTTTTTGGTCCCATCCATTGTCATTCAGCAAGCTCTCATCCAGGAAACAGGCCTTGCTTATCCTGAAGTATTACTAACCACTTGGTTTCCATGCTGTCTTCTGGCAGTGAGTTTCATGGCTCAGTCAAGAGCAGAGTCACAGATGATGTGAGGAAAAACAGACCTTGACCACAGACAGTGGGACAGAGTTTCTCTCCATGTCCAACAGTATGACCACCCAAGGAAGAGACCTGGTAAGGGGGAAAATGCCATCACTCTCCAAGCCTACTCTGGAGGAAGGGTCTGACCCAGCTGCCCTCGCCTAAACAAATACCCTGGCCTAAAGTAACACCAGGAAGCATCCTTCAGGCTGTACATGTGGAATGTCCTTAGATGTTTGGGAATAAGGATAGAGTAACCTTTTACACATTTCTGAGAGATAGATTTATGTCAGAAGAGAAAATTAATTTCAGAAGTCAATAGGAAAGAAAAGACAAGCTGAGAGCATTCAAATGTCAAACTCACAGACCCCGATGTCCTCCAAATTATACCATTTTCCTATTGTTTGAATTACTAACTAATGGCATCCAGAATGCGAGGAACAAAACACGTGTTATTTGTATTTCTTTGCCTTTTACTTTCCTCCCTTCACCACACCACTAGGCTTTTCCAGGAGGCAAGCTGGCTCTTTCCTGGGAAGTGACCTTTGCTGGAGGGCAGGCAGATGGCAGCAGCCACAGAGGAGCCCAGTTCTCCTCCTTGACCATGTGTCACTCAAAAGCCTTGAAGATCTCTGTGCTGGAGACCCCAGGTCTCCTCCTGAATCTGGGTCACTGGCAGCACAAAGCCCTGCTGAAGGCACCCACGTGTGACACAGACCCGTCAAGGACCATTCCTCAGGGGCACAGTGATGCCGAAATCTGCACTGTGCAATTGCAATGATTTGAGCTTCAGGGATTTCTTTTTTCTCTTAATTTTTTTGTTATTATTATTTCTTGTTCAGCCCTTGCAGTCTTGGTCTCTTTAGCACAGATCTCCTCACAAAGGCAATTCTCGTACCAGAAAGCCTCAGATTTGCCCTCAGCTCTTCCATAGGCATTGATTAGGGGTCTTTTTTCTCTTTCTCTTAAAAAAAAAAATCAAAAAAGAAAAGGGACATGATTTAAAACTAAAATAGAATGAAGTGCATTGTACAAAGGATTATTTCAAGTAATTCTCCTTGAAACTGTAACAAAGGAATGTTTCCTGGGGATTAAATGGACTGTCAGGTAATCAGAAAAGTTGTTTTAGGTTTTCCTCAAGAAGAAAAGAAGCATTTTGGATGGATTTTGTTTCTGGTGCTTTGTGACATTTTACAGCTTATTCCCTCATGTCACACCAGTTTATTTCATTATTCATAAACATGCTGAAAATGATCACAGGAGCTATGGGGCTCTTACACACCCAGCCACTAAGCCCTTTTCTCCCCATCCCATTGCAGATGCAAAGACCCAACCCTTTCAATGTCTTTCCATAGGGATTTTTTTCTAACCACTGCTCATCCTGCTACCTTTCTTGTAATGCACACGGGATTCCTGGTATTTTACACACTACGCAGGACTCTCAGATGGCCTTGAAGGAGAAATCACATGCAAGAGAGAATGAATTTGTCCCTGGGGTTGAAATCCAGAGATTCAGCACCCAGGAAACCTTGCATACAGTCTGGGTGCAGTCCTTATTCCTCTGTGAAGCACTTGGGGTGATAACACTAAAGCCCACTCCCACCATCAGTTCCAGGATGACCCTCAGACCTGGTCTGGTCTCTCTCACCACACTTCTACCTTGCTTGGCACTGCAGGCGACAGGCTGCCCCTTCTCAGAGCTGTTGCTCAGACACAATTTCCAGCACCGTGTCTCTCTTCCACCCCCAACAGCTCTATGCTCCTGCCTAATCTGCCACCCAATGCATAGGGAAGCCTTAAAATGGCCCTGGACTGGCACCAAAATTCCCTACAAGCAGCTGCTTCTCAGCTGCTCCAGCCCACATCCACACCTGCGAGCTCAGCCCTCTTCCCTCACCCTTCCCAAAGCCTTCAAGGGAGCAGCTAAGACAACCTGAAGCACAGACATCCACCACACCACATCCAGCTCCACGCCCTTTACACACCAAGGGGAAGGAGTCCCCCTCCCTCTGCTCGGCCAGGAGCAGCCAGCGGCACAGGCAAGCAGAGCGGAGCCCCAAAGGGAGGCAGCCTGGGCTGAGGGGAGGGGGTATCGGAGATGCTCTCTGCCTCTGTGGGGAGGGAGCCCCACCAGCTGGCCCCTGTGGCCAGCCCGGCCCGCAGCATCGACGTCCTTTTGGACTGCTAGCTGCTACTGGGTGCCCAAGCAGCAAAAGACACCCACATCCATCTGTGCCTAGGCAGCCAGCTTCTGCTAGAGCAGCCAGTCTTCGCTCTCAAAAAGGGCGTGGGAAATGGGGGCTTAAAAACCACTATGACTGAGCGTGGAATGGTAGCTTGTCCTTCATTGGCTCTCCACGTGGCAGCACTGTTAGAGGTGACAAAGCACAGCCCTGTTCTGTGGTGTTGACCCAGGAGTCAAACACTGGACTCTGTGCCACAAACAGCCTCCACTTCTCACAGACTCACAGGACACGGTTCCCCTCATCACATGCTATGCTGAGCCTGCTCCAGTCTGGAACAATTGCTCCTTCATGTGTGCGACTTAATTTTATCTCTTACTGAGAGAAAGGAAGACTTGAAACTCCTAATGGCCCTGTAAAATTAAGATCTTTTTCTTATTTTATTTTTTACTTTTTTAATCTAAGGACAAGGTTTTCTTTTCCATGAGCTGCTTCTTTCTAAAAGAATTCTTATTCCAATTACTCAGACACCTGCTGGTGTCCCAGCAGCCCCCTGGCAGCGGGGAACCCTCTCGGGCTGAGCAGGCGAAGGAAACAAAGCCCAGAACAATGTTGTACAGGGAAAAAGTACACACACCAGCAAGCTGGAGAGCACAGCAGCAAATGTGTTATTAGTCTGACATCACAAGGGCCTGCTTGTTTGTTTGCTTTACGCTTTTAAATCCCGGCGCTCTCTCTTGCCGTGCCACATGTTGAATTTTTCTTGATTAAGTTGAGATTTTTATTATGCAGTGGCCCCAGAAGAATTACAGAGGGGAAGGAGAAAGCCCAACTGCATATGGCAAAGGCAGTGAGATAGATACTGAATTCCTCCAGCTTGAAATGACAGACAGTACAAATAAAGCTCCTTTGTAGCTGCTGGAAGACGTAGCATGTACCAGCCCATCTCAACAAATATACCTTGGGAAAAGCCAAAAGCAGGATCAGAGATGCACAGCGAGGGAAATTTTAAAGCTGCCAGTGTGAGTTTCTTCAGACACAATATGTTTGTACAGTACTGAGCACTGTCAATTTTGACTGTGTAGCAGGAGTAGTAGTAATAATAATAATAAAAATAATGAATTTCTTAATTGTTAGTTATTATTGTTATTATTTTAGGTGTCTCCAAGTCTTGAACCGTAAAAATTGCACTGGCCACAAAAACCATCCGACTCCTCTCAGCTAAGTATGCAATGAAGCGGATTGGCTCTCCTGGCCAGACCATTTGGGTTACATCTTTCAGCCTCATTTCCCTCCTTCCAGTGAGGGCTGTGTTTTGTGAGAGATATGCTAGCATCAAAGCCAGTACGGCAGGATATCCTCACTTGGAAATAGCCTTCAAGCAGACCTGCAAACTCTGTTGAAGTTTGCATTATGGTGCCAGAGCAGCACAAAACAGCTCTAGCATCTGGCCTCAGGGGCTCAATCAGTTCTGTATGAATACTCATATGATGCAGTTATCATCAGCAAAGCTCATAGCTAAGCGCCTTGCTACCAAGTCTCATGGCTTTGATTTAAGGAGCTCCCAGTAATCTGGGACACTACAATTAACATATTTAATAGAGCGACTAATGGCAAAGAAAAAGGGGGGAAACCTGCAAACTGCAGCTTATGCTGATGTGAGGGTGGGAAAGGAACAAAACGCAAAAAGTTTCAAACTATGCGAAAGGCACACAGAGACTAAATAGTTTCTCCCTTTTATTCTGCAAAGTGCAAGGAAAAAAAAATAATCACAGAAATTAATTGTCAGTAATCTCAGGCAGATTGGTTCATCTTTTCAAAGGTAATGTACAAGATTTAAACATTTACTTTGAGACACCTTGACCAGCTCATCAATAGGCAGATGATCTGCATTTTATGAACACCAAATCCTTCCAAAATGTCCCACATAGGGGCACACAAAATATACAGACTTATTTTTAAAACATACCTCTGTTCCCTACCTGCAGGAGGTCACAAACCATGCAGATGTGTTATTAAAAGTGTTAGGCAACAACTAAGGGTTCAATAAAGTCATCTGTAGTTGTTCCAGGTAAGAAAATGGCAATGGAATTAATCCCGTTTATAAAGAGGATATAAACAAAAGTAGAATTCCTTATTTAAGAACAGAAAATGCTATTACAATTATGATAAATAAAACATAGCTCTTCTGGTTAGCTGGGGACTTAGTGCACTGATCTAGCTTGGGACACAAGACCAGCTTCAGCTGGCTTGGAGAAGCAGCAGTTCATCTGATCAATGACCAGGTAATAATAATGTATTACATACCATATTGCTGAGTTATAGTCATGCAGTGCTGTAGCAATTGCCAGACCAAAACTCTAGCAAGATAGCCGGGTGACTAAATACATATTTATCTTTTACAGTGTCTTTTACATGGTTATTTAATAATCTCCAAACCAAGTATTCTAAACTGAAGAACTAGTTTCTAATTATATTCAAATGGGTACCTAAATAACCTTAGTTCTGCCTTGGGTTTACTGTATGCAGTATACCATGTAGCACATTCATTTCATACACTTATTTTAGCCCGTAAACATAAAATGATTACAGAGTCACTAAAGCAACTATGGCACCATATTAGATAAAATTACTCTTTGAGCAAGGTCTTCCAGATTTCCAGTGTCGTGTCTTCATTGTATCCCCCCACCGGAGAGTGAAGGCCAGCTGTCCTTAGAGAAGAGGTTAAGTCACGTTCAAATGACAAAGAAAACCAGAGGTCTTTTTTTTTGCTTAAAGCACTCTGGGGTTTTATTCCTTCTAGAAACAATAGAGGAGGGAAGCGATGTTGAGAGATGGCAAGTGTTTAAGGAATTTCCTCCAGCAGAACATGATTTTTCAGTGCTGGCAAGAAACTATATTTGGCAAAAAATGACACTAAATGGAAGATTATCATATTTCTTTAACAATGTAATCTGCAGACAAGAGGTTTTTCCATCATTAATATAGGTCCAGCTTTAGGTGCTTACAGAATCTGTTTATAATCAAGCTAGTTAATGGATTTACTTGTAGACTTAGGCAATATATGAACTATTTATAGGGTATGGGTAGCACTCATCTGTGCTCATTTGAGTGCTCTAAGATTCAGGTACTCAGGTCAGCTGGGCATCTGGACTCCCTCACAGAGGACAGAAAAAGCAGCTCAGCAGTAGGGAGCTGATTTATTGGACTGGGTAGAGCTCTTGCTCTCCAGACATGACCAGTGTCCATATGCACACCTGATTTTTTAGAAACATTAGATAAATCCCATTCCTATTAAAAGTGGATTATGCTGTTTCCAATTCCTTGGGAGTAGTGTTGGCTAAAATAGCTTCAGCCCCACCACTCCTACTTGTCTCCATCCCCTCCAATCCCCTAGAAAGGCTGGTTAACCCTCTCGTTTGCACCAACTCAGCTAACTCAGAGATATAAAATTATTTAGTTCTAAAGAAGCACTTTTTTCCTATTATCCATCTGTTTTTCTATTATCTTCCTGTCATAATCTTTTTTCCACAGTCATCTCATTTCACCAGTCCTGGACACACCACCAGCAGAATAGCCACAAGGCAGCAGATCCTTGTGTGAGGGCAAAGAAGGGTGGGAGAGGGTATACTGGATCCATTGATGAAGGATCCATAACATGGAGCTGCACCCTAATTTTCAAGAGGACCCCGCATTTTTGTGCTCATTTGGACAACTCAGAGGCTATATACAGCACTCAACACTTCCTAGGTTAGAGACCCACAGCCTCGTCTTCCCAGCAGGAGCATTCTGTTCATCCTCCTTCTTCAGTGTTCCCTTATCCCTCCTCTTCAACTATTGTGTGCCTGAAAGGCAGAGCACAAAGTCTCCTTGTCCAGCTGGCCATCAATGAGATGAGCCGCCACAGCACTGTGATATCCTCTGCACCATTCCTCCTTCGCACCTGCTCTTTGCCAGGCTCTTTCACAAGGCACATCTACCCTGTGCCCCTTCAACAATTCTCCATAAAATTGTCCCTAAAAGTCATGGGGCCAGGACACCCACCTTCTTTAGCATTTCTGCACTCCTGCCTTGGTCTACCACACACTACCCAGCCCGGATTTGTGCTGTCCCCCAAGGCCAGAGAAGCAAACCTTCCTCCACCCCCACACCAGTTCCCTGCTTGGATCAGACAGCTCGCCTGCAGCTGTGTGTGGCCTTGTCCCAGAAACTTTTATCCTAAAAATTTAGTAGAAGAGCAAAATACCTCCTTGATACCCCACTGTTAAGGTCGACAGAATGACTCCAGGAACGAACTGAGTGCACTGGAAGAGGAAAAATCTGAGCAAAGTAGAAAATAAATGAATAATTCCTCTAGAGATATTTAGACACGCACATACACATACGGTGAGATTTTACAACTTAATTTGCTTGCGAATGGCGCTGAACTGATTCAGTGTGGTTGCTACAGTAGATGTGTCCCCTAAACAGTAACTCAGTGCACAGAGAATTATGTTCATTCATGCATCAACATTTTTGACTTAGATACTTCTTTATTCCAAAGATTGTTGATTAGCCCCTTTCAAACTCAGTATCCGCTGTCTGCGCCTTTCATGAATCATGTTCGGCACAGGACATTGCTGATGCTTTGTCACAAACAACCTAGGAATAAAAAGATCGGCATTTCAGTTTATTTTTCCTGCATCTTGTTAAAAAGCATACTAGGAATTTTGAAGAAACCTAATGCATAAATACATACTTTGTCTGATTCAATAGCATATACAATTCAAATGACACTGCATTAGAAAATCAAGGGGCTGTTGTTATTCACCAACACATCAAATACGATTTATTTCTTTACCTTGACATTAGTCAGAGGGCCAAATCAGAAAATGATCCAACATCGCTTAACTGCCTGCCCCACCTTCCCCTCAACGAGCAACCAGAAAGCCACTGACCGCTGTAATACAAAATGCTATTTCTTTAATCTTATCAACCATCACCTCTTCTGAGCCGTGAGGACAATAACAGATCGGTATCAGCAATCTCAGCCCTTCTCAGACAGTTGGGGGCTTGCATATCTTAACTGATGTGCCTAATTAGATACAGCAGTGATTCAGCCTTCAGCTGCGATTCTGTGGTGCTGCTTCCAGGGTGCATCAGCGTGCTAGGCATCACCCGGTGACTGAGGTGTTTACTCTTCGTCACAATCGCTGTTATCTGTCAGAAGTGATACCAGACTGCTTTCCAAAGAACACCACTCCTTCCCTTATTTATATGGAAGTACTTTCACCAGAAGGAGCAAGCTATCTTTGACTGAATGTTATTCCAGTGGAAGATAATAGCCTGGAAATCTTGGTGTCTTTGAGCCCTGGACAGGAAAGTACAGGAAGTCTGCTGAGCTTTCCTGGGGTGTCACATAGGAACACTGACACGTTACTCATAGCCCAGGCCTGCTCCCTCTGCTTAGTGTCATGGAAAGACCTATCTATAGGCTGCAGGCTTGTGAGTTCTTACATGTCATTAACTGGATGAATCTTCTCTTCTCTTCTCTTCTCTTCTCTTCTCTTCTCTTCTCTTCTCTTCTCTTCTCTTCTCTTCTCTTCTCTTCTCTTCTCTTCTCTTCTCTTTTTTAGGTGGAATGACTTTCAGTATCTAGCAACGTGAACTAAAGATGAATTGTTGTTCTGGAGGGGAAAGGTCTGTATGTCATTAACCTCATCAACCTCTGTTGATTTAACAGAGAATGTAAGCAAAGAAACATATCCTAAATAATGGCAAAAAAAAATCAGTGTTTTCTCAGGCTTTATCCTTAGATTAGAACAGCAAGAAAATCCTTCTACAAACTTTAAAAGTGTGAAAGCCATGGTAGATAACACATTGTATTTACAGATTTAAAATTATAACACTCCGTAGCTAAAAATCTAAGTGCCTCAGTCCAGGAAATCTTTTGCCAATCCGGGGCAAAAAGCAGATCTCTGCTGAAATAAGAAGATGGCACCTACTTATGCAAGCCAAGGATATTGCTCCTTAATATCAAATCCTATTATCACTTCTACTTACTTGCCAGTTGCTGCATTTAGTGCTCTGTTTTCCATTGCAAGAGTAGACCCTTAAGGGAAGCTAGAAAATCCAGCTCTTTATCATGTTTTCAACTCTAATAGGAGATGTACAAGGCCCTGAATTCAGCTCTTTGTGAATAAAAAGGCTTTTAATTCATCTTAAAGGAAACAATTAGAGATCATCCAGAGCATATAAATTAATCTGATTTTTCTTTTCCTCTATCAAGGCTATTGTATATATCTTTTCTTTTTCTTCCAGGTTGGCTTGTATTTTCTCTCAGGTGCAACTGAATTTTCCTAAGGCAATGAACTGAAAACGAATCAGCAACATCTGGAGTTATCGACGCTTCTGCCAAATAAAACGAACACGTCTGAAGAGAGCTGTTTCTCAGAATAAAAAGGGAAGTGATGACTAATAAGGAAATGCAATTTACCAAAAATATCTCATTTTGCATTTTCTTAAATATATCAGACTTGTAAGTCTCCTTGACCACCTAAAAGTCCTACTTAAATCATGCAACAGTAAGATTTGGCAAGAAAGAACAAATACTTCACAGTTTTATATGCTGTTTTGAGGTGAATGCAAGTTTAGAGAGAATTCCGTAGTATCTAATAAACCACAGACTTTGCATTTGAGTTAACATCCCTCAACTTTCATCAACAGAAAAAGGCAAAGTAGGATTCATCACACTTTTCAGCAGACATCTCAAGTAGCTCAGTTTAACTGCACCCTAAAAGCAGCAGTTACTCTCTCTCAACTGAAAAGGCAGCTCAAGACAACTTGCTCAGCCATGACATCTATACCTGTTGATGTCTAAAGCTAGGAAATATGAGGGTCACCTCCCAAAAATGTCCTGCAGAGTAATCCCCCCTTACATTCCTCCTCTTAGCTTCTCCTTGATATAACAGGCACACTTCTGAAAAGGAGGGGACCATTAACCATAGACAAGAGAGGCTTTTGTCTTCTTTCTTAAGCACTTTTCTTAGACGTCCTTAGACCTCCTGAAGAGGTGATATGAACATAAGCATTTATCTGTTACTTAGCTTAACTTTCTTGTCCCTCCTTCTAAGCCTTTACTCTTAGTCTTCCTTCCCATCCTGTTTCTTTTTGTCCCACCTTAAATTTCATTCTCTAGGAGCCCTCCTTATTCAAGTCCCTCCAAAAAATCATTCCTACCCAGCTGACTCTATTAATCCTGACCTAATGTGCTAACAGCTCTGCCAAACAGTTACTGGAACTGTCCTAGTGTGCACCTTCCTTAAACAGCAGTTGTGGGATCTTGTCACGTACAAATTGTTCTGTCCAGAATTTCACTTACAGGCTAACCATGAGCACCTGGATGAGACACCTATGGTAGGTGTGTAGTCACTCAAGTCAATGAAGCAGCAGACCCCTCCAGAGGAGCCCTCAGATCACGTGTAGATTTAAATTCCCCATGAAGATACTAATTTCTTTTCACTGGTTACACAGAAGGAGGCCTGAGTGGTAATATTCCTTGTTTTATGTTATCCCTGAAGTGCCAAAAGATCATGAGTTTGAATCTTTTCTTTTTGTGGGAATACATCTTAACATTACTTTTAATGCTTGGAAATAATAAATACAAACAACAACAGAGGCACAGAACTTTTAGTTGCCTCAGGGCACTCTATCTGTTCTGGAGCCTATCCTCACCTTAAGTTTAGTGATACCTCAGCCGCTACTGATGTTAAGAGGAATGCTGCATCTGGCAAACTAAGGCATGTTGACGTTACCGATGGACCCCATTGACCAGCAGTGCAAATAAAGGGGAAAAAAAATGCAGCAGTGGAAGGCAAAGGGAAATAAAACCAGGCTTTATACCTTTACTAAAACCCTCTGATATCCTCTCTCTGTTACTACAAAAGCCAAGGGATGTTGCAAATTTGGATACACTGGAGAGCAACTTTCTTCTCTTTGATGTTGCTGATGAAACAACAGGTCTCTCCTCTCTTCACATTCAATACAAACAGGAAAGGGACTCAACCCAGCATGAAACTGGGAGCAGTGCCTGAGCTGCCCCTCTCCTGCTAACAGCAGGGGGATGGGTGCTTAAAGCAGGGAAGGTCATCCTCAAAGGTACGAGGGGTTCAGAGAGAGGTGGCAGGTCTCGGGGAGCAATCCAAGGTCACCCTTTGGCAGCACAGTCCCAGCGAGCAAAGGAGAGCACATGCCAGGATCTGCCCCATCCCATACAAGTATTTAGTCAGAAGAAAGAAACTCGACAATCTTCCCCTTCAATTTTTTTATTATTTGAGGAATGCATGAGGAAATCACATGATCCATTCAGCCTAACTAGCATAAACTTAGAAAAGCATGTGGCTTGAATTATACAGCTTTTTCTTATCATTAGTATTTTTCCTTCAAATCTCACATTTTGTTAGGCTCACAGAACAACAGCAATGGCTGTCCTGCAGCTAATTTGAGGCCTGCCAATTCCCTGTGACTGCAAACAATCTGCAGCTTACTGGATAAAGTGTCTTCTTTGTATTTCAAAAATAGTCAGCACCAATCCAATTAAAAATGTTTCTTTTCTTTCAAATATTATATTGTTCTGAGCGTTTCTCTGTAAGCAGGGAACCCTGGATTACATTCCTCTCCAGGGGATCCTAAATGTTTATACAAATCACAGTAGGCAGCATTACAACACTTCCAACTTTTGCCACATGCACTTTGTGTAAACTCGAACTTGGTCAGAAATCTGTCACACTGCAAACTATAAAAAAGAGAAATGAAAGGAAACTGTCTCATTTTTGTTTCTTTTGAGGACATAATTCTATTAACAGTTCTGTACGTCTTTTTCCCCATCAATTTAATTATGGATTAATTAATTTCTAGCAGTTTTCTAAAACCCAGCAAAATACCATCTGACCCAAAACATTTCACAGCAGGGAAAAAAGACAAGTTAGATAAAGAAAAAATTCATCCTTTGGGGGAAAAAATGATAGATGAACAGGCAAGGGTGGAAAAAAGATCAGCTCTCCATTTTCCTCAGCAAACACATGTCACTGCATGTCTTGCTCATAACATTTCACTCCTTTCCATTTCTGCACATCATGCCCCAGACCGAGCCTAACTACAAACTGGTGATGCAGCATCCAAGGACTTCTTATTTTATGTTTTTTCTTGAGGACATCAGCATCAAAGTCGTTGAGATACATCCATGGCCATGACTTGCCATTGGTGCTGTTCCACAGTCATGAATCTCTTTTCAAACGGCACACAAAGCCTGAACATGCTTGGAGGTGCAACCCGATGATTTAGCTTGTGTCTCAGGCTGAGGCAATGCGGTGAGAAATAGCAGGGTCTATATTACAAATGCCCAGTATTACAAACCCTGTCACAGGTTACATTTATTGTTGTCCAAGATAATTTCGGGAAGGGCTTGAGTTTGCACCCTTTTCTGTGAGCTTGTGTGTTGCTCCTACCAGGTAGGTTGTGACTGCCATCTGCTTACATTTATGTTTTTATAGGGCCTTTTATCACAGGGCTCCCAAAGCACTTTACACACTTACACCTTGATTCTCTGTTGTAACAGGAGGTGAGTTTAAATTAAAATAATGTGCAGGTCATAATCTTGGAATTGGGCTTTAGAGCCTCCTTTTTCACCTCTCAAGTGGGGCTATTACAAAGCAGGTACAAATAGCCAGAGCCAGGCATTTCAAGCCACAGTATGAAAATCAGGATATTTCTGCAAACAGAGAAAAGAGAAAGACTTAGAAAAAAGGGAACCATGTTTCACATGCATTGCTGATAAATCTCACAGTGTAAAAGAGAAGCACATCTATGCCTTTGATAACTGTGCAGGGGGATAACACTCCACTTGGCATGAAGAAAAAGAAGCACAACTCAAAAAAGCACTTGTCTCCTTGTCCTTATAAACAATTATTGGTGGATGACTACTGCATGCAACAGGGAAGCCCAAAGAACGGAGAAGTCTTCTTTCAGCAAAAGAGCTGCCCCACTTCAGGGAGGGGGAGATGATGTTCTCAGCTATTGCAGAAGGTCACAGTGGCAGGCCAGGAAAGGCACAAGATGTGACATGTCCCTCCTGTACACAGCAGGCATAAGTGACATTGCTATGCTGACCGCCTGAGGAAGGGGGCAGAAGCTGAAGCAGCGCAGGAACCTGAATGCAGGAAGCGCGGGAGCAGCAAACAGGAGCTCATTTTTGGAAGCGCTTCCACAGGGTTAGCAAGTTAATTAGTTGCACAGCACGGGCCCAACCACCATGCCATGAAGCTTTTTTTTATTAAATCTGCTTATTTTTGGACCCTCTGTTGCTAATTCAACTGCCACTGGCCAGGCCAATCAGAGAGAGCGCGCCGCTCCTCCAGGCACAGGTGGGCACCCACAGCCAACACTTGCACCTGAGCCAGCCACCTCAGGCTCCTTTACTGATAATGCAGAGAAAGGTTTTCCTCGGGGAAACACTTCCTCTCTTCCTGGAACTGATGGAGAAAATGAGACAAATTATTTGTACCCAACAAGTGTTTGCTTCATTCCACCC
Source organism: Hirundo rustica (assembly GCF_015227805.2). Lineage (NCBI taxonomy): Eukaryota > Metazoa > Chordata > Aves > Passeriformes > Hirundinidae > Hirundo > Hirundo rustica. The sequence goes on along the minus strand of NC_053452.1, from coordinate 55,236,964 downwards.
TGAAGTCAGGAGAAAGGACATTTCTCATGCCCTCCACTCTGCAGAACAGGCCAGTAAATCTGCTCTTGCAAAGCACTTTAAAATTAAAAAAAAAAAAAAAAAAAAATTCAACACAAAGGCATAAAAATAATAATAATAAAAAAATTAACAAAACAAACAAACAAAAATTGTGAAAATTAAATCAGGTTACCTACAACTGGGCCTTCAATACATACAACGCTACATATGCTAGCTCATCACTAGGAAGCATAAGTCACTAATTTACACGATGGCATACTAACTTGACTTCCCAGATCAAAGCACCTGAGTCAGAGGGAAAGACTGAGAAAGTAAAAAAAGACGTGAATAGGAGATGAGCAGACATGGGTTAAAGAACCAGGAGAGGCAGGGAGAGCAGTGGAAAATAGTATCAGAGACTGAAAGAAAAAAGCGACATTATAGACCCGCTTCGTTCCTGAAGTCTTTTCTTTCCTCTCCAAGTTGAGTATTTTCCCCATCCACACTGATCCTCACTTCTCTTCCATGGCTTACTTTGTGCATCCATTGCAACTCAACTCACTCCTGACCTGCACAGACTCATTGCCACCCACAGAAAATTCCTCCAAACATCAGCCTGGGGTGCATTCTGGAGCAAAGAGTGGCCTGAAATAGCTCCTGCTGACACCCTGCTCTTGCAGATAAATAACTCAGCACTCACTGGAGCTGGGACTAGAGTCCAAGTCCTCTGGCAGTTTTATGAAACTCTAGCTGCTCCTCACCCCTGCTTTTCAAAAAGCACATGAAATAAAATGGCTTGTTCTGGGGCAAATGACACAATGGTGCTAAACGGCATGATTTGTTTGTTTGTTTCATCCCAGGAGGGGAGGAGGAGGGAAGGAATGTATATTTGATCTAATCCAAACCAATTTTTTTGTTGCAGTTGTTTCTGCTAAACTCTAAAAGGAAAAAAAAAATCAATGGTTTGAACTGCCCTACACAAAACAAGTTTGAGGGAAAAAGGGAGATACTAGATTCCATTTTACTCTCAAGACTCATTTGACCTTCTGACTCCTCAGCCTGAGAGGAACTCACTTACGAAACCCAGCATTCGGAAATAAATTTTAAAAACAGCCCAAGCTGCCCCACATTCAGGAGAAAAGCTGTTTATTTACTCTGCCTTCTCTTGCAGCGCCTATGCTCATCTCAGAGCATGCTCTGAGTTGCCCACTGACCTACATTCCCAGGGACGTGAAGCTGTGCCTCCCTGCTCCGGGGCTCGGCAGCGCCCCTTGCCCTGGCCCTGCGCTCCCTCTCCAGCGTTGCACCAGCTCTTCCAGCAACACTCTGCATAAGTGGATAATGTCTCAGGCCACCGAAGCGTGCTTTTAAATGGATAGCCAGCCAAGTGTATATTAATTAAACTTAAAAGTTCTATTTATTGCCAAACACAGGGGGATTACACAGACAACAAGTGGCGGAAAGTACTCCAAAATGTTCTCACCCTTTTAATTACTATGCTATAGTTAGCCCAGCGAGCTGATGTATAATCAGTGCTGCTGTACGCACTGTTTACAGCAAGCACTCAGGAGAAACACACTTACTTCATGGCCTCTCTGAGCAGCTGCCACGTTTGGAGGGGCAGGAGGAACACAGAAGGCACCAAAGGACCCTTTTCTTTATCTCCTCCCCTCAGGGCTGCTCTTTTCCAGCACCCTGCTGTGCTCCCTGGTCCCTGGGGGTTTTTACCACCAGCCCGTGACCCCCTCAGCAGTGCTTCCAGTCCATCACACCAAATCTCCCATAGCTCCCAATGTGTACCTCTCCCAGAGCTGCCACCATGCAAGTTAATTACCATTGCACCACACTTTGCTGCTGGCTGATTTTAGAGCTGGGCATCTTAGGAGTTTGAATTTATTTTATCCTTCATGTTTCGTGTGCTCACAGCTCATGCATTTCACAGGCGAGCTGAGCAGCCAAGTGAAGAAGCCAGGAAGATTTGGGCCCCCAAAAAGCTGAACCTGTTCTCCTGAGTCTGTCACTGGGACCAACCACTTAAATTCAGAGTTCAGTGTTAGATCCGGCAATGTGATTGCACTCGGTGCCTCTAAGGGCAGCTTGCAAGCCCTCACCTAAATTGTATCTTCTTTATAAAACGGATGATGAAAAAAATCAGCAAAATATGGTGAAAAATTAATAGCCCAGCTTGAAAAAGTCTTGCTCTCACTCACACATACCACTACACAGAGTTAATAGCACTGACCTCTGTGCTCCTCTGTTTCCCTATCTCCCAGCAGTGCCTCACAAGCTGTAGCATATTGCTGTCTGCTACTCATCTTGGCTGCCTTCAGCATTGGCAGCTCATTTTCCTTCCCTGAATCCTCAAATTATCAGTTCATTTCCAGGTGTTTTCATTGAAATAGCATGAAAAAGAGTACACAGGCACCCATTAGCAAGCCAGCAAAAACCTTTCATCCTCTTGCATTTTCACAACTGATTGCAATCGAAACAGCAACGTGCATTTTTCACATGACCCTGGGTCTGTGTTTCAAAAGTCATATCCACTCCCAACTGTACACATTTCCCCATCCAGACAACCTGAACAGTACGAGCAACAGGTAAATAAAGTCATGGTAAGCATGGGAACAGCTGAGTAAATCACATTACAGCACCACAACGTCTGCCACTACTACCACCCTCCTTACAAGCAGTCTGAGGCACCTTATACATTTAGTACCTCCACACACATATAGTAAGTAGCTCTTTGGACAACAGTCATGTTCAACCTTCACCAAAGCAGTCGACTTCATCTTCCAGCACCTCAGAGTCTCTCTCACAAGGTCCAGCAAGCTGCTTTTCCACAAAGTAGAGTGAGGTAAAGGCTTAAACATTCCCCAGCTCCAATCCTTGGGCTTCCTTGTGAGATAAGGTCTCTCTGACTGGCTGAAAACATCACCTGGGGAATCATCTGCAAGCCTAGAGCTACCAGAGCAAAGAGCTCTGTGGCCACTGTTTCTCATCAGCTATGCCGCCTGTCATGCTCTACCTCCAAAAGCTCTCATCCTCAGACTGAGACCAGGATGTCTAAGGATTTCAGGATTAATCCAGAAAGGAGGAATTCTGCAGCTTTCCCATTCCACAAACAGAGTAACACTAAAGCCTTTTGAAAAGAAGCTGGTCAGAAATTTTCTGATCAGAAAATAGAAATTCATTCATTCCTTCCCAAACTGTTGCTGCTTTCCCAAACACAGCTGACAACTCAGCTGTCTGGGGAACCTCACTCAAGGCTTTGGAGGTGAGCCTGGGGATTTGGGACACCTGTTCAGCACTCAGGGTCTCCTTTCCTGAGGAACTCCCCTGGAACCAGGAGTCTTGGGAACTGCCAGCAAAGGTTTACTGTCAAGGCTGCATTCCACTGTCCTCTCTGTTCGACAGAGCAGGTATAGACCTTGCAGAGCTGCTGGAAATTTCTTCAGTCTTTCTTTGCTTTTCTTGCTTTAATATACATCACATTTCCAAACAACAGCATTTCTTTCAAATTGGAATCCAAATTTTTAGGTAGCTCTGCAGTTAGTGCCTATATTGACAATCTCTGGACAAAAATGCAGAATTTATACACTTCCAAATTACATTGAGACATATTTAAAAATGCCCTAAGATGAATAGATGGCAAATCAGCAAACTGAACAACCCCAAATTACTCTAAAGTTCATGTGTATGCATGAATGTACACGTACCACCTCACAAACTGAGAGAAAATGTTCTCTGTCATAAGACAAGCATTGCCTAAGTGGGATTAACATGCTGAACTACTTTGTGTCTGCATCTGGCACAGCTTTTGCTGGACAGATGACTCACATTCATTCTGCTCTTAATTGCTAAGTCTTTTGAAGACTTATTCTTATGCTATCTTTCTGTAATGGGTAAAAGAATTACTTTCCTTGTACGTGGCAGTGTGTTTCCATATATCCCACTGCCAGGTGTTGCTGTGAACCGGATGGCAGTCCATCCTGCTCTGAAGCTTGACTGTTTCACAGGCTTGCTAGGACTGTATCATGTTGGCATTTTCAAATGCAGAAAGAAAGGGAGTTTCCCCTTTCTTTAGAGACCAGAAAACACAAGTGCTGCCCAAGGAGTTGTTGTACATGTGAGTGATGATGTACAAGAGGTATTCACTTGTCTCAGGGTAGTCCGCAATGAGAGTGGTGGTAATGGTGGATGTTATCAGCCTCAGGGTGGGAAGATGCAGATTGCCCCAGAAGACTTTTTTCAGATATTTAGAAAGAGGTTTTGCTCCCTATGCAGTATGCCTGGCTGCTGTGCCAAAGACACCAGAGGAGCTCTTTATACCATGTGAAAGCGTTCTCCCAGGCACAGTCCTGGGACATGCAGACCCCCAGAGCTGAGCTCAGCCCTGCAGTTCATCGCTGTGGACTTACTCAGGCATGTGCACATGGCCTTTAGGTCTGAAGCCCTTCTGTTTGCCCAACAATCGCTGCTCCTGCTGGCGTCTGGTTCCAACAAAACCCATTCCCTGACTTTTGTGTCATTTTCCACATTACTCTATCAGCAATGGCACTGCAGCCAGTTCCTTGCAGAGCCAACCCCAGACCCTGGATGTTCCTTCTGTCCCTCAGGCCATTATAGAAGTGTCATCAACTGGACACTGAGTAGGGCAACTCGTCAGCCACACTCACCCAGTGGTGTTCCAGAAGTTCTTGTGTGAGCGATGGGCACTCTGCAATGCAAATAAATAAAAATTCTTGTGTAAATATAACATACAGTGATGCTGCCACTGATTCGCACATAAAATAGCAAACACACAGCTCGACTTGTTTTGCAAGATTGAGGGGTGGCTTGAGATACAAGTTAAGTAGGGTTTTATTTCTGGCTTCACCCCTAGGACCAATGTTCACTGATTCTGATATTTAAAGAAGTGCTTTCTTCAGCATGGCTACAATCCAAGGTGTGTGGTGTGGTGGTCTTTTTTTTTCCTACGGTGGTTTCAAACAAGCTGTGGGTGTCTAGGTGGGTGGGTTGAGTGACATATTAGTGAGGATGCTTCCTCCCCTTTCAGAGCTACATGGAGAAGTCAGAAAGGCAGCGTTTCAGAAAGTGACAGGCAGATCAGGTCTGACTATTGCTGATGAAAAAGGGTTTAAATCCATCAAGAATCTTGAATTTGGAACTGCACTGCTACTGAGAGCAGGGTGAAGTGAACTTCACTAACCTCTATAAATATTATCTGTCGTTTAATTTCAGATTTGCTCCTCGAAAAGCCTTTCAAAATGCACGCTGCCTCCTTTCAGCTCCTGGCATCCAATCAAACTAGCTATCTAACAACAAGGAGCAGAGGAAGTCTGTCCTTTGCCTCCATTTAGAAGTGAAAGATTCCCCCTTCCCTCCTGCCCCTCCCCACCCCCACCCCGCCCCCCCCCGGCTGACTCTGAAGGTCTTCCAATTATCTCCTTTACCTGCCGCATTAAAAAGTAAAACATATGAGTTGCCAGAGATACAGAGTCTGGGGACAAGCCACTGTGGCAAAGCCATGACATTAGAACAGATGGAAAACTTCTCGGGAACAAAATGTGCACAAAAAAATGGGTTCTGGCTTTGAAGTGTATATTCACGGTGGGTGCTTTCATGTCTTTTGAAAAGCCCTAGCTCAAATATGACCTACTTAGGCAACATTCTTATTTATGTCTCCAACTAAGGAGCAGTATATTTAGCAAATGAGAGGAAATCATCCCCCTGTCATGTTTATAGATTGGAGCAAACTTTGCTGTTTAATTCTTCAACAGATTTGTCTCCATAAAAGTGGATGTAATTTAAACACTGTTAAAAAAATCAATAAATTCCAGAAACTTGGGATAAATGGAATCATAATTTCAAATATATATATATATATATTATATGTGTACAGACATACATGCAGAGAAATAAAGAGAGAACATTTATTCAGTAGACTGCAGTTAAACCATATTTATTTAACTGCTTCAAGAATAATGGATAAGGCTGAGCAAAGGTGGAAAGCGAATCATAAGACTTTGCCATTTTAATTGATGCTAAATGCTAACAATTCTGTAAGATAATAAGGAACATCGAAATTCTTAACTCTTCATAGACTAGGTAGGCTTAACTGGACCAAAATGAAAGGAGACTAAAATGTGGTTTAAAAGATTCTTAAGTTCAAGAAATTGAAGTTGAAAGACATTTCAGGAGGACATTTAGTTCATCTCCCAAAGGCAAGATGAATAAGATCTACGTTATTCTAGACTGTAATCTGTCTAACCCCCAAAGATGGACATTTGGTAAGCTTCCAAGCAAGCTATTTCCTCTTTTTGCAATTATCACTATCAGTAGAAGGATCTTGTTGGCATCTAAGCCATGTCTCTCACTGAGGTTACAGACCATTACCCCTTGTCCCAGTAGACAAAGAGTGCAGATTATTTTTTTCTGCTTTTTTAGTAACCTTTCAAGATTTATCATGTTCCTTCTGTCTTTAGATTTGGCAACCCCGGTTTGTTCAATCTTCTCTCACTGATCATGTTCCTCATTGATCAAAAGTGTGTCACTCTATTGACTCACATCTCACCTATTACCTCTTCTAAGATAATCCACTCCAAAACCCAGAGCCTTCTCTTCAGGAAGTCGCCTGCTCTCATTGCATTAATGCTGTTCGGTGCTCTTACCTCAACAGAGGAGAGCCTTGCAGCTGTCCATACCCCATTTTGTACAGGCCACCCATCCAATTTCTCCAGGTTACTTTACATTCTGAACCCATTCTCCATCTGCCCACAGCCCTTCCCAGACTGCAAGGCAAACTAGAATCTCTGCTTTCCTCTGCATCACGCTCTGTCCCAGCACAGATCCCAACGCAGCCCACTCAAAATCCCCTTGCCCTTGCACAGGTAACCATTGGTAACTGGGCTCTAGCTACAGCTTGCTGGACACCTGTGCACTGACCTCAGAGGACACTTTCTTCTCATCCTGGTTTCACCATGTTCTTCTGACTGTGTCTTGTAAAACAGCATGAAAAAAAAAATAACTTTAAAATCAAGACAACTGACAACCACTGTTTTTTTTCCAACCAACAAGGTCTGTTTGTTGCTGTGTCTCGGAAAAGAGATTGGTTTCAGGCAATTTACTCCTGACAAATACATGCCAGCTGTCCTGCTCACATCCTTCCCTTCAAGGGTTTTATAATCTGTTGTTTGATTGTTTGTTCCATGTAGTGGTAGGTATACTACTTGACTACAAATCCCCAGGTTCGGCTGTTTCTCCTTGCTATGGATAGACACTATCTCTGCCCTTTTTCCATTCTCCAGAACATCTCCTGTCCTTCATGACTTCTTGGGATAAATACTAAATTTTATAGTACTGTTTCACTCAGTTCTCTGGTTCTTTATACCCAAGTTTGAATTTCATAAGACCTAATACATTAAAAAAAATTTGTTTATCTCAGTATTTTCTAATCTCATTTTTCTCTACTGTAGCCTGAGCTATTATCCTATAGTCAGTGGCTGTATTAACCCTCCAGTCATAGCTGAGCATCTTAAGAAACACTGATTCAGAAGCTGACAGCACAATTTATTTCAGATAACTTCACTTTGGGTGAATGACCTAGTCCTACACAACATTTTTAGGCCAGATGTTTCAGAAGTTCTCAAGTTGTTTCTTAGCTACCCGATGCTCAAAGGCCCCCTTAATGTCCTAAATGGAAAGGAGTGCTTGGTATCTTAAAAAAAACAAGCCCCCCCCCCCCCCACCATTGAGGTTCATACTTTGTATCTCAAGACAACTGTGACTCTTCCTGATCAAAGCTGATCTGAAAACGCCATAGGAATACTTCCCGTGTCACTGTTCCAGCTGAACGTAGAAGGGCCGTGGTTTGCAGAAATGGAAGTAGATAATCAAACCCCTGCAAAACCCCATGAACATTTTCAGTGAGAGCTCCAAACCTTCCTTCTGCAACCCAGCAGTCTGGCCTACCTTAAACTTGCTTAATTCTCACACCTTGCCCTCCCAAGTCATAACATCATATTTATACTTGTCTCTTTAATACTTGTTTAGAGAACACTTACAAATCCACTGATGAAATTTAAAAACCCAAAAGACACGCTCTCCCTTAAAATGGATTAAAACAATGTCAGCTCCCTTGAAGTTAATGAATGAATACTATTCCTTAGAGCTGTTTTTATTCCTTCTGATATCCTAAATGATGCTGAATCAGAAAGGGAGAAGTAAGTGAAATCCAGATACGTTAGTTTCTGCTCCATTAGGAAAAGGAAAAATCAATTTGGCAAAACATAAAAGAAGAAAATCAATAGGAAAAGAAATTTTATTTTCAGTTGAAAACTAAGAATACATTACAAACAATGGTGAGTGAAAATTATTCATTGATTTGTGTAACACCTTTTACAAGCCCAAAAAGTGCTCCAAAGAATTATAGATTATTTAAACCTAAGGATCACTTACCACCAAAATGCATCTATCTCTGGAGTGGAATGCAGCTGCTACAAAATTGCAATAGCAAACAAAACACCATAGCTTTAGGGCACAAATGCTTTATCTGAAGATGCATCAAGGGAAGTTAAAAATGCAGAATGAAATTATCCAGGCTGGAATATGACCACACTGCAACTATATTGATTTCAGTTTAAGCTTAAACTCACAGAAGATAGGCCCATCAGACCATTAAACAAACTTTGGCTCACAAAGTCCCTAAAATACTCTGGGGATAATGTGCCAGAAGATGGCTATGGCCTACTCCTGCTGCTGTTTCCCTGGTCACTAGGCTCATTGCCCTTAGGTGTGAAGTGACCCTCCGTGGCAGGGCAGCCACCCCTGGGGCAGGGCAGGTGGTGCAGGGGGCAGTCTTGTGTGTTCTCTGGCATGAATCACCACACTCATCCGGAGGTACTCTAAATCCTCCACATTAAGCACACATTAAGTTGTTTCAGGATATGGGCCACATTTATATCACTGTCATTAGTAGCAAGGGCTCACACTGCATAAAATTATACAAAGTACCTTTTGTATCTCAAGATGTACTTAGCAAGCAAACTCCTAGGGGCAGGGAATGTGCGGTCTTCTGTTTCTCTAAAGCACCTTAATCAATTATGGCAATATAAAAATGATTTATAACAATCTATTAAAAATACAACTCAAATGACTTATCACTCCTGGGTTCTTGGGAATATACTGTAGGATTTACCATTTAATTGTAAATCAAATCTAGTGGCCAATACCTCATGTTTTAGAGAAAGATGAAAACCACTGATACACCTCACCAATTATAAGTGCAGCATGTCTTGGATGGTTAGATCTTGGGTCATCACGTGACCAGGGGAAGCAGAAATGTAGAATAAAGTGGCAGATATTTCTGCTCCTTACAGTTCTTCCACTGATCAGGAAGCTTCCATGAGTCCAAGGGCTGCTGCAGGGCAGGTAGGCAGGCACACTGCCATCACTGTCATGGCAGATTCTTCCCTCAGCTTTCTCTGGAAAAGCTTCTTGGGAAGACAAAACTCCAAAACAGCAGCAAGACAGAATAAACACCTTCCCTAAAAGGCCACAAGCTGGGCTGGAAAGAGATTCACAAAGCATCTTGCACACACAGTCCTGGGCAAACTGCATTGCACAGGATGACCCAGAGCCCTGGGGACAGCTGAAGCTATTCGTGGGGTAGAAACACAGCACAGCACAAATTCAACAATCCAAATCTACCTGTTTCTGTGCTAAAATCAAGAACATGTAATAAGAAAATCTCACTTTAGAAACCTGACCCCTCTTCTTATTTTCAGAATAGCCAACAGCTAGTACAGAAGCCTGCACCAGTATCAGAATCAAAATAGAGATTGTGTACATCAGAGACACACACCATATCTGTTAAAATACTCCTAATTCTCACCATCAGCAGACAGGGATGGAAACTATTCACACCCTGGAACCGCCTGTTTTTGATAAAGCCTGTTGATAAAGCTGTATTCATAGAACACCCAGGCCAGGAACTGAGCTATTTCGCCAATAAACTCCTTCCTCTGCTCTTACAGACAATGATATCTGGCAGCTCTTTTCATAAGCTGGTAAAGCTGTACCTTGAAAACAATGTCAGAGCAGATGAGGGAGGTTAACCCCTGTGTGAGTGATCACACAGCACAGGCTAGAAGTCCACAACACAGCCAATCAGATGCCCTCACCTGATAAAACTAGCCAAGAATACCATGCTTTTGAAAAATATCTTTAATTCTAATGTCATATTGAATAGATGGATAAATCTGCACACGAGAAATGGCATAAGTGGTAGGAATGCTAATTTCTTCTCTACTTTCACACCTTCTACGAATCCTCAGCTTCATCTCTTCCACTGCTCCTTCCCCCAGTTAATGAGCTTTGTTCCTGTGGTTGGGAGAACTCTTAATATATTCCACTCTTAAGGAAGATTCAAATATAAAGGCCACTACTAGTATAGAATATGTTTCTTGCATCATAAAATCATTAATGCATTGATTCCCATGGATCCCCCTGCCCAGTTCCCTAGGGATTAGCACAACACCAGTGACAGCTGATGCTCTACCCCTGCTTGGATTTCCACAAAGGATTCCTTTGTAGATACTCTAGCACATAATATGGCTTACCCTGACTCTAGCAGCCAATATGGCTCACCCTGTATCTTTTCCTCAGTAAGGTCATTCTCTCTTCTAAATAGCTGTCTTTTTTCAGAGAGCTTTGTCTCTTGAGAAAATGCTCTTTGGTTATATTTGGCTAAAGCTGGCTAACCAGCTCAAAAGTCACTGAGAAGACAGCTACACACCTCACCCACAGTGCAACACAAAAGCCTCATTTTCTAAGGAAATGAGGCTAAAAAACAAACAGCGAACTCAGAATCTTATGGTGTCTCACTCCCTGTGAATCTAACGTTCATCTTTGTTATAACCTTCTTCTGACAAGAATTGCCTTTATCTGTATTTTGTAAAGCTTTGAGCATATTGCCAGCCCTTTAATAGTAAAATATCACAGAAAACCATATATCTGAATATTATTATGCAGAAAATATGTGCATGTTCACACAGACAGCAGATATATAAAAATACTGAATATGTAATCCAAGGCCATATTTGTGTTTAAGTATGTAGGTCAAACACAGGGCAAAGTTTTTCTATTACACACAAAATCTACATATACACTGGACTGAAAGAAATCACATAAAAGCGCTTTTAATTCTGGATGCTAAAAAGTGCAAGTTCTAACTAGCGTTTGGAAGGGTGATTTCCCCAGGGAACCCCAGGTGTTCTGGGCACGCGCCAAGCCATTATTGCTGAGCACTGGGGTTGAGGTTCACCTCACCTAACCTCGGCCATCTGTCTCCCTATAGAGACTCGGGCACCTCCAGAGGGTGATACCTGGGAGGATGGAATGAATCAACCTGCCTGAGTCTCACCACTGACTACAGGGGCGGCCCAGACTGCTCACTCAGATAAACCATGTAATTTTTGAATAACTACGATTAGGTGAGATGAATGCCAAACTTGGTGAATATTAGCCTGCAAAAACCAAGCGAGTGGGAAGATTCCACATCACAGCTGGATGAGAATAAGAAAGAGCAAACCATAAACCCTGAATTCTCAGGGTCTACACGGAAGCAAGAACTGGTTTATAATACCCAGAAACTTCTGCAATTGCATGAAGAGGTCTTTCATAAGAAACAAACAAATATTGCTAAGGCAACTAACATTAGCATTTTGAATATATTTATTGACAATGATACTTTGAAGTATTCTCCCTTTAGGTACTGAAAAAATGGTGACTATTGCCAGCAAATGGCAGAGGGGCAATCTCTTCTTTGGTTCTGACTTAGATAATTTCCCTTTAGTCACCACAAGCGTCAGAATGAAGATCTAGAGTGAAAAAAACCCAAACAAATCCATACTACCAGAGCTGGACTCTGCAGCAGCAGGCTGTAATTGCTCTGCCTTCCTCTTTTTTCAGGCAGAAAGGGTAACATACATGACCCACTGGACGGTGGGTTTAAAAATTGCTGGTCATCCACTCATTTCTGCAGTTCAATTTGTTTGCTTTAGAGTAATTCTACTGGTTTCAAAGTTCTACTTCCCATTAGTGCTATCGACCATGAGATATTGTTAGAGGGGGGGTTTGTGCCTTTTTTTTCTACCTTCACCGGCTGGAACACAGCCTATCCCCATGTCCATTAAATATACATTTGAACAGCATTTCCACCTGCACTTTGTCACCTCAGGTTCTCAAGGGGTGTACCTCCACTTGGCTCCGAGCTCAAGGGCGCCCTTGATATCAGTCTGAGAGTGCCAACAGGCATGCTAATGCCCATTTGAAATAGCTTTTCCTTTGCCTCAGATGTTTTCATGCACTCAACAAATAAAAAGTCTCTGCTTCACTCCGTCTGCAGTGCTGTAGGACGACCTCACCTCATTCTGTCAGTGAGATACAGTTGCTTTCAGACTTTTACCTTCTAGACTTTGCTTCCCTTCCTGGAGTGTGTCGTGAGTCCCCCCTAGTTTAGGATTCAAGTTAGCAAAAGGCTCTGAGTGTATTGATCTAAGCTTACCTTCTTGAAGGTGCTCACCCTGCTGCTGTTAATACTGCGCTTCTTTTCAAAATGTCCACATTCCCTGGAAGATTAGAAACACCCTGTTATTATGAGCTGCTTCTGAACATGAAAGAACACAAATTGCAAAGAGGGAACAAAAAGCTGAATTTTCTGCAAATAAAACTTTGGCAGTAAAGAAAATTTGTTCCTCTGCTGTCAGTAAGAGGTGTTTATATGGGTCACTGAAGAGGTTCTTTACTGGGAATAAGTTAAATTCAGCATCTACCACCTTGTCCTGTGGGTGAAGCATGCTATCTCAGATATGCAGTACAGCCCAAACTGGGTGTCATCTTTTTTAAACTTTCTTTTTTTGTGAATCACTTCCAAGTCTTGGGGGTAGGACATCACGACAGCCAATTCCTCAACAAAGAACTGACATGAGAACAAAAGCTGAAGAGTTCTCAAAACAAAAGTGAGACAGATGAGTGAGGAAAAGTTGCATGGGTGTTTCATCAAACAAGAACATGATCAGGAAAGAAGTATCAGAAAATATAAATGCATTAAAGATGAACTGGCTCACAGAATTGTCAATTCTGCAGAAATATGTTTTAGGAAAACAACACAAGAAGTCTCCAACTCTGTGAATATGTCAGGTTTGGACACCTTCAGAGATAAGTCTCAGTGTTTCATCTGAGAATTATTTTCCATTTTTAATATCTTTGGATATTTTATGTTCTAGTCCTGTATTGAAAGCAAAACAGCACAGCTGATTCAGAGTGAACCCTTCCTAGAATATTCCTCTGTGAGGAGGAATTTCAGACTTTCATTCTAAATTGAACCTAAGGTAAATTTCAAAATCTTGAAATCCTTTGGAAAATGGAATTTTCATTCATTGCCCAACACTGTTATAATCTCAACACTTTGTCAACAGCTAAGTCAAGCTTTGGGAGAAAATGCTAGTGTCCTTTTGAAAAATGGTTCCTGCTAGGATTCCCTTTCCAATGGCATCTGGTGAGGGCTGCTTTGCCATAAATCTAGACCAAAAGGTGCTAAGCAGTTGTCCTAAAAAAACAACAAATAGTTAAGTACCTGGCCATATTCTGGACCCTGAGCAATGTTTTTCCATGTCATTATTTCTGCTGTTGTCATTAGCTCCAGCACTCTCACTATTTATTACCATAGGTATTTCTAGACTCATAAAAATGTGCTCTTACTCAAGGCTTAAGCAACACATGAAATAAATCAGCAGCACTGAACACTGGCTGACACTGGATGAAACCTGGCTGGGAACAGCTGGATTGCTCTCTTGACTAAATATTTACAAAAGCCATGATTATATCACTGAGTGACACTGTGTGAATATAACAATTTATCAATCATCATGTTTAACCGAAATCCCCGCAGGAGGGGACGGCATTCTCACTTAACAATAAGTATCTGCTGTATGCTAATTAAGTCACTTATTTTGCAGCTAAGCTTACTTCAGGGATATTTGGGCATTTTAACTACCCATTTCCTAAGCACAGCTTACTTCAGGACAGAGAAAGCAGAGTTCAGCAGGGCTGTCACTTACATCGGTACCCATGCAGTAAACACTGCTGGAATTACATGGGGCACACACGGGAGCAGGGAGGAGCACAGATCAATGCACAGAATTTATTCTGTTTTCCACACCCCTGCCATGGCTGCCCTGACCACTGCAGGGTGCCCAGGGGCAGTGAGTACCACAGCTGTTTCCCTGCCATCCCCCTGGCTGCCACAGGACCTGCTGCCACCGGCACCAGCCACTTCGTTCTGCTGCCTTTGCACATCCTCCCCCAAGCAGGCAGGGAGTTTTCCTGCCATACCCCTGGCAATGCTCACAGCACTGGCTACCAGCTTTGTGTCCAAGCTGAAACGCCCGTGTCTCCAGGAAAGGCTCCAATTTTCTCACCCCATATTTACCAGGTTAGGCAAAACTGAGGGTTTGTTCACTCTAAAACTGCTTGAAGTTTCATCTTATAATGCAGGGCGCTCCAACACCAAACCCACCTCCCTGACAGCACACAGGTCTGTCTGAACAGGGCCAGCAGGACCTGATGGCTCTGTTTCCATCAGAGCTGGTCAGCACTGGCTGGGTAACCTCCTGAAAAGGCCACTGAATACAAGGCTACCTGCTGCAAGGAGAGAAGGGCTGGGACATGAAGGGCACTGCCAAAAGTGTGACATTGCCAGGAAACACAAGGATCAGGTTCATACAGATGGGAGAAGCAAGTGGGCCTGCTCAGAGAGAAGAAGGTTCCCGTGAAGATAAAGCCAGCATGTCACACTGACCTGAAACACATATTTGGGCACTAGAAACCACTACCACATTTCATGAGCTTTTTATGAAATCTTCCACCTTCTGCGTCATGCCAGATTAACTCTCTTGTACCAGCAATGGCATGAGCAGCTCAGATACCTTCCTGTCTCCTTCAGATTACAGGTTTTACTCCAAAACAAGAGAAAACACGAACCTCCTATTTGCCAGACCCACTGCACAGACACTTTATAAAGTTTTTCTTCATAATGTCACACAGGTACATGAATAGCACAGCCTGTTTGTGTGGATCTCAGGCTAACATTCAAAAGGAAGAGGTGGCATCCATGGTTCACGTCTGCAAACTGCTTTTAAACCTCATCTTTCTTTCCAGGAATCATTGTTCAAAAAGAAGAAAAAAGTTTGGGGTGATGAAGTCTGCTCCCTTGAGAGCCTGAGAAGAAAGTTTCCCTCATATGGATCTTAGACACAGATTTTTATTCCCATTTTCTACATGTTGAGAGTCTGCATAATAATTGTATTTTAGTCTTTGGAGCCCATCTGCCACTAAAGGGGAAATTTCACCTTCTTCTTTCTACCTACAGAGAGGTTTATAAATCAGTAAGCACACAGACACGGGAGCACAGGACTTCGTTGCCCTTCCAGGAGCCCTTAATGGCTCAGACAATCACAGCAAGTGCTCTTTTCAGAAACACAGGGAGGGAGGAGAGAAGTTACGATAAATTTAGTTTTCTTTTGAAGTTAATAACCTCCTACAAAGCCTTTTGGTAAAACACAGACACCTTAACATTTTTTTCCCTTTCAAACAATTTTTTCCTCTATTTTTCCCTCAGATGGTAAAATCTGAGGAAAACTGTCTCTTCAGAAGTAACTGCTTTGTGTGAATGACATCAGCAGACCACAAGGTTACCACGGGTAAGTTGGCACCCTGAGGGGAATGAAATGAAATCTCTTCTCAGCCTACTTGCTCATCTTCTTTTCTACATTTGGTGCCTTTTGTAATATGCAAAGCAAAGGAAATGTTTTGCTCCCCTTGATTTTTTTTCACTTTTTTTTTTTTTCCCCCTCAGGAGAAGGAACAATATATTTGACTGGTTTCTACAATGTCTCAGCTGTAGCTTCAGGTTTGTTTGGTACCTCAGTCAGAGGTGAATGATTTATACTCCCTCCTCTTTCTGCCTCACATCAGCCCTTCTCTCACCTACCACTGGGTTCTCTTGAGACTTGTTTCAGGCAGTTTGAAAATCCACAGTCTTCCAGGGAAAGGGGACTTCCATAAATGTAGATAAT
Organism: Hirundo rustica; assembly: GCF_015227805.2. Taxonomy (NCBI): domain Eukaryota; kingdom Metazoa; phylum Chordata; class Aves; order Passeriformes; family Hirundinidae; genus Hirundo; species Hirundo rustica. The sequence goes on along the minus strand of NC_053452.1, from coordinate 55,220,831 downwards.
GTTAATTTTTACAAAATCCCCCACCGCAGCAACAGCTTTGCTGTCTTGGCTTCAAGATCATGGCAGATATAATCCATTTTCAATTTCCCAGTGTGCCTATCCTATTGTAACTCTCCTTTTAGCTTCTCTCAGGTCAGAAGGTTTCAGAGGCAGAAAGTGTTGGCATGGAAGGGAGATGAGGAGGAGGAGAAAAAGGGTGTATATACGGGAAAGTGGCTACAGCACAAGAAGATTCCCTTCCCCATGCATACGATTTTCAACAGCTGGAGCCAGTATGGCAACTACCCACAAAATATAAGGAACGAACCTGAAAGGTGAAAGCTCCAAGGGAAGGTTCCAAGAGGGAGTGACTAGGGTTTGTTGCAGAACATCTGAAATAATGAACCTATCACAGCTCACAACCATTAGCCCCAGGAGAGGAGAGGGGAGGTGGGGACTCTCTGCACATGTTTTTAATAAGTCTCATGGATCCAGTAAGCACACATTATGCAAAGAACAGTTTAATCTTTCCTAAACTAAGCTTAGAAACAAAGATGTTAAATCACTGCAGGATCCCAAGTCTGGAGTACAGCAGGGGAGCCTGGATGTCATCAGGAGGATTGCTCATATACCGTTACATGCGGCTTCCCAGCAGGTGAGGGAATATGTGGAAGCAGGGAGAGAATGCTAGCCCAAGCTGGGGTGGAGGAGAACTTTGAAAAACCTGCAAGGGAAGATTAACGGTTAAGGAGCTGAACTATACACATAGATCTCTATTGTTTTTACAAACAACATGCTTTAACAAACTGTGTTTAAAAACAAAAACAAAAACAAAAAAAAACCCACCAACAACAAAAAGAACAGGTACCATTTCCTTTTTAAATAAAATAAGAAGAGCAATGCTATTTTCTTTTTGGAGAAGCCATTTCTGAATCACTACACCCACCTGACACAACTTGACACTTTCAGAGCAAAGATGCCTGTACCCCCATGCATCCTCTCAGAATACCCAGAAATTAGTGCTAGGGAGAGGCACAGAAAGCCAGTTTTAGGAGCCATCAGTCAGTGAAGGACAAGAAAAGGTGTCAGCCACCTTGTAAGTCTGACAAGGGTAGGCTGAGAGGCAAATGGGTAACAGCACATGACAGAGACATGATAGAAAGGCACGAGAGATGAGATAGTGAAGATACTGTTTTTTGAAGGATGACACAATTTAAAACAAAATAAGTTTGGTCAAATGTTTATCATAGTCTCTCCAGGAACCTCCACTGTTCCTGTTTATTAATTTTAATGATATGGTATCTGCAGTTCCTAGTCAGAACCAAGGCTCCCCTGACACATGCATCACAAGAGGATGAGGCCCTGCCATGCACAGCACAGAGAGAAGGAAGATAAATAGTACACTAAGAATAGGCCAGAAGGATAAAACTATTCACATGATTTTTGAAGCCTTAGAGAGTCCCAATTTTCTTTTGCAGGAAATTATTCTGTGCCAAAAAAACTGTCTTAATTCCAAACAAAGCTAAATTCCACATCTGAAATTTCCCATGCAGAAAAAAACCCAACAACCACTATAGTGTTGGTTACAAATATAACATCAAACCAAGTATATCTCAAATGGCTTTCTGATGAGTATAGGTTTCAGTTAATTCATGCATCCTAGCTTGCCTGTGCAGTTCTGTGTACACACGTAGACACATCTGCAGTTTTTAAAAACGTAAATAGGCGTCTGCACCTGTCTGTCCATTTTGTTGCAGCTGTGTCCTCTTTATATTTCCCCAAGAAATCATGTTTTGACACAAAATAATACTTCTCTCCCAGCAGCCCACCTTGAGTCTGTAAAGAAAGCCATAGATGCAAAAGGAATGAAGCCAGCAGTGTTCCAGAGAAATGTGGAAGAGGGACGTTGGACGTACTCCTAAAACTTGGAGTGTGCAATGCGCACAAAGCACAGACTGCCAGCTGGCCACGGCAGGTTTTCCCATTTCTGATGGCAACATGAAGGAGGACATAAAGGCCCGGGACTGATCTCCCCTACTTGTATCTCCCTGGAAGTCCAGGCAGCTGGAGGAGAGCACTAGTCATCCAGGCTCCCTTTGTACTCAGTGGAGAGTGAGCGATTCCTTCAGAGAGAGATTCATCCCCTCAAACATGGATGCCTGAGGCAGACAGGATGAATCACCCCTGAAGGGGCTCTCTCTCTCTGCAGAGTCCTCCCACCACGGCAGAGGGGCCTCAGACCACCACCATTGATTTCATGCCTGTTACAAGCCAGATGAGAAGAATCCCTCCCAAAACACTTTCAAAGCAGTGTCAGTGTCACCTCAGGATGACCCAGCTCGATCCCCTTTTTCACCATGTGCTTTGTCTTTCTGCCTTGTTAGTTTATATCATCCAGCAAAGAACATGTTAATTAACATCACTGGGAAGCACAGTGCCTCTGCTGAAAAGCCAAGCCTGTGCCAAATCTGCCCTCCATTTTTAATTTTTGAGATTTTTATTCTGATTACTATATCACAGAGATGTCATATTCTACCCCAAAACACACCTCTACTGTTTAAACACACAAAACAACTTCCTTGTTTTAACTCAAAGTTGTTCCCAACCTGAGGAGTATTGAGTGTAGTTTCACCATTTATTACTATATATCAAGCACAAGAAAATGTTCCTGGTAAGAGGTAAAATCATTCCCAGTTTTCTCCTGTCCTTCACCATAAGTCTGTCACACATAACGAAACACTGGCAAGAGAACCTGGATTACTATATTTCCGCACAGAGATATAAACTTCTAGGAATGCATATAAATAACCCAACTTAATTTTACCATATTAGTTTGGCCATATTCTTTGATATTTTCCACTTCAGGAACCACTGAGTTTCCCCAGTCCGGTAAAGTAAATTTTTATAATCTTTGTGAAAGCCAAAGGATTAAAGGATGAATTTGGAGATTTAGAAGCCGGTAACTGTTGTGGTACGGCACCAGAAAGCCTGTCCTCCACAGCGAGCCCTGCCAGTGAGCTGCTCTGTGGCCTTGAACAAATCACTTCACCTCTCTTGTACTTCTGCTTTCTTGTCAATATTTCTGTCTGCTTAAGTGTGTGGTTTCTGGGGCAACTCCTGTGGGTTTGTGGAGCGCCTGCCAGTACAGGAACCCAGCAACAAGCAGAATGACACTGTAGCACAAAAATAAGGACAGAAATTCAGGAAGTACGGGCATTTGAAAGGAAACAGCTACAATGTTTTCTTAAAACCTCCGATGCTATTGAGGTCTCCAGATCTCCAGTCTCTGAAGGTGTAGCAATTTTTTAAAGGATTAAGTGCCTGTCGTAGATCATAACCGGGGAAAATGTAGTCATCTATGTTTTTATGACTGGCCTCTATTCTGCTCGGCTTGGTCATGTTTAATACCTGTGGAGCAGGTAATTTTAATAAATAAAAAGAGAAAGAAAGAGAGAAAATGTCAGTGTGAAACTGGGTATGAAGTTATTGAGAACAGGAGTGTAAATGTGTCAAGGAAATCCCCAGCGATCCAAAAGCGAATGCAAGTAGCTTTGCAAGCAGCAGAAGCAAGCAGAAAAAATTGTACAGGGGTCTTAGCTTTGCAGAAAGATTTTCATTTACCATACTGTAAATCAAACCAAATTAAATCAAAACTACATTTCTATAGCACCTTTCATACTGGGCTCCCAAGGCACTTCACACCAAAGGCCAAGCCACTGAAGTGTTTATGAAGGCAGCAGGTCAGAAGAGCCCTGAGCCAAGGCATAGGGGCTGGGAGGCAGCAGCACCAGGAGACAGCACTGGCTGAGAGGCCCCTGCACCACAGGGCCAGGCTCAGCACTCCCCGGGGAGGAGGAAAGCCAGGAAGCATCACAGAGCACAGACCCATACGTGAGGTGCAGGGCACTGGTAAGCCATACGAGAGCTCTCAGGGCCTTGTGAAAGGCAAGAACTGCCCAGCTGCTCCACAACCACCAACAGAGAGGGGAAAAACAATTTGTGCCTCCTCTGCTCCAATCCACAGGGTCCAGCAAGGGCAATTCTTGCCTCTGTTCTTCATCCAGAGTCCAGCACTGGTGCAAGAAAAGGATGCCCTAAAATTCCACCAGTGGACGCAGCCCAATGACTGCAGCCAGAGTTCCTGGGCAGCGGCCAGGTTTTGGGACACAGTTTCCCCAGACTGCCCACCTCTACAGCCCGCTTGGGAGCAGGAGCAAACAGCCCAGCCCTACCCTGGCATTGCTGCAGGCCACACTCAGACAGCTGGCCACCCCCTGGACCAGTCTGGATGGAAACACAGCACCACCCAGGCAGCAAAACCTCCAGCTGCCACAAAACAGCTTCCTTTGCACCAAGCTTAGGAACAAAAAAGCTCCTCGGTGCAAAAGCTGCAAAAGCACTGAAATCCTTTCACCAGTAACTCTAGGCAGGCTCACCTTTCTAAGGTAAATTTCATCTCTGCTAATCCTATCAGTTAATATTGAAATCAAATACAATATGGTATTTGATATGACAGTCTCCTTCTTATGAAGTCAGCGGCAGCATTTTTTATTTGCATATGATTTAATTACATTTTCATTCCAGGTCTTCCATTCTGTGCATGGTGGGTAAAAGCACATGAATTCTGTATGACTGTGATGATAGGAGAGATTATGAAACTTAGAATAATGCTGCAATGTTAGGAAATATGGAAGAGAAGTATTTCTGTTTTAGGAATGAGCTTCAGGAGGATGGGTAAAGTGAAAAAGCAATACAGTCCCATTTCTGACAGATACAGAGCAACATTTCAGCAGTCCACGTAATTTTTAAGATAGCCAGAGCCCTTTTTTTGTAAGATACACTCCCTTGTTTACAGGTTTTAGCTAAACCAATACTTGAGCAGAAAAAGTTTAAGAAGTGAAGAACAGCAGGTCACCTCAATTCCAGCCAAAATGCAGCTATGGCATTGCCGGCCTCACTCTCCCTTGTATCCAAGGGGTGGGTGGTGGGTTTGGGGGTACCTCTGCCCTGGGTTCTCCAGCATGTGTTTTCTCTGTAATGCTTCTGCTCCCAGATTAACAAGGAGCATTGGAAATCACAAAAATTTTCCACATGGGCAGAATGGAAAATACAACGTTCGCAATAAAAGGAAAGAGATGAGCAAATTGTTGGATGCTGTGCATCAGTGACCATTATTTATGGCCACTGGTAGTGAAAACCTCTCAGTAAGACCTTTCAGAGCCAAACTCTTACTTATTAGCTGTAGGCACACGCACAACGTTCAAGTGCAAATATCCCCAATCACCTGTAAATAGTAGCACATAATGTAGAATTACTCCACTCTCTGGCACACCAATTGTAGCCATGAAGTGTGAACTTGAAGGAACATCTTTGATAAAGTGGCGATAAGGAGAAGCCCCCAGGTGTTTTGCACATATGAGGAAGGATTTGTGCAGACTAGGGATACAAAATTAATTCCCAGTCCTCAAATCCTGACATGAAGAATTAGGGATAAACTACATCTTTATGTTAAAAAAAAAAAAAAAAAAAATCTGAACTTGTTTTATGACACACGTTACTCATTTGTCTGTCTACCACACCAGAAATTGTTAAGGGAAGGAAAATGCCACATTCTTATATATTCAATTGATACAGTAGAAAGGGCAACGGGAAACATTTCTGTTCTTGTAAGTGCTGATGATTTTTTCTTATTCCTGAATTTTGTTCCTAGCGAAGTTCACAATTTCACAGTAGTTTCTGCCTTAGTTTACCCATCAGTCGGCTGGGCATAATGATAATGCTAATTCTTAATTCAGAGTTCACATTTTCACTGTGAGCTGAGACAAACAGAAGGTGCTTTATGAATGCAAAATACTGATTTTTTTTCCCTTCCAGTTTGCACAAGGTCTAGAAATTTGTACAGTAGTTAACACGTTCCTTGGACACAGCATGAACTTCCTTCTTTTCTGTAGCAAGAGGACATTCAGAAAGAGACTTGAAGACAAAATCAATTCAAACAGGGCTGCCTGCCCATGAAGAACAGTGATAAAAAGCCAATTTTGGTGATTTTAGTATTAAAATGATTCCATCATAATAATCCTTGACTTACTGGTTATTGGGCTTCACCTCTTAGATGGTATGACACAATTAAGTTTTATGTCTTTCTATTAAGTTACAATCACATGGAATATTTGCCTTTAATATCTTAGTTAACAAGTAGGTAAACTCATAATATGAACACCCAAGCATATATACTTGAAAACAACTTTTGCTCAGACCAGAGTGTAAAATTATTTGAAGCAGGTGCTCCACTGTGCAGAACTTCCAGTGTTGATTTAATGTTTCACTAGTTCTAGTGCATTTCCTCTCATGTTGAAATTGTGAAAGAAATGAAAACAGAAAAGCAGGCAATGGTTTTGTCTGGATTAGCCATTTCTGTAATGCATGTGAAGGTCTTACAAAGTTCAGAGCCAGATTTGGAAAACTGGAAGAATTTGCTGCTTTCACTGAGGAGAAGGAAATAACTGACTAAGAAGAATTTCAACTAATGATGTAGATAAAAGATGTGAATAGAAGATTTGTAAGTGGCAAGTAGTTTTCTTCTTTGGAATAAAACTCAGGCTTGTATTTTTTCAACATCAGATCTGTTTTTCTTGTCATTTTGAGCACTTCACATTCCCTTCCTGGAGTTATAATTTTAGTCTTCTGTAGAGACAACATGAAGAAACTCCTCTTTTCATGCACACAGGCATTTCAACTGAGATGTATTTACCAAGAGGATATGTGCTAAACATAGGCAAGGCAGCACAATCTAATGCAAAGACACACACACAGAGAATTGTTTCAACACAAGAGAAGTACTGATTTTACACAGTAAGGCTGGGACTTGATAGGCTGAACAGTTCATGCTCATTAATACTGCTGAGCTGGTTTTGGACCATAACAGGAAGTAGGATGATAGTAAAGGGAGAAGTAACTACTTTAAATATTAGGAGAAGTGACTTTTCAACAGCACAAGAGGGCCATGCAAGTCCACTGCAGTCCTTACAAGCAGATTTGCAGGGTTGAAGCCCATGTTCCAGGAGGCTTCACAGCTCTTGCTACCCAAACCAGACAGAGAAACCCTACAAATGTTTCAGATAAAGTCTCACACGTGTGGACAAAAAGATCAGCAAGCTACATACTTAGGCTTCATTAATAAACCACTGTAAATAATAAAGTGATCTCCATTGTGTAATTATCTCGACCACTTTTTCATGCAAGGGTTTTGCCAGATGAAAGCAAATCAGAGGAACTGGATTTTCCCATAGATACTTCAGTCATATAGGAAGGAATGATTAGTCCCATCTTTCCCCTTCCCTGCTTCTCACACCCCAGGACAGCTCTGGTTTTTACTCTACTGTTGGCAGATGGATCCAAGCACTTCTTGTAATTCAATCGTCAAGCTTTAAGACTACTTCCCAAGGCTAAATGGAAGCCAAATTTCAAAGCTGCTTGCATCCTATGGCCTACTGGGATCTAAATACAACTAATTTCTGCTGGCTGAACTGTAATAATGAAGATTTGGAGTGCTCAGTGATAAAATTGGGGAGGCCGTATTTAAGGCAATGGAAGTTATACCATGTGCAAAATTCTATTCCCCAGACTGAGATGAAAATGCTGTTGTTGAATGTTGCACGGATAAGACAGAAGAAGAATATAATTTATGCATTATAATTGAAATCAAGGAAGCATTTCCTGCTAATGCTGTCATGCCTGCTTTGCAAGGCTAACCCTAATGACCAACAATTGTACTTTTTAATAAAATTTCCGAAGCAAGTGGTGGCTAGGGAATAGTCCCATTGGAACACACACCACACATGCCTCCCCTACATTTCTTCACGTACAATTCACAGATGATTGCTTTGCAAGACTGCGAATGCATGACTTACTCATTCTAGAAGAGTGAAGAGCCCCATAAAAGCATTTACTAATAGACTCTCTGGCAGGAAAATCCACCCCTGTGCTGTTCCAAGACACTCTAAACTTTTCTTAATCACCTAATGAACAGTGATTCCCTTTCACTGTTGGGAATGGACAAGCAGCTTCAGCAAAAAATACGGACCAATCCAAACCACTGTCCACAAATGTGGCTGGACTGTTTTTCAGGACAAATTAAAAAGCCTGTGTCCTTCTAGTTTAAACAGGAAGCCAAGAAAAGTGAACTATTTATTTGTTTTTCTGGCACAGCAAAAAGCCATATTAAGAAATGCCCTAAGAAAATCCATTATGTCAAGATTTTCAGATCTAGGTTTACAGGTGTTTTAGCTCAAGGCTGAAGACGTTCAGGCGGCATATTTTCTTTGGGGATAATCTCAAGAAGCACCAAACACGCCACTATTTGCTGAAGGGATAAGAATTGTCACTTCTTACAAGTACTAGGCAGAGCAGGTTTAATGGAACAAAAGATCATGGAGAACAGACTTCGCACTCACCTTCCTAACAGTTTCAGGATAGTACCAACAAGACATTTTACCTGCTGCCTGACGTTGGCTGCATTCAGCTGTATGCAGATAAGCTTTCCAATATTAGGGTCAATCTAAGGAGGCACATTTAGGTACAAGGACCAAGACTCTGATAAGAGCCACAACCTCAAATTTCCTTCCTTCTTATCATTTCATCTTAGCCCTTCCTTGTTTCTCCAGCATAACTACTTAAATCAAGAGTATTAGCAAATGATGTAGCAAATCAGTAATAAAAGCCACTGGCCATTAAAACAAGAAGGCATCCTGGGATTAAGAACTAATAAGATGGCATTAACACTATAATTACTGCCACATTAGGCCACATTAGTGCCACATCCGTATCTGTGCCAGCAAACTCTTGGAAAACCAAATCTTTTTTGTTAATTGTTTTCCGTGATGCCTTTGTCTCCCATGGTTCTCCTGACTGCAAGTCTGGCTAGTCAAGCTCCCCCCTTGCTCTCCGATTTTACACAGAGAAGTGTGTTGGCTCCCAGCTAAGAGAATGCACTAAACAAAAAACATACCAAAAAAATCTGAATTTCCCTTAGTTCTTATTTGCCTGAAAAACACACACGAGAGATTAATGGATAAATCCATGATAGTGTTCCATACTTGTGTTGACATATCATAGAAAGCAATAAGACAGCCATGAGAAATTAGCTTTTATGTAGCTGTGTCTGCCAAGACTAAAATCTTTTCCACCTCCAGTCACTAAGGGTCTTCCTAGAGTAAAATCCGTCTTGGATCCTAAACTACACTGCTTTTGATTTTATTCAGTTGAGTATAAGATCCTCCTTGCTCCTAAATGTAAAGATATAAGATCAATGATTTCATCACAGCAATAATTTCTACTCTGTGTCAGATAGGAATTGTTGACAGATGATGCTCCATCTGTCACAGTATTTTACAGTAACAAGCCAAAATACAGAAAAAAAAATAAAAAATTGTAAACCGTACTGTTAGGAACTGTCGCAACAGAGCATCTTGGCTTTTTGGAAATACAAGTTGTTATAACAAAAAGCTCTACTTCAAAGCCTGGATCCTGGGACAGGGATAGGTATTTAGCATCTCTGCACAATGGGGTTTAAATCTAATACTGCCTGGCAACGCAGTATTTAAAGTAGATTTACATGGGCAGACAACCACACACCTGCTCTCCTCACACTTGGATCTGGACAGTGCAAGCTAGATCCCATCCAGAAGCTGTGCTAGCACGCTTGCACAACATCAATTCCCAGCTACCACCCAAGTTATATATTCATATTCTCCTGGTTCGATGTTCAAACTGAGCAGTCACATAATGGCCTGTGTCTACTCATTCCAGCATGCACAGGGCCATGTGTTTAATGGGGTTAAGCCAACAAGTATGGGGGGTAGGGATGGCAGATGGTATGGAAACAGAGTAAACTTGGGGAGAGCCAGGGATGTGTGATCCCTTCTGGCACCCACTAGCACCCACTGGTGAGGAGATCCTATGGTTCTCAACTTATCCCTTTCTCCTTCTTTTCCCATTATCATGGTGATAGCCAGATGAGATTCAGGATCTGATTCCTCTGCAAGGGTAAATTCTTTAAAATCTATGCCTCTGTCTAACCTCTAAGTGCGTCATTCAATTTTCTAACCCCCATGTGCTTCCCTTCCCCTCCCAGATCATCAGAAGGGTGAAGGCAGAAAAGATGGATGATTCTGCCCTTGAACTGGCACTCATTTTACAAGTCAGTTTTCTATCACAGACTCCCTGCTAAAGCTGTTTCCCCGTAAAACACGTAGATGTGGACAGAAACAAAACAGAATGCCTGATGCAGTAGAACATACTGGAACATAATGCACAAATCAATGATCACTTCAAATTTAGAACTTCATGCAAGTCACACAAACCAGAACCACTCAGCTTTGCAGACTCTATACAAAAAAGAAACAGAGCAAGACAGAACAGAAAAGGAAAAAAAAAAAAAAATTCTGCAGAGGAAAATTACATCAAACTTGATTTATTTTCTGTCTTTGCCGGTATATTCCAGGCTTATTTCTTCTTGTATCACAGCTGTTTCCCTCCTTTCCACCAAGCCTAGTCCAATGGCACAGCTTCCTCAATGTTTGCTCTGTCTTCGCTGGGTGAGCAAAGCCCTTTCATTTCACACATCATTTACAGCTCGCTGCTGTGATTTCAGAAAGTCAGTGGGCTTTTACGAAGCTAACAAGTGAGATAAACATTTTGTGTGTCTGCTAATTCTAAAACTTGTGCAGATTTTCTGACAGTAGGTACCCTAAACAGTTAGAGAAATTCAGCGGTTTCAATTCAATTTGCACCACATGGCAAACAAGTTTGCCTGGAAGTCAGTAAATAAATCAGGAAGAAAGAGAGGGAAATAAAGAACAGACTCTTCAAAGTCACATCGTATACCTATAATGCAAACCTAAATTCTCTCAACTTTCAATGTATTTTACGTGCTCACTAAATTGATTCACTCATTCTTGGTTTGAACCAAGAGAAGAAAGGTAATGATTTCTTTCTTTCTTTCTTTCTTTCTGGAGGGAGAGGAGGAGAGGGAAGGGAGTGAGGCAACCGGGAGGGAGGGAGGCGCATTGAGAGGACGGGAGGGAGGGATGGTGAGGGAAGTGGTATGCGGAGGGAGGGAGGGAGGGAGGGGGGGGGAGGGATGGGGAGTGGAGGGAGGGAGGGAGGGAGGGAGGGGGCGAGGGAGGTTGAGGGTGGGAGGGATGGAGGGAGGGAGGAGGGAGGCGGGACGGAGGGCGGGAGGGAGGGAGGGAGGGAGGGAGGGAGGGTAGGGAGGGAGGGAGGCGGAAGGGGAGGGAGGAAGGAGGCAAGGTAAGGAAGAAGGAAGGAATTCATCCTCAGGCATTCATTCACTTCCTTCCTTCCTTCCTTCCTTCCTTTCTTCCTTTCTTCCTTTTCTTTCTTTTCTTTCTTTCTTTTCTTTCTTTCTTTCTTTCTTGTCATTGAGCCAGATTTAGACACTTTCTCCTGGAGTAAGAGAAAGACTGTTCGCTCAGTGACAAATACTGGATAATGCATCCAGCTGCCCAATGTGTCCAAATTGAGTCTGTATTTTCAAGATCACTGGAAACAAAAGACATGAGAACCTCGATGTCTAATCTGTACATGCGGGATTTTATCCAATACTCCCCAAATTTAATGGCAAAGCTCCTGTTTATTTTAAAGGTACAGAACTAGAGCTCTTTTTGTGCATATGTGAATTGAACAACTCTATGTTCAAATAACTATATGATTAACAAAGGTAAATTAAAAATGCAAATCAGGTGTGGTTTTTATGTATGTCCAGCTGTGTGTCCAAAGCTTTTTAAAGTGTGGTTCTGTTTGAAAAAGGAGAAACAGGAAAAGGAAAACTAAACAGAAGAAGTGTGAATTTTTCTAGAAAGATTCTTTCATGTGAGAACACCTGAGTCCATTCTTCTGAGCAGTCAGGGATATGATCACTTACAGTCAATATATCACCTTATACTAAAACAACAACAATTTAAAAAAGCTTCCAAAAAAAGGCATAATAAATTTACTGCCTGGTTTGTTGTGGTAGTCTTATTTTCACTTCACTAGTAGCACTTTCCTATGCACAGTGAGCTTTGGCACCACAAAATGACTAATTCATTCTGGATTCCTAGAATGTCAACACCATCAAACCTCAAGATCAGAAGTGAATTAAAGGAAAGAATTGTGTATCTTATTTATTAACAACAATAGAGGAAAGGGAATGGTAAACCATTTCAACCTGCAAGCCAGCAACTGGCAAGAAAAGGGCCTGATTCTCCTATTCACATTTAATTTCATTTAACAGAATAATAAGGCAAGATCATAGCTAACAGACTTGGCAATAAAATGGCTATTCAAATTTAATCAGTATGGGAGAATAAGGACTATAAAAAGGATGAGGGGGAAAAAAAATGGATGGGTGCCTTCTATCTGGCATCACAGTCCGGAGACTGGAAAGTGATGATTGTCGCATGTTCCTTATTTCACACAGCAATATGTTGTAAAGAGGATGGAACCAGTCACATATGTTCTGGGCCTGGCTGGGATGCGTCTGTTTTTTACAAGCATGAAAAGAATGTTTCTCCACATTAATCAGGACTTAAGGAAATACATAGCTACATTTCCAAATCAAACAAGAGAAAGCCAGAGTGAAGAGGATTCAACCCTCTGAAGCAAAGTTATGCTTAAGGCAAAACCTCAAGAAACTGGAAGTGAGAGGCTCTCCCCCTAAACTTTAGACTCACATTCCCTTCGCCCTGACACTGCTCAGAGAAATACCTATATTGCTGAGGGATATCTCTTGTACACACACACCCAGGAAAACAAAGATCAAATTTAGGAAAATATTAAATATCACAGAACTTACATATATGCCCAAATCTAAGCACATGCTTAAATGTATACCTGAAAGGAGAAAGGAGCTCCAGTATAACTGGTTTATTTCAGCTATCAGCAGCTCTGAAAAGCTAAAAACTGAATCATCAGCATTTTAGTTATATCGCATCGGAGCTAATTTTTAAGTTTGTCTTTTGAAGGATGTTGTATCTAAAACATCCAAGGTCTTTTTCTTTTGGAGAGAGGAAATGCAGCAGATCAGGCAGAAATGCACAAGGGTCTCTGAATAATTTTGCTGTAGATTGCTGTGCAAAACCAATTATTTCATCAATTTAAAAAAATGCAAAGCAGGACCTTTCAAACAGGAAACAACATAAGTAGCACTGGTTTTAAGAGAAATAAACATGTTATTATGGAATACTAATCCAAGCAAGCTTCTTTATATTCCAGAATATTGTTTTGTATGAGGCATTTCATATTCTTTTTGGTGTGTGTTTTTAAAAGGGATATAATATTTAGGAATTGAACTACTAGACCTCAGTGAGGCTGTTATCTCAGGAAGAAAAGGACTCATTGCAAGTGCTTGAAAAAAACAACAAAACAGTGAAGGGAAAAATGCCTCTAGTGTTGAAGATATTTTTAAGATATCATTGAACAATGTTAGCACTTGTAAGAAAGTCGAAAAAGAGCAAGAAGCAGGGCTGAGCCAAATGCTAATTGGGGAGTTCTTCAAATTCTTGTTCAGAGGGGCAAAACAGTCTCCTGGGAAGAGCTCCACTGGGATTCAGGAATCTGGATGTCTCTCCCCAGCCATCACTCCCTGACTTCCCAAGCGCCTCTCTGCATTTAAAGCCAAGATGTTGCTTGATCTGCAGAACAAGAGCCATGAACTTTGTGTGGCACTTTTGAGATTTTCTGTTGCAAAACTCTGGGTCAGGAAAAGAAATTCCAAAATCTGCATTTAGTTGTACACAAGGGTAAATGTATAAAGCACATCGGAATATTCTACCACCAGGCTTTCTTTTGAAATCTGTTTAAAATTCAAGTCCACAATAGTAAGAAGCCTGTGTCTTCTCTCCACTAAGTACTGAACCAGCAGAGAGCCATAGCAGTAAATTACTGCTCTAATTTTTCATTTTAGTTTATACCAAATTCACCATATTTCAGTTGTTCTGAAGGTCAATGTAATAATATTTTTAAAATTACACTTACACAAAGCCTTTTCTCTCCAAATACTTACCCAGGTATACACAAGTTACACCTTATTACATCTTTGAGAATCAAATAACTACAAAGTCCCTTAAAGAGAGCTGCACATAGGCAAGAGAAGTAGCTTGTCCATGTTCCCCAAAATGGTGGCCAAGGTCAAAATTGCTTCCAAATCCCTGACATTCCCAGTGACAGTATTGCACAGAAGTGCATTAAAAAGCTCCGTGTCTTAGGGGGAAAAAAGTAATCATGGGCATATTTGGGGCTGCAGCTGTTATTAGGAGGAAAGAAATAAATTGCACAGGACTTCATTTGCACTGTGCAGCTGCAGCTCACATCAGTGGAATACCTTGAGGACAGAATGATGCAAAACACACCTTCAAAAGCAGAGGAGCTGTTTCTGGGCTTCTGGCATCCTAGCTGGGCACTTGTGAAAATGTTACCCACACCAGCATTTTTCGCTGATGTAATCACTTCCTGCCTTTTTTTGGTTGTTTGTGTGGGTGGGTGGAGGTTTTGTTTTGGTTTGGGTTCTGGGTTTTGGTGGTTTTTTGTAATGTAGGCACTTCAAACTTTGAGCAAAATACACAGGTTACTTTTCCTACTTCTTACAGGGGTATTAGTGGGGTAATTTCTCTCAGTTCACAGATGGACAGAACAAGAGAAGTGTTAACTTTAAATTGCAGAAAGAACTCTATGTTTTATTACTTAATGTAAATGCGGCCTGAATGTTGAATCTTAGCTTTAGTAGGAAAGGTATTTTAACCCTTGACCACAAAATACTCTGTTTCCCCTCCCTATGGTAGTCTCTTTGTCCTTCATGTCTTTCCAGCTGTATGGAAGTTATGTGTATTAGAACAAAGGTACCACAAACTTCTGGATTGAAAAATTAATGTGGTCCTGCTCTCAGATATTAATTGCCAGGAAAGGGTTCAGAAAGAAATACTAAGGTGAAGTTTAGATATAAGAGCACTAACAATAAATATTCCTCAACTTTTTGGGGGCTCAGATATAAGATTAAATGTCCCTATAACTCTTGGCCTAATATCTCAGCCAAACCCATAGCACTGCCACAGGTTTGCGAGCTTCTTTTTCAGTTTCTGTTCTTTAGAACAGAAACTCATTAGAGTTTGGGACTGTAAAACACCCTTTGTTCCTGCCAGCAACATTTTCCCATCACCCAGATTATGGATTCATGCACCTTCTTTACTGTAATGTGACTTTTTATATCCAGTATAACCTTCTTACAATCATGCACAATTGCTGTAAAGAAGAAGAGATATTTTCCAATGTCTCTTCAATTATTAGTGCCATCTGTAATGAACTATTCTGGTTTAATCATAGAATTTTTCTCTGTTCTACTATGGACAAAATAAAACACAATCGAAGATTAATTTAAATAGGAAAACTAATGTTCACAGCAATTATTGCAAAGCTGAGAATGATTTTTCAATTTTCTATATCTGCTGAGGTGATTACTTTGAGAAGACCACTAGATTCATAAACCTGATGCACAGAGAGCTTAACACAGGGACACACATGAACAAACACTTGCACATTTGTAAGTGAATGGCTCACTTCTGAATTACAACACAGCCAATAACTCCACATCACAGGAAAATGTCTGAGGGAAGGTATTATATGTTCAGCCATGTCTGGATCAATGTTTATATCAAGTGATTTGACAAAATCAGAAATGGTGTCTGTCTTGGTGATGCCCTATTTACATTTAGGCCAGCAATGAGAAGAGGCTAAAACTGCTTTATTCTCTTTGACTGTAGTGTACTTGTCCCTCACATTCAAGTGATAAAGGTATCATTTATGCTACAAAATTTTTTCACCTCAAATGCAGTTGCCACACTTGGGGACTAAATTTATTGTAACTGGAGCCTGTTTTCTCAACACTGGTCAATTCAGGTCTTCCATGCCTTCAACAGCAGCTGTAGAGGTGCTAATTTTAACTTTTACAGAAAAACAGGGCGGGGTACACAATGCCAATGGTAAACCCCATACTACCCCCTGGTGCTGACCTGCTTGGTTGATAACCTAGATAATATTCTATTTTCACATATACTTATTTTCCAGTCCTATCCAGATAACAAACCATTAATATTAAAGAACATACTAAGCTGAGCACAGAGAAAGGCTTTTGAAAACAGTGCCTTAACTCTTCAGAGAACCTTCTGTTTGTGAAATGCCCATAACCCTTGCATCATATTATCTAATTTAATGCTTCCCTCTACAACAGTCTGTAAGACCCAGAGATGATGGGGCCTATAAAACTATATTGATACCCATTTTTCCTATTAATGGAGTCCCACTTCTTCTGATTGTTTCCCATCAGGAACTTTGCTGTATGATGTCATGTATAATGCATTTCTGTAGCATGTAGCTGAGCAGCCCTCTTCCACTAGCTCAGTCAGTCTCACTTGGAAGGAACAACTTGCCAGAAACCACTAAGGCCCTCCATACAAACAACCAGAAATTAAGGCTCTGCAGGGGAGCATGCCACCGCCTCACAGCAAGGAAATAAGAAGCAGGGCTATGGCAGCCCACAAACAGATCATCTTTTATCACAGTTTAGTCAACTATAATCACAGCAGCTTTTCTACATTTCCCATTCTTTAATTTCTAACCAGTAAAAGGGCTCCCATGGCTGAAGTACAAGGTCCTTGACACTCACACCCTGTTAGCACTGTATCACAAACCTGCAGAAGCACCGCTGAACATCTTGTTCTTCCACCACCACCAAAGCAGTAAGGGTGTCATTCTGACATGCATCACCAGCTAAGGTTAAGTGTTATATCTTTTTAATGGCTCATGCACTCTTTATCCAGGACTCTCCTCTGGTGTCGAGGGATGAACTAACTACTCACTTGTGTCTCCAATGTGTGTAAATTAGCATTTACATGATATAATTCCCCATCTGCACACACATTAAAGAGATACGTATTTCAAAGTTGCTCTTCCAGGACATATATTGATTCACACCACACAAAGTCATCACCTGTCAGGGCAAAGGATTTGATTTACACATGACCCCATGGTGCACAGGGAGAGGTCAAGCCACCATGAGCTATGATCTTGCCTAAAACCTCTGTTGGTCTGGAGGAATGGCACTGACCACTTCCTACAAGCCCTGCACCCACAGCCGGCTGTCAGGGAGAGGTGTAGTCAAGGTCACAGCAACACATCCCTTTCAGGGCAATCCTTGCCATTGCCTTGAGGGAAATGTCCCTTTGCTCCTCCATCTAAGCAGTCTACCCCTTTTTGAAAGACAAGAAATTTCTTGCACTTTGCCTTTCCAACACTGCAACAAAAGTTGCTGTATAGGTCAGTCAATACACATCCCTCTCCGAGTAGCGTTTAATAGTCCTCTCCTGACATCTTAAATATGCAGCCTGACAGATTATGTGGCTTCCAGTCTTTTTTTTTTTTTTTTTTTTTTTTTTTTTTTTTTTTTTTTTTTTTTTTTTTTTTTTTTTCCTGCTACGAGCTGGGTAAAAGCTAGTGGAAGATGAGGGGCGTAACACTTCATCCTTTCATTCAGAATAAATTCAGAGAAACCATTAAGGTTCTTTACAAAGCCAGATGTTTGAAACAATAATGATCTCCACCCCAAACACAACTACGTGCCATCTCCCAAAACAAAGACACATGTGGACAGAGAGGTTTTGCAGGCAATTATATTGTGAGGGTTTGTGCGTGACAGAAACAGCAAGACCAGAAAAGCTGAGGAAGAAGACAAAAAAAAAAAAAAGACCTTGTCACTATTGTGACAAAACAGAAAAGAATAAGTATCTGGATGAGCAGGGGCTGGGGCACAGAGACCTGACCCTGTGTGTAAAGAGATTATCTTCTGTCATATTCCCTACGGGTTCAAGGGAGCAGTTCCTCATGCATTCTTTGTCATAATACAAGATTTCACTCAGACCACCTGATTGCCTCATCCATCTCTTCTAGCAAAAGAGCAGCAGTACCCTGAACTTTGGTTAACTTCTCAGGTCAGATATGCATAACATCTAACCTACAGGACGTTTAGAGTCTGTGCTCACACACATCATCTAATGAGTGAATTAAACTCAGATTGTATTTTGGGGAGTGGGGGGGCAGGGTGTTTTAACCACTACACAAGCTGTGCAAACTTCCACTCTCTACCCAGCCCTGCACACAGTTTGGTGGAAAAATTACCTGGCCCTGGAGGACACTGATGACCAATATGGAAACTTGTTAAGTGTTTGGTTATACCAGTTAATTTGCAGTCACAGTAACATTTTGCATTTGCTGCTACATGAACAGTACCCACCTAATGGCTCCTCAGGTGGAACCGTCATATTCCCCAACCAGTAATAAGCAAAGGGTTACCCTTTATTTAACAGATATCCAAAATGATCACATACATGATTTTAAGGGGAAAATGTGAAGGAAAGTGGAGAAAGGGGAACTGTCCTTTTGTAGCCATAAGTTGCATACTCTTCATAAATTAATTGCTATAATTTGCAGTACAATTTTTTTTTGGTGGTTGGATAGATGCATTGCAACTCAAAGTCTTCATATGCCTGGTTTTATTTTTTCTTTTCTTACAGCTCAAATGAGTGCAGTCTTAAGAAAGCAGAGCTTTGGACCACTTGTACTGATAAACAAAACAAAGAGTACAATCAAGCTTTTGAATGAGCCACGTACATCAACTGCTGACAACTCTTCCCTCTGTCTCACTGTATTAGAGCAGCCAGCTTACAAAACAGCTCATCTTCAGCTGCCTCAAAGCATCATGTCTTTCCCAGCTCCTCTCCTATTACTAGCGCCTCCTCTCTATCATGCTGTGCCTCTCTGCATCCCCTTCACTTTCTCCAAACAACACTTAGGAAGAGACAGAAGACAGCAGTCTTCTCCATTGATCGTGACAGCAGTATTCTCAATCTCCAACTCCAACCAGGAATAAACCTATAACCCTTTGCTGCTTTCCTCACCCTTAACTAAAGCCTCCCCTTCCTAAACACTGTTTCCTCCTGCATGCTGCAGATTGTCTGTGTCCATTTCCTCATTCCACTCACTGGCTCCCTTCCCCAACTTCCCCAGCTGCAGCGGGTTAAAAAGGAAGTATAAGATGTTGCCAGCAATTGATTTTAATTCTTTCCCTTGTGTTGCCCCCGCAGGCATGAGTTGGCCAGGCCAGCTGTGGCACTGAGTGCAGCCAGTTCACTCCCTCATGCACAGCCTTCGGTCAGCAAGCTGTGACGGATCACAGACGGACAAATGCACACATACAGTCATATTTATTTCTTTGCATTCTCTGGAATCTCCTTACAGCATGAAGTCTAGCAGAAGAAAACATCTGCTTTGTTTGTATTTTAAGGTAATGGCTTTCTCTGCAGACCTGGAAACACAAACACAACAGCAATGGACCTTTGTGGGAGAAGCAGAGAGGGGTTCCAAACTGAGAGTGAAATGGCTGAGCGCAGCTGAAGTTTTCGAGCAGAATGAAAATACAGAAGTCTTCAGAAAACAAGAATCAGTGAGGGAACTAATGCATTTTTGAATCCTTTTTTCTTTTTTTCTTTTTTTTTCCTTGGACAGGCATCTCAGATTTATTGTCTCCACATGCACAACATTTCACAAACCCTCTTGTTTATCAAATTATCCAGTGGGTAAGAAGGCCATAGTGTTAGATCATAACTGCTAGAACATCTAGCATGATCATCTGCAAGATTAGTCTGTCACTCTGTTTACCATTGGAGCCCCTTCTTTTGTGACATCCTCCTTTACCATGCCAAATGTTCTTGAAGACCCCTTCTTTCACTCTCCAGGAGCTGCCTGCAAGGCCCAGCATGACTGGACAGACTACAGGTTACGCACCACGTCTCAAAGGAGTGAGATAGAGTGAATGCGACAAAAATGTGCCACCCTCGATCAGGTTGCTCAAAGCCCCATTCTGCCTAGCCTTTAACACTTCAGTTGCGGATGGGGGCATCCACAGCTTTCCTGAACAACCTGTTCCCCTGCCCCACCAACGCCACAGTAAAGAACTTCTTCCGAACTTCTAATCTAAACCTGCCCTCTTCCAGTTTAAAGCCATTCCCCCTTGTCATATAACTACACGCCCTTGCAAAAAAAATCTCACCAGCTCTCTTGCAGACCCCCTTTAGGTACTGAAGGATGAACTTCTGCTCTCCCACAGTGTAAATGAAGAGCCCGAGAGGACCTGTCCATCTAGGACTAACCCATGAGAAACCAAGAATGAGGAAAAGTGGTCAGGAAAAGTCCTGCAGTCCTCTATGATGCCAGGACTAAGAGGAATGAACAGCACGACAAAGCCTGCACAACAAAAGCAGGCTTTTGTGAGAGCAGCTGAAGAAAGTCATCAAAAAGCTCTGGATGGATGCATGGATATCCAGAACACGCTACATATTCTGAAACCCAACAAACGGTGCTAAAGGAAATCAAGAGCCTGATGATTTTGAAGAGATGAGGCCTGGAAAATGGGTGGAATAGCATAGAATTGCTTTTCAAAACACTAATTGACAACTGGTAGAGTCATGCTACACCTGCTCCACGAAGACTGCAGTATCTGTAACTGCATGGGGTAGTTCTCTAATAAAAGTCTGTGTTCTGTGGGAACTGATGTTGCTACCAGAAAATGTTAGCATGACAATCCATCATGTCCCAGAACAGTTCAAGTTTTGGTTTTATGGAAGCAAATCAAGTCAAGGATAAAGACTGGCTTTTATATTGACACCACGCCTAGTTTTACAAGTTCCTAATTGTTCTTATTTATTCCTGAAATAAGGAGAGATCACAGGAGTTCATGATGTGCCACAATGTGGTGTACACATCCTTTCAGGGCAAACAGTGACATCTCCAAATAATAATTAACAAATAAATTATTTCATCTAGAGATCTCATCTTAAAAAGGAGATCCCATGGAGGGATCCTGCTGGACACTTACAGGTGACCATCACTAATGCGATGTACTGTATTCAGCAATTTGTCCATAGACTCTGGAGCTGTCATAGAACCTTAAGAGCTTTAAAAAAGGAAACAGATTTTAAGCCTTGTTATGTAGAAACTGTAGTCATCTTGCTTTACTCCTTAGATCCTACTATTTTAGAGAGAAAAAATTAGAGGCACTTTTGGGGGAGGGACACCAGAAATAACAATATGCAAATCTACTTGCTGAAATGTATTTAAATCACAAATGCTGATATTTTACTGAAATTACACTTCTCCAGTAGAGGGAATGTAGAAGAAAGGAGGGCTGACCCTTCCTGTCTTGGATGATAAATATTAAATCTACTTGAACTCTAATAATTTACATAAGTTGAAGCAACAAACAGAAAAGGGCTGGTTGAACCTAAAAGAACTGGAACATTTCTCAGTGCTCTGTGAGCCCTTTCTCATTTCTGTGTGGCTCAGTGTCCTTGGCTGTATTTCCCAGCTTTCTGAAGATGAAATACTAAAGCTATTCAGCATTTTGCTACAGAACATGGGAAAGAGGCAAGTGAAATTACAGGAGCAGAGACTGCCTTTTGTTATTACACTTAAGTTCTACTGTCATGTACTTCAATTTCAAAGAGTAGCATTTGTAGCTAAAAGGAAAACTCACTCCAGCACTTACAACCAATCAGAAATAAACAGAAAAAAAAAATCTGGGGGGAAAACACGCAATTTTTATCAGAAGTGGAATGGTTACCCTTAAACACAAACAGGGAAGACAGATAGCTGACCCCTCAAATAAATGGTCACAAACCTTTCATTTGTTGGGAACTGTAATGACTGCCTGAATATGAATTAACTCTATTGCATTAAACAGATTCTCACATTTACCACTGCCTGCGAATGAAATGAGAACTTGTCCTTAGAGTGTTTATCTGTGAAGAAACTTCTCTATGAATAACCATACAAGCAAGATTCTAATTTTTAAGGTGAAAGACCCAGTGAGATGTGGAGCCGTTGTCATTCCCACAGCAGTAATTTACCGCAGAACACATAAGAGGGTCAAGTATGTCCCTCAGGATTGGTCGCTGAATTAGGGTACATAACATCCTGACATCTTCTCCTGAATGGTTCCCAGGAAACTGGAGCATGGGAATATGTAAGTTTGCTGGGGAGGCAGCCAGTATGGGAGTATCCATTTGGTGTCCTCAGTAGTGGACTGGAGGGACTGGAATAGAAGTGGGTGACTGGCAGGGTGAAGGAGTAAGTGGTTACTCTGTCACTACCCAAACTCTTCATTATCATTCTACATTCACAGCTCCTGCCTTCTATGAACACCAATCTTATTTATGACACATCATACAGCCCCTGCAGTAAGTGAGAAACTCGGGCCCTCAGTGTTTCAAGAAAAACTGCCTTGCACTGGATTAGCATGCAAAATGAATGAGGCGGGAGACCAGCTCCAGCAGCTCCCCAAAATAATATGCGACAATCTAATTAAACTTTATTGTAACTATACAAGCGAGGAAACAGAATTAAGGCTGGGTAGGCAAGCTCAATTTTGTCATTTCCTTAGTCTTTGAGTGTTTGCAATTCGATAGTCTTGTCATGTAGGGTTTCTAATAGAATTCTGTGCATTTTTAGAAAGCAAATTAAATTATGAACTTCTACATGGTTCAGCTTCTGCTCGGCCAGCAAACTAGACCAAGGCAAAAGCTCATGCAACCAACTGTGCAAATTCACTGCTTCCTTCCATGCTGGCTTTTTGATACAGCAGAGGAGCTCACCTTTCTTCATTTACTGCTCAAAGGGCGGGGGGGGGGGGGGGGGGGGGGGGGGGGGGGGCGGGGGATTTCCTCTCTAGAGGAAGCTAGAGAAGAGAACTTGGTAACAGCATAGCTTGGTACCTAGAGAGCAGAGTCCGCATTCACAAAAAAACACCGTGTCAAGTCTGTCAAGGGCACAAGAAGAGGCAAAAGACACTCCAGAACTAAACACCAATCCATTCCCATATCTATAAGAACTGTTAAAATTACACAGTTGGAAGTATTGTTTTTTAAGAGATCTTTGTTCTTGTACCTATCTCAGCTTACACTTTCCAATTAAAAAATTGCTTCTGGGCTTTATATCAAATGCTTAAAATTGCAGCCAAAAACATAAGCAACTCAAAATAACCCCCTTAGAATGGAAACTCTTGTACAACCTTCATACTGCTATGCCTGGAGTACCCTGCCAATAAAATGCCTAAAAAGAGGAAGAGAAATTCAGGGTGGGAGTGAAGGGAAGATGAATTAGACTGAAAAGGAATGAAAGGGAATCCCACGAGGAGCCAGCAGAAAAGCTCCAGACATTCTGGCAGTTCTAAGAGTTTGTTCCAGGTGGCAAAATAGACACTCACTCAAGGGGGACTTTTGATGAAAAAGGACTGGGGACTTCAGGGCACAGGCCTTAAGAGACCTGCAGTAACTCTGAATCTCTGCTGTATTGTCTGCCACGGCATATGATTAGCTTCCTGTGCTGTAGCGCATTGTAAGGCACTTTATAAAGCAATGAATTACACAGCTGAAGTGTAGTAACCACATGCAAGCAAATACGACAACCATTATGCTCTCAGCAACATCCCACACGCAGCCACGAACATTTGCATTAGTGCCAATTAATCTGAGGTGGTACAAACTCAGCCAGGCATAGGATTTGTTCTTTGGTGTGAAGGAGGAAGGGAGGGGAGAAAAATATCCTTTTGTCTTCAGAGAGGAAACATCTGTAGGAGTTTTCAAGGGCTCCGGTGACTTTGCTGAGCATGGAGCGGGGGAGCGTGCTATTGAGTGCTTTGATCTCACCAGCAGGTGACACTGCAGCAAGTGGGAGCAGCTATAAAAAGTTTCAAGCATTCTAGGGACAACTCACACAACCGGCGCACAAATGTGTTCAACCGTGTGACTCACAGTTGCCGAGAAGTGGGAACATGCAGCAAGGGCTGGCCTTTTGGTTTCAGCTTCTCGTTGTGTATTAATGTCTTCCTTTTTCCCTCGCTGCCCCCACCACCGCTCTCAAACACTGGGGTGAAGCAGAGTCAGGAAGGGCAATGAATCTTTTAAATCCGCTGCATGTGGAAATGCATATGACTAAAGCGCAGCCAGGGAAAACTGTTCCAACAGCCCTACCTCTGGCTGAAGTCAGCAGGAAAGCCGTATCCTTTACCGTCCGTGCTAGCAGAGGAGTCTGCCAAGCACTAAAGGGGTATTGTGTTTTCCAGGTCCACATTTTAACCAGCCACCCTGCACAAAAAAATGATGATGACGTTTGTGAAACATGGGTCTTCCTGTGATGCATTAACACACAAGAAAGCAGATGAAATGCTTGAGAATTAATAACAGATTTTACCTCTTGTACCTCTCTGTTCCGGCTGGAGCTACCAGGAGGACTGACCCTACATAACTCTCGGTTCCAGGACCTGTGTTATTAGGACAGGAAGATCAACCTACTTTTACATGATGCTCCAGTTCCATAAAGTAAAATCTTCCTGCAGCTAGACATCCTATGCACAAAAATTCACAAGTGCTAACTTACTAAGCAAGGCTTGTGCTGCAGATTCTGGTGAGGGCCATGGCTGTTGTATCCCGCTAAGGGCAGAGTGAAGGCTGCTTACTTTGTCACTCAGCAGTTCCTCAGGTACAAAGGGGATATAGGCAGAGCTGCCAAGTCTTGTTCAGCTCCCTGTGTAATGTATTAATTCTGTAAATGGGTTAATGAACCACTTTCTAGACTATTTGCATGAAGCTGTCAGTCATATTGCCCAGTGAAGACATCCTGCTCCGAAGAGCAGTTAGAAATTGTTCCCAAAACCTTGCTGCTGTACAAAGGGGAAGCCAAGAGTCCTTCTGAGAGAGTCTTCAGAGAGTCTGCACACTATTTGCAAGATATGATGTGAGGCTGCAGGGCACTGGCAGGCATAGGCGGGTACCCACGTAGGGTTTAATGCCAGAAGCATTTGTAACAGCTTGCACTGTCAGCCCTGCCAATGCATGGCTGCTCTGCTCCAGGTGTGATCTGTACAGAGAGAGTGGATACCTGGTGCTGGCACCTGGCACAGTGCAGCTAAAGTGAATATCTGTTGTCTGCTTGAAGCGCATGTGAATGTGTTAAAAACCAGCTGGAACGTGTCAGCCACTGACAGAGGTGCCAACACCAGGGTGCTGGGCAAGATGCACAGCCACAGACGATTCCAAATGGCTCTGCAAAAGGTTGACAGAAACACAAGAATTCAATGCTCAAAAAGTGTTCCTAAGTGCTTCTACTTAAACAAGAAAGCCAAAGGATATGAATAGCCCTTCCATAATATTTTGCACACGTTTGGGAACTATTATCTGAAGTAGAATGCTGTAGAGCATTAGAACTGTTTTTGGAGAGACAGAAGCAGTTTTAAACCTAATCATTTAAACAGTCTACATCTGCAGCTCTACACCCCCTCCTGTGTCCACTGCCAGTGCCTTACAGTCACACATCCCATTGATGCAGTTACATAGTCAGGGCAAAATGACAAGCATGAAGAAACTCATGAAATGAAAACCAACACCTAGCACAAACCACTGGAGAACTCACATTTATGTTGTCTGGGAGCCCTTGGAGACATTATTTGGGATGACTATAGGTATAAAAAATACATCCGGAGTATGACTCCTCTATGGTAGGTGTTCCCTTACTGACTAGAAGATACACTGATGGACTTCAGACTGTTTAGCTTCCACTGTTCAGACGTACCTTGCAATTTCCAATATGTGCACTGAAGTGGACAGGTGAGGCTATATTTACATTCATATACATTAAACTATCAGCCTTACAAAACTACAGTGGAGATTGCCTACCTTTCAAGACCAAGAGAGAGAAAGAAAGGGGCAAACTGCAAAAGGGCCAAGCATTTTTTCTCTTCATCACTCCAACTTCCTACATGAAAGATTTACTGGCAAAATTTGCTCTGAAGTTGTGGGTTTTTGAAACAACACTCTCTAGTCACATAAGCAACACTTTATTTTTCCAAGTGTAGTTATTTAGTTTCTTCACATTTGAATTTTCATGTCACTTCTCTTCCTCTCTGTAGTTTTTGCTTTTTTAAACAGCGTGAACACGTTCTGTAATTATTGCTGACAGCCCAATGTTTAATGGCGTTGAGCGTCTTTTATGGCACAGTCAGACATTCATTTAGGAGACAGCTGTCTCTGCTTAAAAAGTTGCTGCCCCTTAACTGTTTATCTCTGCCCCCACGACTCAGACACGGCAGCTGCCCGTACCTGCAAACACTTGAAGCAAAGCCTGTTTCCCTCCACCCTGCAGCAGCCTGAAAGGGCCCACGGATTCGGTTACTGCACCTCAGCAGAGGGGAGCAGGAACAAATAGCTGATCAAGCAGTAACTTGTTAAACCACCACAGCTGTTTCTCAAGCAAACATCCGACCGTACCCTCGGAGCCAGCGCGGCGCACGCGGTGCTGGAAGGGGAGAGGTTTCCGAAGCCGGGAGATGCTGTGGGAACCATCCCACATTCCTCCCCGGGCCCAGCTGAAAGCCAACCGCTGCGCTGTGACCGCGGCTGCTCTGCAGGCTCGCCCGCTCATCTCCCAGCCTCCTCCTGGCCCTCGCTCTTTCTTCCCTGCTAGTCCCAGAAGTACCACCGCGTACTCAAAGCGGGGCTGAACTCTTCTAGCCGCTTTCATCTGCCGTTTCGCGGGAACACGGCTGATATGGCACGATTCCCAGCTGTTTTCACAGAAGACTGGCCCGGGCAAGCACAGCTTTAGATAGCCTGGGTGTGACTGACTACCTGGTACACAAGTCAGGAGGTGATTTGGTTGGCGCCAGTCCCAAGTAATGTGAAGTAACACAAAACTCATCTATCACCACGCAGTACTTACCAGGGGAACCTTCACGAAGAGAACTTGCCTGACCTGATAATACAGTATTACCCCCAATAATTATGTAATTCAATACTAGTGCCGATTACCCACCGGGGAAGGGGAGGGGGGAAGGGCAATTGCAGCCATCTGTGTTTGTTTGCCCGAATGTTCCCGTAAAAATATTCTCAGCGTACATCGTGCTCGCAAGCGGCAGCCTTGAAAGGGCGTTTGGACACCGTTCCGTGGGGCAGTGCTGTGCCACTCCGTGTGATGTCAAACAACACTGCTGACGCTGCCAAATCGTTGTAGCTTGAGATTTTTGAACTACAGCAAAAGAAGAGGAGTGTGTGAGAAGCACGGTCCCCTCCTTTGCTGAACAGAAAAAAACCTAATCCCTTGCTGCTGTCTTTTATATAGCAACAAAAACAACTAATACATTTTTGTGTTATCTGTACCCTTGCTCTGCACTTCAGTGAAGTTAGTTTAGAGCAATTAGAGACTTTCCTGTGCTGTCTGAAATAGCAGGCACTTTTTAGTGCTCTTTCAGCTTACTTACCAGAATTACTTTTTTAAAATTAATTCCTCCATTGTATCAGCACAGTAGAAGACAAGCATAATACTTTCATAATTTGTAAGTCAGCATATGATTTTATACAATTTTCATAACGCCTTAAGAAATGAAAGCATACCTGCTGACACTGTTCTATGCAAATGGTTTGCAGGATTTTCCTGTACCATGAAGGCCAAAAAAAGACCACCCTGACCATCTTATCCAGTCTCACGTACCATACAGGCGAGGCTTGAGTACAGCAAGTCTTGACCTAAAGTAATGACAGAGAATCCACCACATCCACCTGCATTAAAGCTGAAAAGGCATTTCTTCCATCCAGCCCCTGGGAGTAGGGAGAGCTCAGGAGACACGTTTTCCATCCCAGAAATGCTTTGTGCATGATCATGCTTCCTGTCTGTTATACAACAGAGGAATACACCATTGCAACAGGTTCCCCATATCCTTTCATCCTTCATCACTCTTGCCTCCAACCTTGATCTGGGAAGTGTTAAACCCAAAAGTATTATTAACGGGTCTTTTTGACTCAATACTGGTAAAAATTTCACAGAAAAGACAATATTCAGCTTTTAAGAAATTGCTCCTAAAACACAAAGGTATGAAATTATGCTAGTCTCTTCTCATCTGGTTTTGAATCATCCCAGAGGGTTGTGTGGTGGAGATGACATTTTCCTCTTAAATCTGCCAGATTTTTCCATTGAGTTCTATATAAGTTTTCCATCAGTTTGCTGCAGCTCGACCCAAACTGCACAGCTTTCTCCCTTCCAGAGGAGGAGACTAATACTTCCATTTAATCAAATTGCTGAGGGAGATGCTATGAAGTCCTCTTAAGTATGATAAAACACCCCAGTAACATATGCATTTATAACTGATATTCCATTGTGAGAATTAACATTTGGAAATAAGACAATTTTAGAAATAAAATCTAGCAAGTGGAACTCTGCAACGAATCGTCTTGAAAACTCTGACACTATGAAGTGCTCAGGGCAAGGACCCCATGCTTCCACCATAGCAATTTTGTAGGTAGCATGTGGTGAATATTAGTACTGCTCTCAGCTGTGCCTGAGCATTTAGGAGTACTATCACAATAAAAATCACCAGAACCATCACAGACCTTTCTAAAAGCCATGGGTTTCACAAAGGAGAAGCTAAAAAGCTCCATGGGTATTCAGTTTATTCAGCAGAACAGCTAATAACTGATCCCGCAGTCCTTATTCAGGAAAGAATCTTATTCCTAAGGGGAATTCAAGTGAGCTCCATTAGCTCAAATGCTCTTCACCAAATAACCAGTAGCCCCAGAAGACTGGAGACAGATAAAAATGTTCCTAGCTGCCAAGTGGAGTCAGCTGAAAATTTTCAAAAGTAATTTCTACAAGGGCTTAAAATCAAAGGTATTTTTGTCTGAGTAGGAAAGCAAGATCAGATCTCTAACAAGGCAAAGAGGCATAGCAACTTTTTAACAGTATTCCTACCACCTTTTTGTCTGAAAATCTCAGTATTGTTCAAGCCATTGGGCTTTTGCTCTATAGGACTGACAGAAACTGTTTTGCTGGTCTTGGTGTCTGGTCCAGAAATCAAATACCACACCAGAAGCAAATAGGTTATAGACTATGTTATATATGTTTCTTACTGTGTTATATACCATATATTCCTGCAGTATATGGAAAGATGACAGTAACAGTGTTGCAAGGCATTTAGGATCCTTAGTATGGTCAGCAAACATGAAAAAGGCAGCTAGAATTCAAACACGAATGAAGTTGGTGTGGTTAAAGCAGCATGTTTCCTGCCTTGCTGCTGTACCCACTCCTTCCATTCCAAGTCATGCCAGCACACTGCTGATTTCACTGCACTGACTGAAAAGGTAAAGAGCAGTCTTCCCCAGAAAGTTGCAGGATTTAGCCATAAAGCTGCTCTTCAGAGACTAAATTAACTATATTTTTTCCCAGTGCATCATCTTCAATGCACAAATTAGTAGCAAATAGTCATGTAGGCCAGTCAGAGATGGAAAGAATTCTCCAGACCTTACAAGGGTGTCAAGTGCAGTTCACAGAGTGCAAAATTAGTGCCACTAGAGATGGCTAAAGTTCACCTACAAGCAATTCTCTGATGGGTGATTGCTTCTTCCATTTTGCTTTTACAACGTTTAAGGTGCGTAGGTAAAATAAGATCACAGAGTGACTGAGATGTTTTTATAAGTGTGGACAAAGAAGGCAATTTAAAATCTTTTCCGAGGTGTGTATAATTACAAGTGCATTTCAGATGTTGTTAATATGCTTAGATGCTTAGGGAAAGCAATCTTATATGAAAGATAACCTTTTAATAGATTACTTTATTACAGCAGCACTCAGCTTCACTGCTATATTCAGAGTTGAGTTGGCCTCCCATGTTTTCTACAGGTTTACAACTTAGCCATAAAAAAATCATTTGAATTGAATATTCATGCCAGCTAATATAATTTCTATACTAATTTTCAAAAATAAAAAACTGGTTAATCTTTTAAAGATACAAATACCTACTGGCTAAGGAATTAAGGTTTTTGAAGGTGGGGGTTTTTTTGTTTGTTTGCCTGGGGGTTTTTGTTCCTTTTTGGCAGTCACCTAAGTTCATAACCATTTCTCTGTAAGAAATATATTTGGCAAACAATTAGCATATATTGATTAGTTATTACACAGGAGAACTGTTATTGCAGAGATTTTTTTTTTTTTTTTTTTTTTTACTTAATCAAAGCTTGCATTAGACAAGAGATTGCAAAACCTCCAAAGGAACCATTAATAAAAGCCTTTTTAAAAAATTAAGTGAATTTAATGCTTATGAAAACAAGAGAACGGTGGAGTTGGCCAGAGTCAGCAATGCACAGACTTCCTGCAAAGCTTTGCCAATACATTATGGTCCTGAACTAAGACCTTCTTATTATTTCAGCCATGAGTCCTCCTGTCATTCAGCATAAACTTCACGGCACACTCATGACATAGGACAAAGAGTTTCTAGAATTGCATTCCCAGTCTGGGCAACAAAATGGTGCACATTAACTGTGCAGTCGTCCTGCATGATGCCATTGACCAACTCACGTGACCACAATTTGGCTCTTAGCTGTTAGCTATGACTTCAGCTAGAGCTCAAGGCCAGCTTGGCAAGCATGCATGCACTACATCATGTGGATTCGCAGTGGCGCGATTACAATACTTGATAATTCAGTCCTGCAGAAAATCCTGATCACCTCCCTCTCCCAAGCAGTCTGTTTAAAATCAAGTTGGGCTGCTGGCACAGGTAAAGTAAGCAAAATTTTGTTCTCAAGTTCTCTTCTTTCTGATGACATGACTTGTCTTCCATACTGTACGAAGGAAACAAAACCCTTAGGACTTTTACTGGCACTCTTTAAAGTGCTTTAGGTTTTTACTTTCTCTTTTCTACTTTCTATGTGCATCAAGTATTTTAAAAAATGAGTCCCTGATGATGATCTCAATTTTTTGCACCTGTGTTTGGAAGAGTTTACTGAAGACCACCAAAATACTACCACTTAAACACGAGCTCCTGAATATACATGTTTTCACTGAGATAATGTTGTAAGTTTCCATAAAAACAGCAGCAATTCCTGCCTTCATTCAAGTAAATTGATGGTCATCTGCTTGATGGTAGTAGTGCAGGGACCTCTCTGTTGCATGTCTGTGTCCTGACTGTTCTGTATGGTCTGTCTGTATTTTCTCCACTTCCAAAGTAAGGATGAGAGTAATGCTTCTCTTCCTTCCAGAGCCACTGCCATCACTGGTGCTGCAGAATACTCTTGTGTGGTGCTCAGACACAACAGACACCTGGCACACATATTGGCATTTTTCATGGACTTTTTCACCCAGTAACTTTTTGGCCAAGAAAACATATGGTAGGTGCATCCCCGCAGAGCTTGTCTTCTCAGCTCCTTGCAAGTGTCCAAAAGAATCACTGCTGAGTAACTTCTTGACTTCTTTACCTCAAGAAAAGTATGTGCCCATGTGTCAATACCTATCGTACAGGGGGTCACGTTAAGGCTTTTAACATGTATCATTGGTGGCACTGCAATGTTTACATATGAGTAGTGTAATATGTTATATGGTACTCCAGAGGATCCATTACATTCCACCAGTAGAATTTCACTTTTTACACAAAGGTTTGGCATGATTAATGATCTGTTATGGTCTATTGATTAAATATTACCTGCAACAGAATTGCTTAAATACATATTTACAAGATAAACTAGAACAGCTCACAGTCATTACAGTCTTTGTGGTAATTAATAGGAATGTTATGTAAATACACATTTAAGTGATTTATATAATAGGGCTCCAAATAAGCTGTTATAATCTATCATGCTGTAATGAATTAGCTCCTTTACTGTAGGTAGGTATCTGACCTCTACTGGAGTATGAAAGACCTGCTTATATGTCTCACTACTCATGCCTATATTCAACAGAAAACCATGGCAGAAAAAGCTGCTACTGGAGAACAAAAAGAGAAAAAAAGTGCATTAGATATGGAGGTAATAGTAAAATGGGTCCCAAAAAGCTTTGTAGTCAGCTTGGCTACAGAGTGAATGAACACCTCTTTGACGGCCTCACCTGCACCATCAGCAGGCCCAGGAAGGCTGCAGCAAAGATTAGGCTGCCAAGCAAAAAGTATGCTGCATATGGAGAGGCTGCCTCTCCCTCAGGTGCCTCCTCTCCCCTACTCCGGAGCACAGCATTCACATGGGAACAGAGACACAAGAATGAAGTTGACCTAAATCATCTGAGAAGCGGGAGGACCATCCAACTGGACTGGGGATGGGAACAGACCTGGACCTAAAACCTGAAAGGGAAGTTGCTAGTATGTCATGAGGCACAGCTGAGCTGCAGTCCTGATGCTCATAATGCTGAAACGACAGGTAGACTGCACCATTCTTCCCTAGTGCTTAATCCAGACACAGGTACCTCACACAGCTCATCTCAGGGTGGGCAGGGGAGAAACTGTCTTTGGACAGGCACTAAACACAAGGGTTTTTAGACCTTCCCCCCAGATAAAGAAATCTGAGGAAATCACTAAACATCATGGAATTGATGGTGGAATTAATTTTTAACTATATGACTTGCCTTCAATCTGTAATTGTTACAGCTAATTGTCATGCTTTAGATTTTCAACATGCCAGAAAAAAGTTACTTCTGCTGGTTTTGGACTGTCTTCCTCACTTCAGTTTAGGAACAGCTTAATGTGTAATGATTTGAATAAAATGGGCTCCCAGTTACACTCACGGCTTCTTAGGACTCTATTTTTCTTTGCTCTGTTCAGAAAAAGGAATAAAATTATAGCCTATTCCAAGATTTTATATTGTTAGTTTTAATGCTTTCGCCTTCAAAGTGTTCCTCCAACACACACTTCAGGCAAAGCAGTCAAGCTTCCTCTGACCTCACAGAGTGGAGAGAGAGAGAGAGACTCGATTCAGCTATTACTTACCTTGATGAAGCTATCTTTCATATGTTATTCAACTTCACAGGCAGTGACTGGAACAAAATCATGAACATTATTTGCTAATGGAAATTGGACTTGGAGGGCCCCCAGACATTTCATGAAGCTACAGGTCCCACAGGCACAGGGGATGTAGCACAAATATGTTTTGGCATAGTAAGGACACTCCTTCATTCCCCAAGACAGTGAACCTTGGCAGCTCACCTGCATGGCAGTCTGGAAAGGGACCCTGAGAAGACCCACATATCTTTGGAGACATTTCTGCCTAGTGAGAAGGACACATGACTACGTGCACCCACCAGCCATGGCCCACACTGTGCTGTGGATTTGGAGGCACAGAAGATGCCTGCTCTTGTTTCAGATCTCCAGATGCAGCTCTTGGAGCAGCTCCGACAGGATGAGGGTGGTCCTCCACACAGCCATGTCTGAACACATCTGAGCTAACCCTGGTGGGGGCAGGTTTGAGCCCTCAGCCAGTAGGCAGCCACTAATGAAATCCATTAAACTGTCAACATTTAGGGAACACTGTTTTACAAAACCACTTAAACATACCATGCAACAGACAGCTGAATTAGGCCTGTCTGCCTGTGTGGAGTCAGAAAGAGCCATGTTACTCTTCGGGGGATTGAAAACTACTTTGCAGAGTAGAGCCTTGATTTTTTCATTTTATTTTTAGCGATTATTCAAATGTACCTAAAACGGACAAGTGCATCTTTATTTCCTTCAGAGTAAAAAAAAATTAAAATCCTGATATCAAAGACAACCACCACCATTCAAAAAAGAACAAAAACCCAAGCCACTGATACGAAGTGGACTTTGAAGAGGTAATTTGAAGTGGAGAGACACCAGCAAACAGGGCAAATATCTGCGTGCCATTGGCGCTCCACAGCAGGGTGTTTTAAGAGGCTCAGAAAGAGGTCAGAGCCTATTGCAGGTAACAACCTGCAATGTAGCCTACTGCAATGTAGCCAGCCGGTGTGCAGCAGAACTGAGCTCAAAGAAAAGAGGATCCCAGGCCCCCGAGGCCACTGGCAGCTGCTGTGCGTGTGTGTATGTGCCGCAGCCTGACAGAAATGACAAACTGAGTCGTCGGAGAGAGGCCAGAGCAGCTCGAGTCGCTCTGTAAGCAGCCCTGCGGGGCGAGCAGTGGTGTGCTACTGCCAGCACGGGCTGCTAAAGGAGCAACCCAGCTACCTCCTGCTTGCTGGAAGTGAGGGATTGCAGCTTGACCGGTAGGTCACATTCAGTAGGAGATTCAAGGTGTGGGAGACAATTTTGAGCACGAAGGGGGAAAAAAGTGAAAGGAGTGCTCACCGTCTTTCCATTTTCTGCCCAGCAATACAACAGATATAACAGATCCACTGTCTGAATATATTAGAGCAAATTGGTTTCACAAAGGCTGCCTCTCGTGGTCCATCTACTACTGGAAAAGACGTGGCGTTTTCAAGGAGCTTCCAATAACTCCAGGAACATTTTGGAAAATATGCTGTATTTAGATAGATCTTTTCTTCTTGCACTGTCCTGTTTCTGTCACTTCTCGTTCATATAAACCCATATACACAAGAAAGATATTTATGATTAATCTCATTACTGTTTATTCCTTGACATGGAGCCATAGTTTCCCACACTGCCCAAACTGGATTAGAGGAGTTTAATTTTCCTGGAAGGTCTTGGATTTGAATTAAGAGAGGCAGAGGCGAAAATTTAGACAAAGAATAGATGATACAAAAAACACAAGACAAACCCCAGTGGAGTCCTCATCTCCAATTAAATCCTTGTCCTGAGTAAGAATACAAGGAAACATGATCTCCTATGGTCAGGAATGCTTGGTTTTCTGCAGTGGAGTTTTCAGGAGTGGCCATTTGCTGACACACAGGCAAAAGCACTGGCCATGACACGATGGCTTTTGACTCCACAGGTGAATGACAGCCATCATCTAGCAACAACTGGTGGCCCAAGAGAAAAAAAGGGTTTTATAGTCACTCACAGCCTTAAGAAGCATTCAGTCCTACAAACCATCACTTCTGTGACATCCCTGTCATTCCCCTGGCAATGAACAGTGATGTCATAAGACAAGCATTAAAACAGCAGATACATATAACATAAACAGTCAAAACAGGTAAACACTGAAATAAACCCACAGCCAATTTTCATGTAAATTTCCCTGGTTATAACAAATGTAGGAAGGGGAAAGCAGAAAAATAAATGATGCATCCATACAATTGGTTCTAAATAGAATGTTTTTCAAAACTTACCCAGAGACATCACTGACTCTTTAATGTCTGCTTTTCCACTAATTTGTATCCTGTCAATTTACAAGCTATTTCAAACACCAATTCTATTTAATAAAAATGCAAAGTACAGTGGGGAATTTATGTAAACAGTGTTGGCAAAATGGCTTTTTAGAGCATTTTGGAAGGAGTCGTGAAATTAATTAATTAATAAATTGATATTTTAATAGTTGGGTGTAACTGGGATATAACCTAACCAAAACACTAGGCCTAACACTCTATTAATATATAAATACAGGTAGAAGTGAACTTTACCAGAGTAAAACAGTATCAAGTCAACTCTCTGGTGGAAGCCTCCTAGACCATTAAAAAAAAAATTTGTTACAACATTCACCACTAGTTATTATTATTATTCACCAGTAGTATCATAAAGAAAATACTTTTCACTCAAAAATCATTAACATTTAACAAAAAGAATGCATCATTATTCCTAGGGCACGAGTTTAAGAGTACGGTCTAATATTTGAAAAGACTCTACTAATTGAAAATGTCTTATCGAAGTTAATGTTTAAAGCTAAAATGACCTAACTGGTCACAAGGCTTCTTGGAGTACAATAGAGAAAGAAGGAAAATTAGATTTTCCCCATGATGGATGAGTTTAGGAAAGCCCCAGGGGAATTACTGCCTGATGTTTTTCAAAAGATTTGCTTTTTGATTTCATGATGGTGGACAAAGGAAGGCTATTCAGAGAACCTGCTTCCACTCCCTGCCCACAAGACTATAGTGCTCCATTCTTTGGGTACCCAAACAGAGATTCTTGCGCTAGGTTGAAGTAAGCCCCAGCTGACTTAAGCAGAGGTCAAAGGTACATTAAAAGGACACAAATGTGTATATTATAAGCAATTTTAGGAGATATTAAAATAAACCCCAAAGTTGATGGACATTTTAACCAAATGATCGTCACTTATAGAAAGAATTACTAGTCATTTACTGGACCTTTAACAACTTTGTATGTGTAGAGTCTTAATTTAAGCTGTAGTTTATGCAGTTTCAAATTTTAAAAAATGAACATCATAAATTCTCATCTCAGCTCCATATTTAATAAGTAATAGGTCTCGTTTTCCAGATTGCTGAGTAGTCTGCAATTCTCTTCACTTCACTGGGAGCCATTGTAGACTCAGCATTTTCCAAAGCAGGCTAATTATTTAGTTGCCCAAACATGATATAAAAAAACTAAGTCACAGCTCACTACTACAAAAGTAACTGTCTAGCACAAAAGTGGCCAAATCCTGGTTCTTCAAAGGGGAAGGGAAACAAGAATCCTAGATCTCTGCAGGCTATGAGTATGTTCTAGTGTATCATCAAGACACAGAAGCTGGGTTGCCAAATAAATCAGCTGTTTTTACTGAGCTCTGAATTGTCACAACCAGACTGCTCCTTGCAACCAAAATAACTGTTTAAAAGCTACTTGAGGTGTCTCCATTCTGTCACTGCCTGCCAGCTCTGCACACTCAGTGACGAAGTGCAAGCACCCTGAAAGGCTGCCCTTCTCAAAGGGAACAGAAATGGGACATGACTTCACTCCCTCCCACATCAGCTGGTGCTGCTCACCCCATCACACCTGTAAGCTGCCTTTCTCCTTCAGAGACAAAATACCTACACATATAACCTCTGCTACACCTTTGTATATATCACTGATATTAAGAGGAAAAATTTGTATCACAAGCAGAAAAGAAGGCAATTCCAAGGGAGACTTTTCATAGCAAAATTCTTGAAAACCATGAAAGGACTGAAGTCTTAGAGTCCTACAGATTACTCTGAGACAGAGTCTCAAAAGAGCTCAAATCTCACACACCAAATAAGA
Source organism: Hirundo rustica (assembly GCF_015227805.2). Lineage (NCBI taxonomy): Eukaryota > Metazoa > Chordata > Aves > Passeriformes > Hirundinidae > Hirundo > Hirundo rustica. The sequence continues at coordinate 55,183,861 of NC_053452.1, read as the reverse complement.
GACAGGTTTCCAATAAAGCTCAGTATGCTGAGCTGATTTTAAAAAACATTCACTAATTCAGTACCTGAATCAGAGTCCAGCTTATTCTGAGAGATACTTGTTGTCCAAAGAACTCAGCATGTTAACAGTTTTGCAAGATTTTCCAGGAATCTATTTTTCCCTCCTTTATGCTACCATTACTTCTGGCTGCTACCATTTCACCACGTAATTTCTAGAGGAGGAAATTCCTTAAAAGAACAGAAAGACTTTTTCCCCCTCCAAATGTAGTCCCACTCATAATGGTATCACATCCCACGATGTCCCATCTGCCCAGACAGCACTGAAAAAAAAATACAGGACATGTTTAGTGGGTGTGGGATACCTACTCTGCATTTGGGGGAAGAAGGTCAGGAGACTTGAAACTGAATTAAATAAATGATCACCTTATATTGTTTTGCATTACACCTGAAGTGGCTACTGCCTAAGGATGTTCTGAAAATTCTTATTAAAGCTAAAGAGGGAGTTTTAAAGCACCCTTTAAAGTGATAGCCCTTGTTAATAGTCTTAAGAAAAACTAAGTACAGCAGAGTTACAGATGCTTTTCACAGACAAAGATATTTTGTTTCCTCATTTAGTGTCTATTTTAGCACTGAGAGGACTGATTAAAGAGAAACAGTGCACTTCTAGCAACAACTTCCATGATATCCAGTTTCCTTTCAATATCTGAAACACTGTGGATCACTTAGTCTGCACTGTTACTCTCTCCCATGGTATCTCAGAAAGCACAAAAGGAGTGCACAGAACAGAGCAGCTCAGATAACTGAGATTTTAGATACCTGTCAAAGTGGAGTACGGCTGACTGAGACTGCTCAGGGTTATCGACAGCTGGCAAACTGCATGGCAGGCTTTTCACAGAGATGTCCAGAAGATGAGGGAGCCAGCACTGCACAAGTCAAGTTCTACCTGCACTTACCTATTTGCCTGTAAATGCATAAACTCTGCTTCTACGATCAGGTCTCAGTGCCATGCGGTTATAGTCAAGACCAACACAAAATCAACCATCATGTATAACACAGACAGATACTTTTCTATAAGCATTGGTTTACACACAAGCATTAATTTATTCTCCATTTTGTCTGGCTTTGTCCCTTATTTTTTATTAAAGTTAACCATGGTAGCTTTACAACAGTTTAAACTAATGGTTAACCAGACAGATTAAATCTCACTAAATATTGTTTTTGGGCTGACTCACTGAGGCATGAACAACTTCAGTGAAAATACAGAGCCTTGAAGAACACAGAGAAATGCCTTTCACCCTAACCCTAATGATGGGAAGCCTTCCTTATGTGCTTTTCTGCCACTAGATCCATATTTGCTTTGTAAAGTTGACAAGGGATGGCTGAGTATTAATATAAAATCTCAGAAATTAGGTCATCTGTGTCCAAAGTCATGAAGTAAACTTTGCTCTTCATATAGGAAAAACTAGCAACAGGCTCTGTATTCAGACCCAGACAACTGGATTAGCTATGTGCATTAAGCAGACAAGTACTAACTTCATCCATCTTCCTCTGTTTTAACTACTTGAAGTTATGCTTTTTTCTTTCTTTGTGAGAGGTAACTACTCCAAGGACGTTTGAAGCCTGATTTATTACTGCTGTCCTAGCTTCAGTGTAAATAAAGAGGAAGTCAGATTTTTGGATACTTGAGCATTTACAAAAATTTTGGCTATTTGGAGAAGGCTGCCCATGAATCACTAGAGTAGGATTGCCATAATAAAGCTTCCTCATGACTATAACTTTATATTCTGCAGAAGATCATTCTGCATTACACTTTATACCTGACCCAACCCATAAAAATAAACTTTAGGAAGCATCCCTCTGGAATCTGGAATCGATTAAAACTGTGGCTAACATGTGAAGAAAAACTAGACCACAATCCCAATGCATTAAAACAAAACTTCATAAATGTGTCAGATCTTAATGAAGTTCTTGGATTGGTCAAGCAAGCAGAAGAGAAAGGAAAAACAAGGAAGCCTAAAATGCAGACTAGTTCTCTAGCAATGAAAAAAGACGGACTGAAGCTAAGCTCATCCTCAGTCACTAACCCATGGCTTGAACAAATGAGAAAGAAGATGAGAAAGTGGGACATCAGCAAACTCAGTTTTAGCTACTCTGCCCTAATTTTATGTTCTGATGTGGTCACTCCCTACCCACACACTTTGAGCTACATCGTACAAAAGCATTTTAATATATGCCTAGAGAATCACCCAGAAATCTAACAGAATTGGCTGGACCTTGTAAAACCATACTTTAACACATAGCAGTCAGTCTTCAGGAGAGGTGCACAGTATAACCTTGGATAGGTCACTTGGTTTGTAAGACATAGCTTTCTACCCATAAAATTGAGTATTATTTCCTTTATTTGATGAGTAGGGTTTTTTTTCCTGCAAGCACTTTGTGGCAGAAACCACTGCTTCGTAATATTCTATCAAAATGGGGGATCAACCATATACTGCTACACCAATGTCCATAGGTACAAGTTTGAAAGACCTCATGTTCGTGATAACAGAATTGTCTAAAGAGATTACTTGGGATTAATGTCCTTTGTGTCCATACCTATTAATTTGCAAAACCAAGTCTAAATAATCCCACCTGCTCAAAAACAAATTCATTACCTTGTTAATCCAAGTTCTTTTGTATTCTCACTGTTCTACAGGGTTCCAAATAAATTTTGGATTTTTTAACTAATTTGACATTCAGTCTTTTTTTTTTTCTTATTTTCATAGAATCATAGAATGATCAAGGTTGGAAGAGACGTTCAAGATCCCCCAGTCCAGCCAAGCAACCAGCACTTCCACTGCGACCCCTAGACCACATCATCTAGCACCAGATCCAGATGCCTCTTGAACGCTTCCAGGGACTGTGACTCCATCATATCCCTGGCAACCTATTCCAATCCCTGACCACCCTAATGGTGAAAAAAAAAGTCTAATATCTAATCTGAATCTCCCCTGCCACAGTTTAAGGCCATTCCCTCCAGTCCTCTCACTGCAGGCACAGCAGGAGAGACTGGCCCCAATCTGGCTACAACCTCCCTTCAGGGAGGCATAGAGAGTGATGAGGACCCCCCTGAGCCTCCTCCTCTTGAGACTGATGCCTCTCTAGGCTGTTCCTCAAAAGACAAAAGTTTTTAATGTATTTCACCGATTTTCCATCAATGTTGCTCCTTTGCTGCTGCTGCTGCTACATAATCATTGGCAACAAATTTGGGTATCAAGAGAGCTGTTGGGCTCTACTTGCGTCCCAATCTCCCCTGTGCTTTGACAGAGCAAAGTGTACACTCTGCCTTTCAACTGATATCAAATGAGGAACTTGGCACTAAGGTTTTGAAGAGTTACCTGCCCTTGCTCAAGCCCCATTATCTCTCTAAGTACACAGCACTGGGACAATGGACGCTGTTGCTTTCTTCCCCTGGGAAACCACCCATACAATCAGAAGGAACATTTGCCATTACTGTAGTCTACCATCCAGAGTGCTGACAACCACCATAAAACTCCAGAGAAAAGAGAAAAAAAGAGACAAAGAAAGAGAGAAAGGGAAAGGAAAGTAAAGGAAAAGGAAGAAAAGAAGAAAGAGAGAGACAAGATAGAAACTAGAAAAGAGAAAGAGAAAGAGAAAGAAAATAGAAAGAAAGAGAAATAGAAAGAAGAAAGAAAAGAGACAAGCAGAAAGAGACAGAGAACTACAGAGAAGAGAACGAGAAAGAGAACAGAAACGAGAAAGAGAACTATGGAACGAGATCTCCTACCCAAGCCGAGAATTAAGAGAAAGAGAAAACAAGAGAAATCCCCTCTAAATCGAAAGATCCCCAATAAAACGAAAAGACCCCAAAGAAAAAGAAACAAAAAAAAAGAGAAAAAGAAAAAGGAAAAAGAAAAAGAAAAAAAAAAAGAAAAATTCCATTTTTCACAGAACACAAAAGCTTGATTATGGGATCTCAGTATCCAGAAACTGCTGAGCCATTAATTTCTCTGAAATGTCTCTACTTTACAAAAAACCTCATACTCCATGCATATGGATAAGCAAAATGCTCCCTGTGAGCTTCCTAAAGGAAGGAATCTTTTTCACTAACCTCAACATGGTTGCTTTTGTAAAACCCACATTGCAACTTGAATTTTAAAAAAAAATCCACTAAAAAAACACAGAGAGAAAGAGAGAGAGAATGGCTTTGTTGGTTCAAAATATATACAAGTTGTTGTTAGCAAGAGAAAAAATGTTTGCATTCTTGACCTTTACAGAAGTAAGACAAAAAACAACTACTTTTTCATACTAATAGCATTCTGTGCCTGTCCCTTGTATATTTTCTTTTAAACTTGCCATTTTGCTGTTGCAGCTGGGCTTGTCAGTTTTCAGCACTAATGGGTTGTGATATGGTGTCAGGGGAAGTCAACAATCAATGCTGGAAAAAAGGGCTATCACTGCTGACACAGCCAAGGATGGAAACACAATGGCCTTCGCTTGGAAAGAAACAGAAGAAAAATCCTGAGTTATAGCTTGCTTTGAAGATTAGTAGAGATTTACCACTCAGAGACAAGCTATCACTTTTGCCCCTTCCTACTTCAAGCTGTCCTCCCATTGGACCCTAACATTATTCCACATCTCGCCCAAAATATAGGCACTCAGTTTAACAAAAAGAAAAATACTTTAAAACAAACATTTTTAAGGACCATAGTCCACATTTTTTGTTTAGAGCATGGACAGTTATTAGCTTTTAAAAAGCTGAGGAGAAAAAATGTTGGCCTGCATAATGTACGCCTGTGGAGCAGCACAGCAGAAAAAGCATTTTGGATGCCTTTCCACTGCCTGGTTGTGAATTAGATGAGTGCTCAGCCCCTCAGCTCCAGCTGAACTCAACACAAGCAGTGGACACTCAGCAGCTGTTAAATCAGATGTCACTGACAGAATTATGAAAGATAGACAGTGTTCAAAGGCATTCAACAAGAATAATGCCAGTATTATTTATTTCCATAGCTTCATGTCAGAAAATCTGCCTAGCTCTAGGTCTTCCATAGTCCTGGAGAGAGACAGAGAGTATGGTTATCTGAGTTTCCAGATGGGGAAACTGTGACAAGTACATTCTTTAGGATCAAAACAGGATCTTTTTCATACAGACAAAACCAGAAATCAGCACACATCATATATATGTTACCAGACCTCAAAGCTTCCTTCTCTCAAAACTGTAATTGTCCAGTGTCATTATGGATCTTTTCATACCAGTCAATAAAAGGTAAGTCACAGATTTGCCTCTTCTAATAATGATGGTGACTGAGATTAATGTCAGAAAATTCAGCATCTCCAAAGCAAACAGGAGCAACCGAATCTTGCCTCTTCCAAGCCAAGAAATTATCTTCTCCAGGATATTTAGATATGCCTGACTCCCCAGATAGTCCCAGAATAATTTTTCCAAGTATAATTAGTTTTTCTATCAAGTTATGGCCCTAACCGTGGACTCACACTCTTCTGTTAATTCAAAATATAAATTTTGGACTCACAGGCTACCTTTACTAAAAGCCAGCGGCAGAAGGCTTTCTTCTGATATAAGGACACCACAGGGGCATGGAAATAAAAGCAAAGAGACAAGAAGGAGTGGCTAAGAATGGAAAAGGAAGGAAAAGCAGCAGCAGTGAGAAAGCTGAGAAGATTGTAGAAGGAATTTGGAGAAACCTCAGGAGATGCTGGGATTTTTAGGGTGCCTTGTCTCTATGCGAGGCATTCTTTTCTGTGGCTAATTTCTCCATCACTCATCAGACAAAAAGCAGATCCAGGGAAAGAAACAAGAAGGAAACCACTTTTCACAGGACTTCCCATAATACCTGCCTCTTACACTTCCCTCCTCTCCACAACCCTTGCTGCTAAAATCTGTCTGACCATTAAACACTGTTTACAGGCAATCAGTAAGTGATAAATCCACAATGGCATTACTGAAACACGCAGCTTTTAGAACATTACTACGGCAGCACAGTTTTGACACCAATCCTTAAATAACAGCAAAAAGCTGCTTCTCTAAATCACTCGTTGGTAACACACATCTGGTTTGGCCAGCTGCTCCGCTGAAATACAGAGCAGCACCTGGAACCATGGCTTCCAGGGAGATCACACCAGTTGCAGTACACACAGAAAACATCTCAGAAGAAGCCATGAAGCCTCTTTATCGCGGTGTTGCATTGCACCAGGAGAGTGCAGGAGGCTTAAGGAACTGACCCCAAGCTCACTGAAGTGAGTGACTGTCTTCCCACTCCAGTGGGCTTTCAGTTTCAGTCATGCTGCTTGAAGGAGAGGTGAGGAAAAAAATCACTTTAGAAGCAGTTTTAAGAACACTGTGTACTGTGTGATCTTTCATCATAAAAATAATGAAAATAAAAATTAACTGATTCATGCAGTTTATTTTATCTACATATTAGAGACAGAGCCAGTTTCTGATGTTCAAAGCTACATGAAGTCTGCAGAGAAAAGAGGAGCATATCATCATATAATAAAGTGTTTAATAGATGACCAAAGTAAATAAGGGAAATATGAGTGGCTTTCTACAAACGTAAGTGTGAGAAAAGCAACAAAATTATCACCCGTCAGGATACAACAAAAGGAACATTATGACAACTTTAAAGTGCATAAATAAAAACTAAAATACAAAGACTAGAAACAATTATGCATTCTAGTTTAATCAGTCAAAGGCAGCCATTCATGCCCCCTCTCTCCCCCTACCCAATATCACTAATTCATTATTGCTATCTATGAAAACATAGGGAAGGAGAATCAGTCCCACCTGTGCAACGAAGGAAAAGGAGAAAAGGTCATGGACCTAAATTCTATAAACACTTTAAAAACTGAAATTAATCTCTCAGAAAAATCTAATTGAAATTGACTTGAATCTGAGTCCTGTGACCTGGATGGAAGAGGTGGTCGAAGGAGTGTAAGCAGCAGTGTAAGCAGCAGGTAATAATGGGAGGTGAGGTATTGAGCCGGTTTGCTGCAGGGACATTTTTGGTATGTTCTTATTTAATATCTCAATTAATGATCTGGAAAAGGAGGTAAATAGCACATTAATGAAATTCACAAATGACAATAAACCAGGAGGCTTGCAAATGTCAGAGGGGATAGCAATAGTATAAATGGAAACTAACAAGGTTAGATATGTAATGTAACAGGCAATAAAATGAGATTCAATGTGGAAAAATGTAGACTGATATACTGAGGAAAAATAATCAGAAACACGAAGAGTCCATGAGAAAGCAAAACCTGGAAAGCATCTGCACGGCAAGATATTTATGTGTGACAGTGAACAACAAATTGAATATGAGTTCTCAAAGAGATATATCATTTTAAAAGACCGATGCAATTTTGGGCTGCATATGCAGTAGAATAATGTCAGAAGAGGAAAATTATTGTCTATGCATCTGGGAAGACTTCTGCAGAACGTTGCATCCACTTCTAGACACCTCCATAACAGGACACTGGTATGCTGAAAAGGACTTCAGAGAAGAGAAACAAAACTGATTAGAAAAGGAAGGGACTTAATTTATTAATCTAGGTAAAAAGGTATCCTGGTATTAGTCAGGATAGAGTTAATTTTCTTACCCGTACCTGGAGTAGTGCAGTGGTTTGGATTTAGGACAACCATGTGGGTAACACACTGCTGTTCCAGTTGTTGCTGAACAGTGGTCAAGGACTCTTCCTTCTCACGCTGCCCTGCCAGCAAGTAAGAAGGGTGGGGCGCACAAGAAGCTGGGGAGGGTTGCAGTCAGGACAGCTGACCCCAACTGGCCAAAAGGATACTCCAAACCATATGTTTTCATGCTAAGCACATAAACTAGGGGGAAGGATAGCTGCAGGCCACTGCTCAGGAACTGGCTGGGCATCAGTCAGTGCCCAGTGAGCAACAGCATGGTGCATCACCTGTATATTCTAATTCTATTATTAATATTAACATTATTTTCCCATATTCTTCTGTCCTTTTAAACTGTCTTTATCTAAACCCAAGAATTTGACTTTTTTTTCAAATTTTCTCCCTCATCCTGCTGGGAGAGGGGGAGTGAGGGAATGGTTGTTGTTTAGCTGCCTGTCAAGTTAAACACAATACAAGGGCAAAACAACCACTGTCTAGAAATATATGAGTGATGAGCAGAGAGAATGGAAAGGAACTTCTTGGATGCTAACATGCAGTGGTACAGCTAAATGTAATGGGATGAAACTAAAGAACAAAATTTGGGCAAAGTATCAGAAAATTTCTCAGAAACCACGACTCAGTCTAGCATGTTATTTTCAAATGGAAAATGAATGATGAAGTACCACCAAACAAAGCATTTGAAACTTGAGCAGGTAAAGCACTCAATGGCAAACCAAAGGGAACAATTGTGCACTTACAGGAATCTGAACTACCAGGCCCAAGAGTTTATTTCCGACATACAGCAGTATTTTCCAAGGAAATGCATATCACATATACTTCTGTCCTAGTCCAAAGTCTAATTGTAGAGTAAAAGCAAAGTGACTGCACACACTGACTATTTAAAGTACTCAGAGACAAGCAGATGCGTGATCTGTTTTTATACAAAACCCACTTCTTTTTCAGCAGACGTGTTTTTTTTAGTGATGTGTTCCTCAGTGTATTTTGTACATTCAAAGGAAAATGTGATTAAGTTACTTATTTGCTTATTCATGTCTACTGCCTTTCTCTTTTCACATTTTCTGTACGCTAATATCTTTATTCATTCTCCTGTAATATACTAGAACTTGCCTAGTTGCAGTACAAATCTATTCACAGTAAAAAAGGAAGTTTTTAATGCTGAAAGGCATTGTAATGCGCCGAGACCCTGGTGTTAAAAGTAACAGGGGAAACAAAGACTGAAAGTGAGACATAAGCTAAGAAATACATGGATATAGTTTTCCTTGAAGAGAAAAAATATGAGTTTATCATTTAAGTAATTTGTGGGTATTTACATGTACCTACTTTACCAAGCTCCCCACTTTTATGCTACCCAGGCAAGTCCTCTTTTATCAATGTCTACCTTAGATTTTACAAAAACTCTTCCCCCATTCTTCCAAGGAGAACAAAGAGGTGAAAGGTTTTTCAAAGTTTTCCTGTCCTTTTCACTTCCCCTAGGGGTGGTTGGAGAGCTGAGGAAGGAGCAAAGCCTATTGAGAAGAAAGCTCCTGTTTTTACTGTAATAAAAGCTGGCAATCTTATCATGTATAGATGCTCAAATGATGTATAGGCGAAGGACGTTAGCAGTGAAGATTGCCATAGGCAAAACAGCAGATCTAATCAAAAGCTCTGCACGCATGGATGTAGCCAGCCGGTGGGAAAGAAAAGCGTTCGCAGCACAGAATCTGGAATTGCTCTTCTGTCTCTCCACGGCTTCCCCACCAGGGCACAGGAGAAACCAGGAGCCTTGATACTCCGGGCAGAGAGGCGCTGAGCCAACGCACAAACTCTTTATGGCCCTATCACAGGATGCTATTAACGTAATAGCAGGTTTACTTTTTTCCTTCTTTTTGTTTTGTGGGGTTTTTTTTGCATGGAAGCACATGCTGCTATCATCTATCTCCTATCAACAGTCAGCAGAATGAGGTGGTTCTTGTATGGCAAGAGCTGTAAAAATATTTCTATTGTACAAAATAAATTACAGATCAAACACATACATAAAAAAATAAGATTATTAACATTTAGAACACTTGCATTTTCAAAACTGTCAGACTGATAAATGTATATGTGTCCTCAAATTCTCAAGATTACTGAAAGTCAGAACATAAACCACAAGAAGTAAAACACTTTCAGCTAAAGCTACCACAGAGTTCCTCCTTCACCCCACTAAGAGTAACTGTGCTAACCTAGGTGTCCCAGAATAGAGGTATTACACAATCTGTGTGCTCCACGAACTGAGAACAATGACTGAGAACAATGAAGCACAGAGAAACGTGTTAAGGTACTGTGGCAGACACACCTCGGCACTTTTCTGTTAATTTTTGTTAATCTGCCTGGGGGAGGAGAGTGTTTTTATCTAGCAACACAGGTATTTTAAACTGTACCCTTTTGGAACTGTCAAAAACCAGACAGCCTGTAAGTCAACACGTGGGGATTTTTTTTCGGTAGTTGGTAGGGGTTTTTTCCTGTATGCCTCTGTCTCCCCTTGTTGGCCTTGCCTATTTAGACTGCAAATTCCTTGGGTGGCAGGACACAGTACCACAGTTTACACGGTGCCAAGCACAGTGAGATCCAGTTTTTACTGGGCTGTATGAACTGCCATGAAGCAACAAACAAGCAAGCAAGCAAGCAAGCAAGCAAATAAATAAATAAATAAATTAAATAAAATACAATAAATACAATAAATACAATAAATACAATAAAAACAATAACTTACCACCCATCACTTATCTAGAACCCTGCAGAAATCAAGGACCAGAGACCCTAAGGGGACAAGCTGGCATGAGGAAACCTGCACTGTGCTCCTCTACATGACAGGTGATAGCATTGGATCACAGACACCTCTCCTCCTCCCAGTGTCCTCATTCTTATGGTGTAGCACGAAACACATCCCTGGGCACAGAAATCACCAATAACCCACCAGATCTGTCTCAGTTCAAAACGGCAGTAACCCAAACTACTCCACAACCCCTGTCCCCTCAGCCAGCCCCTCCAGGTGTCAGTGTGAGGTGCTGCGCTGTCTGGACAGTGCAAGACAGACAAGAGGATGTTCAATGGTCTACGCTGCTGTCCAAGGCAGACACATGAGGCGAAACTCTGTCTCTCCACATGCAACTTGGATATCTGGCAAGTGTCAGTGAGACACATTTTCTTCTTGGCCTCCTTTCCTTATTTCTAGGCCCAGTGTTCATATTCAAAGGAGCAGAAGTAGGCGGGGCAGGGGGGGGAGCAGAGGGGGGGCACACCAAACAAACAGATTTAGTCTGCAGAGAAACAAGAAAACTCGAGGGAAAAGAGGATGCATTCTCAGAAAATATAAAATCTGAGGAAATTTGCCTGTCTGCAGCATAAAAACAGATTTGGAAGGGGTGACAGGGACTGACTAGCACTCAGTAGCACATCATCGGAGGCAGGGAAGAGACATCAGGCAGGGGGTTGGGAAGCAGCAACCAGCTGCCCCATATGGTCAGCTCTTGGTAGGCAATTTGATTTTCATTTTCTCTGCTGATTGTGCTCATCCCTGTGGTATCTGGATGGAAAAACAATGGTGGAGATAATAGAACAGGATTGCCCAGGGCATTTTTAAGGGCTTGAGAGCCATTCATTCATAGATCAAATCTAGGCCAGAATGGATGCAGGTAATCTGCTGAATGTTGGCTTATTTGAAATGTTCCAGTGGTATTTCACAACTATTCACATAAAAATTGAATAATTCACAACTTTCTTAGCATTCTCAGCAGATAGCTCAGCCTCCACAGCCTCTCAGGTTTCCACAGCCTCTTAGTACTAATGACTTAGCTCTACAAATAAATTTAAGAACACAAGTCTATGCAGGTTCTGGGTGTAATTGTGGTCTATTCTGAAAAATGGTTTGAGGCAGTGACGAGTAAGGTAAGGTGTGGGAAAGATCCCATTATTGTACCAGTTCTGACAATAAAAGAAGCCCTTCATTCTCCTAGGCTATTAATCTGGTACCTTCCATGAGCACAAACCTAAAAGAGGTATATACCTAATTTAGGTAGTTGACTTTCCATTGTCTTCCATGTGTTCACAGCATAGTGAGTGACAATGGCACCTGTCATATCCCATTTTCTATTGCATTTTGTCCTGCAGCAAACAGGGAATTTATTATCGTCATCATCATAATTTTAAAATAAATTAATTATATCTCATAAGAGAAGAAATCCTCACACTATTATAAAATGGTCATCCTCAAGTGGTCACATTATCTAACACTGCCTTTCCACCAATTTTCTTCAAAGATCACTGAAATAAATATTGGCTAATATATATATATATATAAATTGGAGACAAATTATGATGAGTATTTCTCGGAATATCCAAAAACGTGCCCCCAAACATTTTTAGTTTAAACAAACACTGGGCAAAACCTATAAAGATAGAACAAGTGTTGCCTATTTCTTATTCAGAATGGAAATTGTCACTGCAACTGCAATTCAGATGTTGATAAGGACGTTCCAAGACCACATGGTGAGACAGCATGGCCTATGTCTACCTAAGAGGCAGGAAACCTCTTGGGCCTTACATCTGGGAGGTCCTTCCTCCCACTCTGCGTCCCCGTTTGAAAAGCTGCCTGTAAATGACTAACTGCATAAATTCATGCTCCACATGGGACTTGGACACACCATGGCAACGCCATTAACAGCAAGAGTTCTGAATTATGTGGACACCTTCAGCAGCAGGCAGGGAGAGCCACGCCAGAACGCAAAACAAGAAGAAACGGCAACTCAACACAAAACTTGAACTGATGGGAAGGTTTCCCATTTGGATAAAAACAGGACCATCACATCACAGCAGTGCCCTGTTTCTATGATGACAGCCAGCATATAATCACACCAGGGATGTTCAGCCTCCCACCAGCAGCTTTCCCAGCTCTTCAATCGCAACCCCCATTTTTGCACGTGCATGTGTACACGAACACACGAATGGAGGAGAGTCCGGATTTTATTGCAATGTGCAGGGTGGGTGATTCTAGCCTTTGTGTAGGAAGTTGACTCACCTCCTTCTGAGTGAAAAAATGTTCAACACAATTGTAATTCCCTCTTTTCCACGTAAAGTCAGGAAACATATACAGAACCTTTCAGCTCAGTATTTCCTAAACAGTGGAAACGTGCCTAGAAAGTTTAGTTTTGAAACCTGTGGCTGCAACAAAACAGGTCTGCACCTTCATGTCGGGTATCTCGATTCCCTGTGGCTCAGCAGCAGGCAGGAAAGGGGGGGGAGGTGAAGTGGGAGGGAGAAGAAACAAGTTGGCTTGGGGGGAGAGGGGCGAGTGTTTTGGGCTTGTTTAATAATGCACTAGTAAACAGCTCAGGCACAGATATGCACTGCAGTGAGAACCGGAGCTATCCTTTGGAGCCTATTGCTTTAAATTTGCGCGCTGTAGCTTGAAGCGTTGCACAAACTCTCGGTCTGCTGACTGCCTCCCTGGAACAGAAACACACGGGTGATTGGGAAAGCTGTTTTCCAGCCCGCCCTCCCTCGTTTCTGCCGGGCTGCTTTTGGTGTTTATTTATTTTTAAACAAGTCGTGTACATGGTGGGGGGGGGGGGGGGGAAGCGAACAAAACCAACACATCTTTAATCAACACCTATTTCCTTCCAGGACCCTATGATCCTCTATTGATTCCCATTAAAATGCTTTTCTTTTTCTTTGCCCCCTCTGCTGATCGAATTTCAGATCAGCCAGGATGTGCCACTAACCTTCCGGCACAACTGAACCCAACTGACTCACCCAGATCAAAGGCTCGGCGCATTCATTAGAGCCCAGCACAGCCCAGGCAGGCTCCGTAATGCAACATCTCCCTTTGCATTGCAATTAACGTGGGGGAGAGGAGTTCTTATTATTTTTATTTTTTGCAAATGTTCTGGCTTTTGATTTTTAAACGGCGGGGCGGGGGGGGGGGAAGGGAAGGGAGGCTGGGGGGGGAAGAAGTGGTGGGAGGGAACGAGAACAAAAGAGAGATCTTTTTACACGAGGATGACGTCAGTTTGATGTTACTGACAACTATTGATGCACGTGGAGCAACTGCAGGCAGATTCCCCTTCCCACCCCCCGCCTCCCGGCACTTCCCAGGGAAACAATATGCGGGAACAGCCCGCGGGACCCGGGAGCGGCTCCGGGTCGCTCCGCCAGGAGCCCGAGCGCCCGCGCCCCGCGGCCCGGCAGCGGCGGGAGGGGCCGAGCTGCCCCGGGCCCAGCGCGGGGAGCCGGCCCCGACCCCGGAACTCGGCTCGCTCCCGCGGGGGACACGGGCCGAGGAACCGTCCCCGTGCCCCGGCTCCCGCTGGGCGCTCCCTGCCCCCTCCCGGGCCCGGCTCGGCGCAGGCACCGCCGCGCCCCAGCCGCGCTTCGCTCTGCCGCGGGGAGCGCGGGCCCCCGCAAAACCCGGCCTGGAGCTCCGGAGCGGCGAGGGGTGAGGGCTCACCTTCGCCTGCCTCGGTGGCGTCAGGAGGAGGCGCAGGGTCAGCCGGGAGCGCTCCTCCGTGGGGTCGAGGGCGGCTCGTAGCGTCTCACCGCCGGGTCCAACTTCAAAGTCACGGCTGGGTCGAGCTGAGGCCCCTCCAGCCCGTCCCGGGGCTCCCGCACCCTCCCCGGCAGGCCGTGTCCCCTCACTTCACCTGTCTTCAGCATCTCTAAAGTAAAAAGTCTGTGTGGGTTTGGTACGGGTTGCCAAGGAGGTGTAAAACAGCAACAGAGAAATCAATTTTTGTGCTGCATAAAGGATCACCAAGTCACATAATAGGTAAGGTTGGAAGGATCCACAGTGGGTCATCTGCTCCAGCCTCCCTGCCTAAGCTGGGTCATCCTAGAGCACAGGGCACAGGATTGCATCCAGATGATTCTTGAATATCTCCAGTGAAGGAGACTCCACAGCCTGTCTGGGCAATCTGTTCCAGTGCTCCGTCACCTACACAGTAAGGAAGTCTCCTCACATTCACGTAAAACTTGTGTGCGTCAGTTTCTGCCCGTTGCTCCTTGTGTCCTAATGGTTGGCACCAACAACAATTGCCTGGCTCCGGTTTCCTGGACACCTCCCCCCCCACCACCTTTAGATATTTTTATCCATTAGTGAGGCCCCCTCTCAGTTTTCTCCAGATGAACAGGTCGGCCTGGGCACAGGCTGTGCTGCCTCAGGAGTGCTGGGTACAAGGAGTCGTGGTGCCCCGTGGGTCCCCACTTTAGATATCCCACAGACCCTCACTCGAGAGTGGGGGCTGAGTGCCTGCTCTTGGCAGCCTTGAGCTCCTTTCCTAAAGTGCACACAAATGTTCCCCTAAATGCCATGAAACTCGCCTGAGCCTGCTCAGGTCGAGATCCTGCACGAGTCAGCCTGTCAGTTCAGCAGAGGCAAGACCTGGCTATGTTCTGCCAAGATCATTTCACATGAGCCAACCGAAAGCTGTCCATCGATAGTCACCACTATCACTCGGCATTACCTCTTTTGGGATTTCAGTGAAATGGGGGATATTTTTTTTGTATGTGGATATTACCCCTCCCTCAGCTATCTTCTCCCATGTGCAATATGTTTCTTCCCTTACAGATTAAATTTCATCCACTAATTGACAAGTACACATCTTACTTGGAGTTCTGCCCATTTTTGACATTGAGCATGTGGCTCTTTTTGAACAAGGTGTAGCTGTGATTTACACCAGTGCACAAATTTTGCTTGTTTCCTAAATGTAGTTTTTGTAATAACAGTGTTGTCAGCTCTCATGACTGTTTGGTGAACTGATGTTCTGTGGTAGAAATTCTGTAAAGTTCCAGTTATGCAAGTCAAGTAAGAATTTTGGCTTTCACCAAAAAGGAAAATGTCTGTTTCTGGCCCTCTTATTTGCAGCAGAAACTTATGTTGTGTACTGTAGCAGCTCTGAACTGAAAGGAAAGAAAAGGAAACATAAATGTGTTATTATGACCACCATTGGTATTATTTTATTTTAGCTCTCTTGACACTTGTGTCCCTGATTCTTTATAGCCTGGCAATATTTAGTACAAGACACGGATAAAAAGAATTGTACAGCTTACACAACCACCTGTTTCTTGGCTCGGATCTCTCCACTATATTTTAAGGTAAGACAAACAAGCATTATTACCTACCGCTTACGCTATTTACACTTACACAGTCATGGTAGTTCTCTCTGCAAAACCAAGGTGTGTGTTTATTCTTATCCCCCCTTGCTTTGTGGGACTGTAGTTTTGGCAGCTGAGTGTATGTTTTTGTCTGGATGATTTCTGTAAAAATAAGTCATTTATGATTTTTACAGGCTAGTATCTCAGTAGAAGGCTGTGTTGTACTACGAGAGAGATGCCATTTTCTCTAGATGTGTATAGCATGCCATAGCTTTTCACAGTTTGCCATGGGAGAGATTCAGGAGTTTTTCAGTCTCTTTTTTTCACAGACATATACACTCAGAATCTACCAAGAGGAAGAGATATTGTTTATAGAAAATTTACTTTGTCTTATCTTATTTTCCACCATTGACAAACACCCTCTTATAGCTTTCCATACCAATTAAGCAACTTCCCCCTTACTACGTTTTACCATGAGAACATTCACCTATCTCTTAATAGTTTTAACTCCTGACCTTGTCATATTCAGGCTACCTTCCCACCTACACACACACACACACACACACACGCACGCACACACACACACTCATACAAGTACTCTTCATCTATCAGAAGATATTTGCTACATGGTTTGAGAGAAGAGGTCATCCTTTCTCAAGGGGCTGCATTGTCAGCATCATAGTTTGGGGCACTGTCCATTGACTCCAGAATCTCTCTGTAGTTACATTCCTGTTTCCCACACCCTTACGTCCCCTTATTTGGCTGGTTGCAAAATCCATCTCATCAAGGGCTCCAGGTTCTGTGGCAGAACCAGAGGAAGTAGGTTCGCTCCATTGCAACCATGGCAACACTTTTCAAAGATGCAGCCTACAGTCATTTTGAGTCTTCCAGTTTTCCATGGCAGCCTCATTTCTGAGAGGCTACATCTACTCCAGGAATAAGTATGTTGCAAAACGCGCAAGCTGATAATTCAATAAAATACGTCCTTAGCATGTACAAAGCCATCTGAGCTCTAAACAAGAGTGGAGGGCTACATACAGTGCTGTGAACTTAATATAAAATTGAACAAAAGGGAGAGAGGTCATTTTAACTTGTGTTTCAGAAAGGCCCTGTGCCATTAAATCAGCCAAATTTTTATAAATCCAGAATCTCAGTTGTGTTCTCACTTGTTAAAGCAGAACCAGAAAAAGCACTTTGGTCTATTAGGCTGCCCATTTCCTGAAGGTATGAGATTCCTAAGAGGCCTCACACTTGGATATACCTGTGGACCTAGGGAGTTTAGAGACAAACATCTCGGTTTGCTGTCCTGCTGTACCAAGCCAAATGCTCAAATTTAGGGAGCTCAGGAATTTTCATAATGTTCTGGAATGACTTGAAAGTTGGCTCTATATGTTTTGATAGGGCTTATGTTATGCATTCACACTTGAAGTATCAAGAGTTTGAAATAATACACTCAGAAGAGTGGGAGTAAAAACTTCATGAACCAAAAATTATTTTATGGGAGAGAGTGAGGTAGAAGGAAAAATTTTTGTGGAACTTTATAGCCTGTGGTATTAAAATCAATGGAAGTGCTTCCACTGCCTGCACTGGCAGTGGATGTGGGCACTGATATCTATAGCCAGCCTGTTGACTGAAATAACACTAGGTTCAAAAGTAGTGTGGTTTTTACAATGCCTGTGTAGATATGCATTTCCCAAATGTTAGGTCTCCACCTATGTTTCTTTTCTGAGTTTCTTTTGAGTTAAGCAATGGACACTAGACAGCCTCTCCTTCCTCTTACATGCATCTCGCCTGGCTTCTGGAGCAGCACCATGCCACAGGTTTTTTCCACAGGTACTACTGAAGTTTATCTATCCATAACCAAATTGTTTCCACTGGGATATTTCTTAAAGGAAACACTTCTATCATAAGCTGGTAAGAAGTTATTTGACACAGAGCCTAAATTTTGAGCTAAACGTAACAGGAACCTTTTTAACGTACTTTATATCGCTTGCTGCCCTTCAACAGGATAGATTTCTTTTTTTCTCACTCACAACTTGCAGATCGCCAGTTTGTTCAAAAGCGGGAGATATCTTTCCAACCTGAGAAACCAATGCCACTGCTGCCAAATTAACTGGGAGGACAGTTGTTCCGTGTGCTCGTACTGATTGTATGTGGGACATCTCACTGTACTGACAGCAGTTTTGTTATTTTAAATTATAAAGGAGCTTAATTCTCTTCCAGTGTCCAAAGTGAACTCATTTGTCAATGGGATGCATTTCATTATCCTCATCAGCTCATTTGCTTTTCCTGGTGGAGAAAAAGGCTGAAACTTGTTTTACTTTATGGAAGTCAGGATTCTTTCTAATTAATGAAGTTTCTGTTTAGCCAACACTATGAAAGATGTTCTTTCCACTGTACATGTGTGTGCTGAAGAATACATGTGCTCCTCTGGTAATTTTTTTTCAGTAGCACCTTTTTGTCTGAGATGAAAAGGATCCACTCCTAAGTCCTGGACTGAGAGCTGTGCTCCTGAAGGAGAAATTACTCTTTTAAGAGATTCCTAAGAGCTGTAGCCAACCACAGCATACTGTAGATGTTACACTTTTTGTACATTGCGTCTTTGCCAATATTTGAATACAAGCCATAATTCAGTGGGAGCATAAATAACTTCCATTCAGAGAGATGGATGCTGTGGTATCAGGCCAAATGGTAAGCCTTGTCAGTGCCTGCATTTTCACTTTACTGATCACACAGCATATGATGTTCCTGATTTAAATCCTTCATGCAGATGTCGTATTGGGTTAATTGACAAGCAACTGGATTTGATAATATGTATAATGCTGTAGCAGCCATCGATTCTTGGATGGTGTGGATATGCATTTAGTGATCCTGGGGTTATGATTCTCAGCGGTGGGAGATGAATAAGTCTGTGGGTCACAATGTAAATTTAAGCAGCTGAGGGGTGAGCATTAACTTACATGCCAGTTTAGATTGATATAATAATTCTTTATAGGGACAGAGCATGATTGGCTGTAAAAGAGTTGTCCTTGTACCTGAATTGTTCCAGAGCAGCAGCGCTTTATGCTGAGCTAACAGCATGCTGTTAAGAATCAGTACCGATGTAAACACAGAGAATGATGGCTTTATGTTGGCCGTTATGTCATGCAGTATTTCACAGTTGTTGAAATCATTTCATTTTCAACCAGGTTGCTTTGTCAGTCTATCAGTACAAAGTGCAGCACTGAAAATGAAATTAAACTCCCAGCTCTCCAGATACATAAGTGATAGGACTTTTGTTGAGCTAGAATTCTGTAAGAATGCTTGCTAATTACAGCTAATAGCATACAAAGTCATTTGCTGCTTCACTTCTTTGTCTGAAGTTCATCATAGTTATATTGTTACATTTTTACATGAACTTATGCCAGTCTAAGTCAGAGAGAGCAAGGGGGTAAATAAGAACAAGCAAGGATAGAAAGTGAATAAGGAGAAGAGGAAAACAGGACACAGAGAAGGTCTCTAATGAGATGAGAATTAGGAAGGAGAAAGCGGTGGCATCAGAAGAGCAAAAGATGAAGGAAAAAAAATAAACAGTCTATCACAGGAGTTACAAAAAGAAGGGATAAGTTAAAGAGAAAAATAAAATAGAGGACATTAATATAGGAGATAGAAAAAAGTAAGAAACGTCTTTAATTTCTTGCAGGAATATTTAAACTCATTCGTAGCAATCCTGCTTGCTGTAGTTCATTGTGTTTGGCTCAAACCTTAGAAACATACTTTTATATGAGTTTCCCCATTTCTTTTTGGCACCTGGCTTGCTCATGTATAGGACTAGGCCTCCAGAGGCCTGAGGAGAATGGGTTTCTAATAAAGCTCCTCCATACCAGAGTTCAAAAGCTCTCCCACAATGTAATACACAATGAAAACTGACACCGCCAAATGGCTTCAGTTTCCCTCTTTTTTTGCCTCTGGATGTTACGCACTTTTTTGGCATCTGCATATCTGACTTTAGTTTTTCTGCTGAATACTGAACATGTGGTATGAAGAAGTAAGCTATAACCAAATATATATGTTTATATATCAAAAACTACAGTAACATAGGTTTTTGTAAGTTTTTTTTTTTTTTTTTTTTCCAGTTCTGTGAGAATAAGCAAATGTGAGGCACTTCCTCTATTATGTACGTTTATATGGGCTGTGTGGTCAGAGGTGCTTAGCAGTGTATTTGGCTCAGGGCAAGGGAACAACAGTAGTAATTTGAGGAGAGATTTACTCCTGTTAACACTTTTCAGAACTGGCAATAAAATCAGCTCAGTGCTCTTAAGATAGGGAGGGCTGCATTTTAAGCAAAACATGGAAGATATGTTGTCAACCTGAAAAGTAATCCAGTGAAAAACTGTTTATTATTAATACCTAAAAAAATCCATATATATTTCCAATAAATTAATGATAATGAGAAAGCTGCTCCCTTTTCCTAGAAATGATTACATTTTCTTTGCCCTTCTGGTTTGGCTGCTTTTAGGCTATTGCTTATGTAAAACAGAACACCTCCTAAGCTGTCGTTTACTAAACAATCTCTGGCTTTGGATCTCACATTACACAAGAAGGTAAATTGTATTCTGTGTGAGAAGCTTTAAACGTGATCGTAATGGAAAAGGAATATTCAGTGAAACAAAGACACACCTCCAGAAACAACAAAGACAGTAAGTTTGAGCTGCTTAGATTTGAATTTTCATAGTTGAAAAGTAGGATTCAAACATGGAAAAAAGACATCAACTTTCATTAGCCCCACAGGTATTTATTTTACCAATTTGTATTTTGCTTTTAACTTCTTTTAGCAAACCTGTGTTGCAGAGTTTGTTGAAGAGAAGAGGACAATTCTACTCTGAAACGATGGAATGCTTTTCTGGGAGATCAGCTTCCAGAAGTGACAATCTGGGGTTACAGCAAGGATGCTGACTGCTCAGTCCAGAGTGCTCTTAAACAAGAGGGGATTCCAATAGCTATGAGCCATCAGCGATGAAGTCATGACCACATCCAGCTGTGCTATCAGTAAGATAGGTTACTCAGCTGCAGGCTGTACCTCTGGCAGGCGAGCGCACAGGATGCACGGCATAGGCTTTAAGAGGTATCCAGACTTTCAGGCACACTGGTAAATTTGTGTGTCATGACAAGCGTGAGAATCTCGTCTTCAGTCTGCAGACCAACTCCATGCAAAAAGCAGCTGGTTTATTAGATGGTGGTGTCCATCCATTGATGTGTCATAAAGTAGGCAAATGTCAAAGTGTTTGTGTATGGTGTATGGACAGAGAGTCTTCTGTGATAGTCATCAGCTGAGAGGGAGAAAGCAGCTCAGTCCCAGGTTCCACAAAGGTGTAAGAGCTATTCTTGCTCCTATAGGCACAGGTAATTAATCTTGTCTGTCATGCTAGAGCTGTTGAGAATAGCTACAGGCAAAGTGTTGCAATACAGGAATCACTCCAAGGACTTATTGCAGTGCAGTTTGACCCACACTAAGTCTGTAGAGTTAGAAGTGCAGGGCCGAATGAGAGAAAATCTGTGGACAGTAGCATATAGGACTGGACGTACTGTTGAAGAGTTGAACACTATTATTTGAGTTATGGTAAATTATTCTCTGTGATCTGCATGTCCCTAAGAATAAGTGGAGGTAGAGATAAAATGAGGGCATAAATGGGGCTTTTCACTTTATATCCTGTGCTTTGGAGGAGATGGCAAAGATCCCAGCTTGTTCCAGCCCTAATACATACAGGGTCATCACCAAAACCATGCACCGAGCTGACTGTGAGGCTGCCCGCCTGGCATTTGCCTGGCAGCTGTATAGGTTGTAGTCCTGTGCATCAAGGCAGAGAAATACCTCTTTCAAGAAGGAGTGTCTTTTCTTATATTAGTCACTGGGATGTGCCAGAAACATACTTAGCTTACTCAGAAGGACTGGGCAGGAGCAAAGGGAAAATCAGTAACTTTTCTCAGAAATTATGACGTAATTGCCTTTTCTCCCTGGAATCAGGAACAGAAATCCCTGGCAGAGAGCAATACCTGAGAAAGCTTTACAGTGAAAAAGCATTCATATTCCTGAAAACAAAACAGCTGAAAAAAAAAAAAATCAGCAAAAGATGCTTCTTCTAAGGAACACTTTGTGCAAATTTGCTTCACAATTAGACAGTCAGAAGGCACCTACCATGCTTGCCCAGAACCTGTCTAAGAGAGGGACTGGAGGCAGCCTATTCTGTCTGAGGCAGAGGAGGGAATCTGAGCCCTCTCATGGGTAATTTACAAACATCCAAAAGAGATCCCTCCTCGTACTCTGGGGGCTAAAGGCCCGGTTAGTTACGGAATAAACGTGATCAGTATTTTGCACGGTGCTGTGTCACACACAGTGTGTTCTTCTTAGAGAGCCATGCCTGGCAACTGCATTGTTTTCCTCATTCATCATATACCGGGCGTGCTTTAGTGACAGCACCGTAGGAAATTGTATTCTTCATACTGAAATGCATATATCTACCTGTCAGAAACCCACATGTTGTCCCAATAAGGGCCAAGGCTTAACTGCTTCTTAGTAGTCTGGTGCAGAAGCGCACATTACACAACTACCCTCTGTGTTCAAACAAGCCAGTACCTCGGATAGAGGCTGTTGCAAACCAGGATGGCAGCTGTCTGTGGATATAATCGCCACTGAAGACATACTGCCAAGGCTTCTGTGTCCTGGTTGCACAGCTAGGGGCAGAGCACTCAAATATTTCTAAAGCTAGATATGCAAATGCCTCTGGAATGAAGCTTTTACAGTTCTGCTCTCATTAACCTGATTTGCATATGTAAATGACCTCTTGCCACATGATAATGAGATCTGCTCATGCAGAGATGTTCAGCATATAAGCAGAGGGTTTTCAGTGACAATTCAGAGCATTTTGGCTAAAGCGATTGGTAGAGAGACAGAACCAAGAAAGAGGTAGACACAGAATCCAGGGATAACAAGGCAAGGAAGCAGAAGAAAGCTAAAAAAAAATCAAATATTGTAGATGCCTCTTCCAAAGGCTAAGGGCATCTGCAGTTCTAATGCCTTACTGGAGCAATTTCATAGAAGAGCCTGTGAAATGAGAGCAGCTGGAGAACACTGACAATTGGGAAGTGACCTGTGGCATGGAGCTACTCAGAAAATAGTGCATGTCTGGCTCTCCTAGAACAGCGAGTGCATGGTCTAGCATTCACTGGCTAGTTTAAAGCAG
Source organism: Hirundo rustica (assembly GCF_015227805.2). Classification (NCBI taxonomy): domain Eukaryota; kingdom Metazoa; phylum Chordata; class Aves; order Passeriformes; family Hirundinidae; genus Hirundo; species Hirundo rustica. Next base: position 55,160,873 of record NC_053452.1, on the reverse strand, counting down.
CCTCTTGCAGTTACTCCTGTGAGCACCATCACAGAGAACAGAGAGCTGGACATGCGGTGGTGGGTCAATCCTTCTTCAAGGGCAATCTCCACTCTAATCATTGCACTCTAATATGCACTCTGTGCATACCTCTTTGCCACTGTCACACTTATTCTGAGGTGACATTTCTCACCACAATATGCTGCTTAGCTTCTCATCAGGGATATTTTATACTTATGCCTTGCTCAGTGTATGTGGAGGCACGACAAAATCCCTCCTAGGTTACCCTCCTTGGATACCGTACCACTTTTAGAGAAGAAATGACTGTTCATCTCCTGGGATATCTGTCGTCCTACTTGCAGTGTTTAATTCTCGGTTCCTGGTCCCGCCACAGAACATTCAGCTGCTGAGGATTTGCTGACTCAGAGCTCTGCAAAACCTACCTGATGAAGCACCATCCTTATCCAGCTCAGAAAAAAAGGAGTGATCAGTTCCACTGAAGACTCACACAGGGTAGGAATACATTCATCCTTTCAAAGGAGGAAATGGCTCTGGAGGCCAGGTCTTCTCAAGGCCAACTGGAAGCCAGTTTGGCTGGCAGCCAATACCTGCTATTGCCGATGCCAATGCCAATGCCAATGCCAAAAAAAGTGGGCTAACTCAGAGTTTGCCTGTGAAAAAGCTTTCTTTTGTCCAACCAGTTGACTGTAAGTTTGTATTGGTACTTGGGAAGTCAGGTGTGGTTGGTCTCTTTTTGTCACTGGAAAAATAATAGTAGCCAGCACCAAATATCCAAAACAAGCCCTATTTATGGCCCTTACCAGCTGGTAAGCAACCAAACTGAGGTTTAAGGAAACAGAGTACCAGTGCATGTTGAAGTGAATTAAGAGAAGTTGTGTACCTATCTTCTTGAACCAGCCAGAGTAAGCCAAATTAAGTTAAAATAACAGTGAAGGCAAAGCAACTTGGATGTTGGATTAATATACGAAGTTGAATTCAAGCCTATTGAGAAAATTAGTTCATCTCATTACTACTTTTGCTTCACTCCCACTCACACCAAAGGAGAGATAATGCATATGGGAGACAGAGAAACTTGACACACTTGTATTTCATTACCTGTCCACTGCTGACAGAAATATATGCAGTATGACTACAAGTAATGGTTAACTTCAAAGCACTAAAAACTGATTGTCAAACATGCCCCATCCTTTTTGCACATCAGTAGGCAGTTCCTGGAGCAGCCATTGGCCCAAGCCCAATTCATCTGCGCTCCACCCTTTACAATGTGGTCATTACATGGAGAAACTATAGTCTACTCCCTCCCCATCGTGTCCACCATGAAGAGATTAAATCAAGAGATTCAATCTTACTGTATTCACACAGTCAGTTTTGTATTTCACAGCCAACAATATCATCCAGACTTATGACTGTCCCTTTCTTTAAAGCCTTCAGGTCTGGGCCTTAGTTTTCTAAGGTTAGATTCCAAAGCCTTCTCAATGCTGAATGCTCAGCTTTTAAGAAAAACAACAGTATTGCATATCTGTGCTAATATTAATTTGTTTGGTGGTTGTAAGAAAAGAGTAATGTGCAGAACCACCTACAAATGAGTAGTGTCTAAAGAGCTTAGTCTGGGCCTGGTGGCTTATTCATATAAATAAATCAGAAGGATCTGGCAGAGCACGCAGGGTCTTTTGAGTGGTTCTGTATAGCCTGTCTGAGCAGCAAGCCCTTAACCACATACTCTAACAGCCTCTGGGAACACTCAGTCTGTTTGGGCAACTAACAACCTGTCCTAAAACTGAACCTTCAAGCATTTGCCATTTAGAAAAGGCTGTCAGCCCACTAAGCCAAAAGCTCATGTAATTCTCTCACTTATTTGGTGCCATCTTTAAAATAGCTTTTGTTTAACTTTATTTTTAGCTTTTTAGTAGGCCGGCATTTTTTTCCTTGTTTTTAGAAGTTTTAATCGGACAAGAGTTTTATAAGGCTATTCCAGGAGAATATATTTAATTAATTCCAGACCTTTTTCTTCCCCCTCTTTTGTTCAGCTTAGGTATACCATCTACATACCTGTCTATAACAACTGAGGTAAAAATCCTATGAGACTTCTAAGAAGCTTGGTTCTTCTTTCATTAGATCACAGCAGAACTGAACCATATCCTCTCATTGCTAGACAGTTTTTGATCTAGGCTTTTCCCAGTCTCACTGGGGTATGTATGCAAGCTGGAAACCTTCACAATGCATTAAGATTTCATGAGGGCCTAATTCTGTTCTCTGTTGCAGTGCCCTAAACCTTCAGTGCTCAGCACTTCCGTTCAGCGCCACATAACTGGGAATACACTAAGGCTCTGAGTAGCCAAGCTCCACTTGAATAGACCATCTGAAAACCAATGTTCTAGCCATGCTGTGATTTTTATCTTGAACAAACAAAAGTCTAGTGTCATTACTTCATTCCTGTTAGATAAGTGTTTGGGACACAGGAAAGACATTTTGGCTTATAGAGAAAAGTTTTCTTCCAAATGTGGTCCTTTCTTTGTTTTAGGAAAGAAAAGGGGAAAAAAAAAAACAAACCCACAACCCACAACATGAGAAAGGCATTTTGAGAGATCTTATTTTGTGTTAAATGGTCAATGTCCATTCATTATTTTGTCATGGATTGGTTGCATCTGGTGCTTCTGTATGAAGTCATACAAGAAGGCACAGAATTCTTCCCTTCTGGTCTATCCTGTGACAGGACAGCTCAGAACAGGACTTGGACATCTTGTAGACCTGGGACCAGTAAGGACTTTGACTCAACATACCATTATTAGATGCATAGACAAGACAAAATAATTGTGTCATAGAAACAGTTCCCAGCTCCCACAAAGAGCTGTGGGCACCTCAGTTTCTCCTGCTCCTGTCTGTAGCATACAATTTAGTCACATTAAAAAAAAGTGCTGTGGTTTTGAGTAGTAGCTGATGAGAAACTGAGTAGATGGAGGAGTTCTTAATTAAGTAATTAGACAAATAAGAGGGGAAAGGATAATATACAAAGTGATGAATAGAATAGAAAAAGTAGGTCAGGAATTTCTGTTCTCCCTGTATCGTGATGCAAGAAAAAATGACATGCACTGAAGTTCAAAGGTAAGAAATTCAAAGTCAAGGAGGGAATGGTGTCACGTAATCAGTAATTATCTAGGGGAAGTCCTTCTGGACTTTTGCTTCTAGAAGTCCCTGTTGCCAAGAATTTATCAGGTTTAGCATTGAGACTAAACTATCCAAAAATACCATAGAGATAATAACAGCTTTACAAAGTGAATTAAACCTCCCTTCTTGTGTTAAATAGAAAGTCCTAAATAGAAAGTCCTTCAGCTTTGACACCTTCTTTTGAGCTATCTGGTAACGGCCACCATCTAAGATAGGTCAGTGGAGCAGTGAGATCTGAGTCGCCTGGTGATTCTTGTATCCTTATGTCCATGTAAAAGTCACCTTTATAATTGGTTCAGAGTGCAGGACAAAGTCCCATCCCAGGGATATATACAGGCTTGTCTTGCCTCTAAGAGCTAAGCCCCCTAAAAATGAATGTAGAAATGAATGTAGTTTCTTTACAGCCCTAGGAGATACCTAGCTTGAGGAGGATTTGCCCCCTGCAACAAATATCAGCATTGTCAATGAGATTTTCAGAGGCATCCATGTTACCTGTCTTGGAAAATGGGCCATCCTTCTGCTGATCTCTAAGCCTCTGGGATGCTTCTCATGCCACCAGGAGCTCAAAGATCTGAGGCCTCATTATGACCACTTTCCATCAGAACAGATTTGCTGCAAATGCACTCTTTTTCTGCACCTTACATATTATTCCAGACATTCAAAACCAACTCTCTCAAGCTGACTCAAGTGTGTTATGGTGCATTTAAATCTGGTGTAAATCATGAATTTACTGAGGAAAAGCTGCTTTATATTTTCAATAAACTTTTGATTCATGTTTTTTAAAGTGTACTTTCGAGTTTTACACACTTTCATCAAAACCAGATGATTATTTTCTATGTTCATCTACACCACTGCTTTGCCTGCATGTTTACAGCAGCTATTAAAACAGATGAAAGTCATCATGTGTCAGACAGATCAGGGTAATCACATCCACCAGTGAAACACATTAATTTTTAGCCTATTCCAGCAAGAGATACAAGAAAGAATTCATCAAGAATGAAAATGATTGGATACAGTTGTATTACCAAAGTGATGCAGGTCTCTTGGAGCCTGGTGGCATTCTGTGTGACCAAGGTGATGACTTTTTGTCGTATTTGAATGAGAGCTACCTCATGAAACTGACACCATCAATATCAGTTCAACAGGCACTTTAATCTGGCACATCCAGAAAATATTTCTGTGTTTCTAAATAAATATATTTTCTTTTGTCTTGGAGACAGTATTCCAGACTGCAGCTCTGGAATTTACTGACATGCACCTTCCTGACATGGTATGCTGAAATGCAGTAATACAGTAAAGGAGTTTGCATTCTGTATTAATTTGAAAACATATAGATCTAGCTTAGTAAAAGATAATGCTAAAATCAGTTTGAAGGAGCACAAGACAAACCACATCTCAGCAAAATGATTGTGTTGTTAAAAGTTTATGCCAAACAGGAAAAAAAACGAGCAGCACAAGAACTGAAGGACTGCAGCAGTTTAAAGAGAGACTGCTGCAAGAACAGCAAGTGTTGGAGCTATTCAACCTGATGTAGGCATCTACGGGCTTGTCCAAAGATGTTCTTTTAGCCTGAAAGGTGTCGAGCCCTGGTCTTAGAGTGAAACAAATGTGTGCACTGATTGATTTCTTCAGACTCCAGCAGCCAATTATCTTCATGAAATTTCTTCTTCCCGTGAAACAAAAAAGGTAACTTTGGTTACTGCCTTCTGCAGGAAAGAGCCACATCTTACAAATAGAGTTGGAAAGGTATCCTGGCTAAGCACAGCTGTGTTAGTGTGAATCCCTCCTGGAAGAGACCAAATCCATGAGGCCATTTTTTATCCTGGATCCTCAATAGAGATGAGGTTTTAACCTCATGCCAAATAGTTTTGATCTTCACAGGAGCTTTTTTACAAACTCTTTGACTATGCATTCAGTTTGTGTAAGATAGTTTCCTGCAATTAATTTCATTTGCAAAGTTAAATATCATCAGCATAAACTGACATCCTAAATAAAATCCAGCCTGCTCTAGGGGAAAAAAAAAAAAAAAAAATTGAAGGAAATCTGCTCTAGAACAATCCGTGCTTTTTGAGAGGTTATGGCAACAGACAATAGAGTGGTAAATAGAGTGCCATGACAATCTTCTGTAGGTTTAAGGTGAATTTCTGTATTCTCCTGAGTATTTATTTGATGATAACAACTCTGTAAAGTATATGTAATCTCTTTGCTTTGGGCATCGCCGATGTTATGCACATAGACAACCATCTGTACTTCTGTTTCACAGAAGGCTGAAAAAATAATAGTTTCAGTTGTGAGCTGAGTTATTGGTGAACAGAAGACTTCTCCAGAATTTCCATTTATGATTTCTAAGATTAATTCAAGCTTCCACTATACTTTGGGACTATGTCCATCCCTAGAAATTACTTCACATATTCAAAATATAGTTTCACAAAATAGTTGCTTATCTGTGTTTTTGTCAAGGAATAGGAAGCAATCAGAATGGTTAAGTGATATGCAAAAGGCACTCTAACCTTCAAATCGTAGGACTTCAAAGATCTTTCAAAGAGGATGCTCAGCAATGAGGAAGATGTATATGCATCTCAAAAAACTTGTTAACAGCAAATTGAAAGACTTCACTAAAAAATCCTTGTACAGTAGCTTTCCCATGGCTGTACAAAAATACAGACACCCATGCACATACAGGGGAAGGGAGAAATCACAGTGCAATTGGGGGGGTTCAATTACTCATTCCAGTACATTGAATTCACAATTTTATCATAAAGTAATACAGTTTTGTAGAATTTCATTCCTCACCAGTGTTCCAATGTCTTCAAACGAGATTAATTTGTAGGAATGTATTTCTAGTTTCTCAGCATGTTTCAGGTAGATTTTTGGAGTGAAGTAAAAAGGAGAAAATATTTTCTGTTGTACACATGTAAGTGCAAGATCAGCTTTTCTCTCAAGCACTACAAATAATCATGAACAGCTCAAAATCTCATCAATGGGCATGGGCTGTCCATTTCAAGAAAAGCTGAAATGACAGAGGAAGAAATGACTGGGGGAGAAATACTTTATATTATTTTGGTTTTTATTTTATTGCTAGAAACTGCTGTCTCTTTACATTTTCTTATGAAAAAGAGGTTGCGCTCAGTGACTAAATCTGTCCTCTCAAGGGAGCATGCATTACTTCGGCAGCAGCAGAGGTGGAGGCAGCACAAACCCAGAGTTAGTCTCAGAGACTAATCAGCCCTTTTCTTAATATCAAGAACTCAATTCCAACTTCTTGTTTTATTGCTGTCTTATAACAAGGAAAAGGAAAAATAAATGAAGGTACAAGGACTGAATGATAAATTAAGCATATAAATTCAAGACAGAGAGAATTAATTACTTATTTAAAGATTTGCTCAGCTCTAAGCAGCAGCAATTGTGCTAACTTCTTATACTGTTTTAACCTTCTTTGCTCTGATTCCAGGCCCATAGCTTTGAGTTCCCATAGTTTTTTTTGTTTTCATTAAGAGGTGGTGATAGCAGCCATACTTTCCTAGCACAGAAACTTCCATTGCTCTTAGTCCTTTAGTTTTGCCCTATTTTCTTTTGCTCACCTTTCCTGCCACTGTAGAAACTTGGCAGGGCAGTAGGTAGGTGATTTATAGAGAGCTTTGGATTCTTCTATACTTCCTTTATTAAATGGAGCAAGATATTTAATTAGTTCATCATAACTGGCTTGGATGCAGCCTTCATCATTAAAGTTTGTCAGCTGTCCACATCTGTTGGAGTACTCTAATGGTATTGCTTCCCAGGTCTGCCAGCCCATGTCCTATTATTCAGGGGCCTTATGTCTCTGTGCTTCTTCCCCTCTGTTCCTGCGAAGCTAGAATGTGAATACATTCATGTTCTCACCTGAATTTCCCTCAAAGGTGTATTTCCCAGTTGAGAAGGGGCCAAGAAACACAGTACAGCTAGAACTATATTATCTCCATGGAACTGAAGTGCACTGAAGAAAAAATAAACACTGAAAATTGCAAAGTCTGCGGCAGCGCCCCAAAATAAAAAAAGAAAATGTTAAGGTGCATTGCAGAGACAGTCTCCAGGAAAGAGGCATGAAGCCAAAGATAAGGGATTGGTTAAGTGAACACAGCCCACCTCCCAGTCCATTTAGCATTTCATTTAGCTACCAAAGGCTGTGGCACCCAAGCAGAGTATGAGTTGATACTCATATTTGTCCAGCAATGATCAGATATTTTCATTAGCTTCATATCATCTGTGCTCAGTGACACACAGTATACGTGCATGAAGGTAGTCCCAGATCTGGAGACCTGAAAATCTAGTCAAGTCTCAGGCTTCTGGTTCAGGCATTTATGTGAGTGACTTTGACTGAGAAGCCTTTCAGTCTTTTTGTGTTGGTTTGGTTTATTTTTGTTTTGATTTGTTTTGTTTTATCTGTTGGGTCTTTTGGTGGTGCTGGAAGGATTAAAAATATCTTCCAGTTCACTGTTCTTGTTGTGGTTTAGTAGTCAAACTTCCATTATTAGCTAGAACATTTAATTGGAAGAGTGGCTGAAGCAACAAGACAAAATCTGGATTAAAAAAAATCCCTCTAAGGACAGTGGGTAGAATGAGTGGTCAGGCCTAACAAACAGCTAGACTTCTGTAGGCTGTCTCTTTTACCATCTATATTCATCACTCTCATAAAATGAGTGTGATGATAGCTGGGCAGCCCATTTCACAAGTACAGAAGTCACAGCTATTTAACAAGTGCATTTTCTAAGAGTCAGCATGGAGCTTGCATGGGTAAAGTGCAATCTATGTCACACATTCCTGCTAATGACCTAAAGGACTATGCTCTCACAGCCGAAGAAGGGAAAATTAATCTTCACCACAATTGTTCCATTTCTCAAACTTCTTTTTAGCAAAGATATAAATTGTGCCAAATATCTATCAGTTTTATGATGACAAGACCATCAAACTTGTTTCATTAAACACCCTCCCCCCCTTACAACTGTCTAAACAAGATTTTTCCATTTAGTACCCTATCAATCCAGAGTTATGATTATTCAGTAACTGAGGGGATCTCTTGTATTTAAGTATTAATGTTTGTGTAGTTATTAAAGTATTTGATGATTTGTCCAGGGGCACTGTAAAATTAAATATAGCATGTCATTCATGGTAATACAGAAGAGAATAATAAAAAATCTTTTTCATTCTGGTTTTGTGTCTGGCTCTGCATGTTACTTTTACTGCTTATTTGATAGTTTGGGGTATTGTGTGTTGTTAAACCCTTTTAAATGTAGGAATTCAAAACGTATTGTTCAGAACATATAAAATATTATCTCCCAAGTTATGACTTTGTGTTGCTGTGTATGAACTGTTGTCTGACAGTTATACTGCTAAAGGGGAAGGCAGTTTTCCAATAAACACTTATCATGTATTGGGCGTAGCAGTACAGTAAGCCCATAAATATTTTGAGAAGCTCACTTTTGTCCATGTGGTATTTGCTTTCAGAAATCACCTCAGCTTACTGGAGCAGAGATGTGTATATGTAATTAGCCTTCTCAAGTTATGTATATTTAAAGAACATTATTTAGGCACTCCACTCTGACTTCCTCATGCTATAAAGAACAAAAGAGAGAAAGCAGGAAGGAGAGAGTCAGAGCATCTTATTTGAGGCAAACACTTGATTGGCATTTTTATGTGTAGGTGTGTAGCTTCTTCGGGGATAGGTTTTTGAGGTGGGATAATGTAAAAAAAAAAAAAAAAGTGCCCATGCTTGACCCATTCTTCTAGGAAACCATTCTGTCCATTTAAAAACAATAGTAGATAAAAATGACTTTCATAAGGTCACTCAGAGCCAGAGCCAGGAACAGAAAGCAGGTCATATGAATCTAAGTCAGAGCACTTGCTATGAGACCAGACTGGCATTTCCTGCTGAAAAAAAATTAAATGAGCTAAAATCTTGAATGACTGCTTTTACTGGACAAGAGAGGGGATATGATTGAGCCCTGCTTCAGTTTTTTCATATAGGTCATTCTGTGGCTAATCATGGACAGCTGCTACAGGATGTATCTCTTTTTGGTAAAAAGGTATAGCAATCTATTATTTTTTTTTGTAATATGCCTGGCAAACTGAATGAATACAGAAAACAGAAACTGAAACAACAGAAGCAGTTGGTATATTTAAGTTTTATTTATTATGCTCAGTCTAAGCCTGTTTTTAAAGCTGATCATAACTTTCTGAGAATGTTTGTGTATATATATATATGTGTGTGTGTGTGTGTGTATATATATGTATGTGTGTAATGTAGCTAAATTACTGTAAAGCAGCTTTGTTTATAAATTACAAACATGCAAAAGTCAGGACATTCACTTAGTGTTCTCAGTGAACCAGTAATTCACCTGTCTCAATACTCAATATAGAGGAGAGCTCTGCTTCATGTTGACTGTGATGGCAACATACCGAGTGCATTTTTTTTTTCCCACTGGCTTAGCTAGAAATGCTTAATGGGAGATTTGGGATCCTCATTATGTAACAGCAAATTCTAAATTTTTAATTAAGGACGTATATGCATGTGAGACATCCGGATTATGGTTCCAATCCAAAGTCCATTGCAGGCAATGCAAAGACTCACGTTAAGTACATTAATTGCTCGATCAAAACCCAAGTGCTTATACTGGAAATAATACACAAATTAGGGTTAGTACCTTTTTCAAAGGATAAATTAATCTGCACAGACCTCAGTGCTACCACAACAAGGCTGTTTCCTGTTTAAAATGGGTTTGTATAAGTTTACATTACACTTTAGTATGCCGTGGGGATATGTGCAACTACCATGCCAAGCTGTCTGAAAGGGCTGGAATGGCAGAATCGCAAAGGATCTGTAGCCTCAGGAGTGATGTGTGGAGAAGGCTTTACTGTGAGCAGTGAAGAATGGAGACCACATCGATCAGAGATGAATGTGGTATGTAAATCATCACTCCTTTCCTGTGTCTTAACTGAGTCTTCAGGCACATATTAAAAACAGGGAGGGTTGCAACTGAACACCAAGCAAGAGTGCAAGACACCCTTGCACAGGATTAAAATGGCTGCAAAGCACAGAACTGGTGTCCATGTCAGAGAGGCCACACAAAGGGTCAGAAGACTTCTCACAGCCTCCTGTAGAACAGCCAAGAAATATGGGGCCTTCACTGAAATTTGAAAAACAGATTCTCTTACAGCCTTAGAACTGCAACAGCTTCTACCAAACAGCTCTATCAAAACACACCCATCATGTTCTGTCTTGGCACTTCACTCTTGTCACCTCACTTCGCTGTCACTGCATGCCTATACCTTGCATTTCACTTCAGACTCAAATTCACTTCAGTATTTATCTTGAGGGCTTATTCCTTCTCATCCTTCATGACTTCATATAGTGAATCAGAATCCTTAGCTCTCACCTCATTTTTATGAAAGGTGAAATGCTTTTCATCCCATTTTTTAATGAAGGTATTTTCCCCATGTCTTTATATCTGCATGTGAAGGAGACATTACAGAAGTCTGCCTAGTCATTTTGTCATCCTCCTTCAAATAATTCTTACTCTCACTGTTGTGATGACTAAAAAATTAGTTGAAAATGGTTAAAGAGCTGGTGTGCTATGACCACCACTTCTTATAGTAATTGTAATCCTCCCACTGTAACCTCAAGATGTTCCTGTCTCTTTGTTGTATTCATCTGTTATCTCTTAACATATTCTTGGATTGCAAAATATCCAAGACAGGAACCAGCCTTTTTCACTCACCCATAAAAATCAACATAGTTCCTTGCACCCCCCAGTACCACCACAAACATCACTGCTGAGTTCCCTGACTCTTACCTCAAGCACATCTAATTTTATTTTTTTTTTTGGAGAAAATTAATTGGAAGAGAATTATAGACACATGAGTAATATAACTACTCTACTTTGCCTTCACAGAAGAAATAATTTATTTTAGATACATTTATTATGTATTCCAGAAATATATTCCAGAGATTCCAGAAATATAGGGACACACATCATGTATCAGATTTCAGTGTATTGTTTAAAAGTTACTGGAAATTGGTGCACTGCACACCAATATATATCTCTAATATTTGGACAATAATTCTGCACCTCACAAGGATGTTGCAAGAATTAGTTAACAAGCTAGCATTTATAAAGTGCTTTGAACATTAAAAGAGCTACCTAAATGTTCCATAGTAGTAGTAGTAGTAGTAGTAGTAGTAGTAGTAGTAATACATATTTATTCAAACTTGTTAGAATCACCAAATATGCAAAACCTCTGTTGGGGGATTGTGTGTGTGTATTATTATTTTGTAATATAGCAATGAAGTTCTATGCATGCCAAGAAAGACTGTGTCATGTTTGATTGGCAAAAATGTTTCCCCTGCAGTATGTGCCTGCCTCCTGCTATTTACATATATCAGAAATGATTGGCAGGTGCCATTCAAACTTTGCATTTTTTTCCTTGTAGCTCTAGAAATATCACCACGACCAAAGGTTAGCAAACCACTGTTTTGTCTGTTGTAATTAGAGCTGTACTAATCCCAGGCTGTGACTCAACAAGTACAGAAGAGATCTGTTGTTTTAAGAACTGTTAGGAATGGACAGGCAAAGACTCGTCAATCCACAGCCCATGCAGAGCAATCCTGAGCAGCCTGGATCTACAAGGTAACTTCCTCTGCAGTAATTTCAAGTAATCATGGGGTTATATCATGGGTAGGTGATATAAAGTTAATCACAAGAAAACCAAAGCAAAACCATTTATAACAAAGCATGCCCCATCTCCAAAGGGAATGTCCCCCTTTTTAGCCCTTTCCCAGTTCTGCTTCCTGCAACCTCTGCTGCTGTGGCCCTGCAGCTCGACTCCCAGGAGGGTAATAGCAGGGCTGGAATGGCTGTGTCCCCAAAGGGCAGTGACCCGAATAAGCTTCCCCTCTGACTCGTCCATTTGGAAGTTCAGTGTAGAGGCACAGCAAAGTTCTGTGAGGAGGACATGCTTTTCCTCATTAGCTGCATTTAAGTTCTAAACCTAGTTGCCAGTTAGGTGTCCTGGGTACTTCTGAAAAACTGCCCTGCATTAGATCACAGAATGCTATGTAGCCAGGTAGCAGTTGGCATAATCAAATCTAAGCTGCCTAGACTCAAGCTCAGTGATCAAAGAAGATAGTGGAAATAATATACCTTAATTAAAATGACATGTTTTGCCCTACCACCATATTATTGTGACAGGAGCACTGTAGTAATCTCCATTCACAGAGAGGACACACACAGCCATGGAGGATGTAACAACAAACATATTGGGTAGGAAGAAATGAGTTGATCAAACCAAATGTTGGAGTGAGGACAGATCAAATGATGCCACATGGAAAATTATGGTTTGGAATGAAGAAGTGGTCCATTTAACAGTACATAAAGTCTCTGTAATAGACATAAAATCAGCAGCTAGCAGATGTTTTCTGACACAGTGCATCTGTATGAAGCTGAAGCATATTCAGTTCCACTGTAGCAGCAATACACAGAGCAGATATAATGGAAGACCCTCCAGACAGATGAAGGCAGCCCTGCCCTTACTTGATAATAACAGTAAATAATAACTTGCATTAATTAGCAATCAGAAATTTAATCATGGATTCGGATGCAATTGTGGGAGGTATCATACAGAGGATGAAAGGAAAACCTATCATACATTGGTAACAGATAAGACGAGGAAAAAATTTCATTTCAACTTGGTGTTTGATAAGATCTTGCCTGAAAATATCACCTTTGGGTTGCAACTCTCATTCATACTTTGTGGCCAAAGGCAACTTCTTTTAAATCTCAGGAAAAATTCTTTAGTCAACTCAAGTATGTAGAAATGCAAATTAAAAAAAAAAAATCTTCACTTAAAAATAATATTGTGTATTTTATTTCACAGAAGTGTCTGAGGTTTGAGAAAGAAGCTGATCTGAGCAGGATGGTTTATTTAAAGGACTGATACATCAAGGACGCTTTCTTTCCTGAAGCAGGGAGCTAGTGGAGGAAAATATAGTATGGTTTTGTCTCAGGCTCCTCTGGTGTCCTAAATAGCCATTCATGCCTATCCATGGCAAAATATAGGCTAGTCACGGTAGGCAGTGCAGATATTCACAATTTGTTCTTTGTTCTTCAGTGGTTTTACCAGATAATACTTAATGACTTAGAGACTTAAAATATCAGAATGAACATTTAATTGGTCATGATTACCATAACTGATAAAAATATGGAAGGTCTCAATACCAGAATTTATTTCAGGTCATCTGAAAACTCAGGGCCAGCATGATGAAGGTTATCTTAAGAGTCCACCGACACTCGAGACAAATTAATTTATTTCAAGTCAACATGCGAAGACTGAAGCCAGTTGAACAGAACTGCACTTGACCAAACACAGCTGAGAAGCACCCAGTCTTGAGCACAATGACATCATGTCTTGGACACAGTACAGCCATGTGTTTGCGGCTTCCAAGGATCATATTCATCAGGGAAAGAGACTTTAAAAGCTTCAGTCATGCAAAGTACAGTTCTTATACTATAGACTAGAGATCGTGTATCTTCTTGAGCCACTGTGCTTAATGATTTTTAAGATTCACATCTGTTTTCAGAGACTTTTATGGGACAGTTCAGAGAGTTAGAAATCTCTTCAGTCCATGCTAACATGACTTCTCAAAGCATGTCTCTGAAACAACTGTCTGCAACGAGAATGAGAGATGTCAGTGCAGGAAGCAGAGAGCTGAATATGGAACTGTCTCCCTTTTGAAAACACTGGAACAGCGACAGATCTTCCTGACATGAGATCACTTTCTGTCCAAGAGACACAACAGCAATACAATACAACAAATAAATGCAATGCTAACTGTAAGATATAAATGTCAAGATAAAAAATATGTACCTCTGTGCCTAATTGTTAAAGTATATTGTCTTGGAGTGTATTGCCATGGAGGTAAATTGGATATAGCTGCTTTAACAGATACCAGGGATTAAGTTTTACCCAACATTCCAGAACTCCAAAGGGAGAGAAGCTTTAAAATGGGACACACTCACCCCAAAAGGTTGTCAGATCTAGCAGTGAAAAATGAGCATATGTAGAAAGCTCACTAAAACTGAGCTTCCCACTAACTTTTTCTGTGCTGGACAACAATCTCTCACTTCTCCAGCAGTGTCTGTAGTATTGCCATTGTGGCACTGGCTGCCAATTGCCAAGGGCTTTGTTAATAGAAAATGGAATTATTTTTACTCAGAACTCTTTATTCTTATTGAGTGTGATTTACTGTAGTGTTATTGAGAAGGTCTCATTGTCACCTGATCATATCTTGTCACAACCAATGAGATTACTGTCAGGGAGAAAGCTGCTCATTCCAAGAAACATTTGGTAATAAATTGATTACTGGCTGAAGCTGATACTTTACAAAAAGAGCAATCAATTACATATCTGCCATTGCTCAGAGAGTCTTACATTAGAAAGGCACATAAAATAATCACTAAATAATCGCACATGGCAGCTTGGGCTGGACTGTGTGAAATCAACTTAGACACACACAGGAGTAAAAAGTGTTTTTCACATACTTTGAAAGCTACAGTGCAAAATACAATGATTGTAGATGACCATGCGTAATAACTGGGTTGTGAAGAAGCGTCTTGCTTAACCTCATTCAAAGCACAGCATACTCAATACTGTTTACACTTACAGAGTAATAGTTATTTTTAACAATCACTAATGAACTGAAATATCCCAACCTCCACTTCACACTTAGTATTCATTTTCAGAACTGCTATTCCACTGCCTTCATAAATTCAGGAGGCCCCTGGGAGATCTCTTCCTTGCCTTGCGACCATGCCTTGTGGGACATGCTGCTGTTCCTCCCTTGACACTAATTCCACTGACATCAGGGGACATACACACAGAAATGCACCAGGATACAAGCTCCACATCAAGAGAAATAAAGACCATATGAATGATCTCTTTTTTACCCCTGCCTCCCTGTTTAAGCCATGGAGAGCTTTCCCACATCAGTGCCTTTACTCCTGAATGTCAAAACAGGCTGTGGGACTGTCTGCCACCCCCCAGAGCAGGAGATTACAAGAAAGGTTCCCCAGTGAACATCCCAGGTATGGATCCAACTGCTGAATTAGGACAGAAGAGAAAAGACTTGTCTCTACCTGCTGCTGTGAGGATTCACTTGTTCACATTTTTCTTCCATTCCGGAAAGAAAAACTGCAGAAAAAATCCTCCCCTCTTCTTTCGGGCCTCCCATTTTTTTGGAAACTAGGTTGAGAATTTGGGTCTGGCTGGTGAAAGATCAGGCTTTCCAGTCCCTTTGTTGCTCCACTAACACCAAGTACCCAGGAGCAGCAAAAATCTCAGTCATCATCTGCTGCCAGAAGAGGTGATTGCTGAATGATCCCCTTGTATATACATATTCACTATTGCTACTATAGCCACAAAAGAAGTTCTACCCTGTATTCTTATTTCCAATTTATCACAGATCATTTTCTTCCTTTCCTCTTTCCCATGTTGAAAAATTAAGTCTTTTTACTTTTTTTATAAAGTGTCACTGCCCAACAGTTGTGAGGAATGAAGACCATAAAGCTCCTCCTCCCCAGAAATGGCAAAATCCATGCTGACTCTGGTGCATCACTGTCCAATGTTTAATTCCCCAATTTTAATACAACGGTGTAATTACTTTTATTCTTTTAACTATTTGGGAAGCTAAGAGCAATTCAGTTGAACTCAAAAGGCTGACCAGTGAAATGAGTAATGCAGAGTGCTCTCGAAGTGACACACAGGAGAGGTGGAGGGGGAAGGGGGAGCACCTGCAGATTGTAATGGTAAGGGCTGCAGGAGAGGCAGGAAACAGAGAGGAAAGCTGAGAAGGTAGCTGCAGATTTAGGAGGAGAGGATAGATTTGAACTATGATAGAGTTGCAATGAGCACTCAAAAACTAGGATGGGTCCTAGTAAAGGGTTTGAAGATAGAGAGTACATTCAATTTGTATACACAGCTGTTCCTAACATGCCTCTGGAAAGAGGCAAGAGCAGGGTCAAGAGGTTGATGCGGTTTTTCATAGAGTATAACCGTTTATTTTAGGCCCAGTTTCCAAAAGTGATTTAACACTCCATTTAAGTGCTAGTTTTTAAACAGTAAATGGAAACACACCATTCTCCAAGAGAAAAAAAAAAAAAAAAAAAAAGAAAAAAGAAAAAAAAAAATCAACAAGCAAGGAACTCCAGCACAACCTCTGATTAGCAAGAAAAAGCATGAAGACAGGGACAATGAGTCCAGTTAAAAATTATCTGTAAACACAGTAATGACAGAACTATACACATGTACAGTGAAGAAAAATGGAGAGATGAAGAATGAGGGCTAGCCCAAGAGGTATTCTTGGAGAAATCTAGAATAATCCTTAAATGAGCAATGTATTTTTGATTGTGGTTCTGAAAGCACAGCTGCAACTGTAATAGTCAATATAGTAGTAGGAGTAGTATAGTTCCTTTCTTCCAAGTTTTTTTCCTTCCAAATGCCCATATGGTGCATTATCCTGATACACTAGTAGAAACAGGCCCTTAAAGAGGCCAAGTGATTAGCCTGGTATCATGTGCACCACTGATGGACCCAGACTTTGATTCTTGTACACAAGGACTTCCGGTGTCCTCTGTCTGTTTAGCTGTGCTGCCACAACACGGCAAGACACTGTCGCACAGCCCATTCAAAATATACTGCTAAAAGCTGTACGTGTTAAATTCTGTGAGCTTTAATTTCTTCCGTCTAGAAGAAGAGACACCCAGCAAGATTCTACTTCTGCCAGTTAAGGATTTCTTAAGAGCATCTGCCCTGGATCCAGGGAGTGCTGAAGCAGTATGTGGTATTTTTCTCAGAAGAGCTGAAAGTGCTGCACAACACTCAGTGGCTCCAGCACAGTGATACAAAAACCATGTGGCACTTCTAGCTACTTGATGACAGATATTCTCTTGTGTTTGGCCATACACTTACAATACATTTATTCTTAGGATTATGTCATTGAGCATGAGCTGCTTTCAGGAATTAGATCATACACCTGGTCCTTCCTCAAATTATGTTTTAACCATTTGCTGAAAGCACCAGTTGAAAGGATGATTTGACTAAGTGACTAATTTGACTGAATGCCTGTAACACTTACAAACTATTTTTAAGCCATTTTAAGAGCCTCGCCTGATAGATTTGGGCAAAAGCTGCATAAATTGTGGGTCAGCACAAAGCAGGAATTCACAGATGGGCCTCTCTAAAAAAAAATCACGCTATTTTTGGAGTCATTTGCTCCTGTACCAATTCAGACGAGTACTATATCTTTTCTTTGCTCTCATGGATTAAATAGGAAACAACTTTGAAAATAAATACATAAATAAATTAGGTAAGAATGGGAGTCTTCAAAGACATGAAGGCACAAAAACAGGAGTTAGGTGCCTAAGAGGTGACTGAAGGGACCTCATCAATGTCCCTAAGAAGGGAGGGTGTCAAGAGGATGGATCCAGGCTCTTGGTGGTGCCAAGCAATAGAACAAGAGGCAACAGACAAAAACTGACGCACTGGAAGTTCCACCTGAATGTGAGGAAGAACTTTTTTACTGTGCGGGTGAGCATGCACTGGAACAGGCTGCCCAGAGAGGTTATGGAGTCTCCCTCACTGAAAATATCCAAGAACCATCTGTACACAAAGCTGTGCCATGTGCTCTAGGATAACCCAGCTTAAGCAGGGAGGCTGGACCAGGTGACCCTTTGTGGTCTCTTTTAACCTGACCCATTCTCTGATTCTGTGAAGTGCCCTTTATCACACTTGCATTCTCTGCTTTTTAACCGCCATGCAAATCGTGGAATCATAGAATGGTATGGGAGCCTTAAAGACTATTTAGTTCCCTAAACTAACCCTCTGCCATGGACAGAGACACCTTTCAACTAGACCAGGTTGTTCAGTCCCATACAGCCTGGCCTGGAACATTTCCAAGAAGGACACATCCACATCTCTGGACAACCTGTTCCAATGCCTTAGCACCTTCACAATAAAGACTTTTTTTCATAGTATCTTATCTAACCCTGTTCTCTTTCAGTTTGAATCCATTCCCCATTGTCCTATCGCTACATGCCTTTGTAAAAAGTCCCTCTCCAGCTTTTTGTAGCCCCCCCTTTAAGTACTGAAAGGTTGCTCTACAGTCTCTCCACAGCCTTCTCTTCTCCAGGCTGAAAAACCCCAGTTCTCTCACCCTTGTCTTCATAGAAGTAATGCTCCAGCCCCCTCGTCATATTTGTGGCCCTCCTCTGGACTCACTCAGACAGGTCAATGTCATTCCTGAGGACCCTAGAGCTGGATGCTGCACTCTGAGTGGGGTCTCACTAGAGCAGAGGAGAGGGGCAGAACCACTTTCCTTGACCTGCTGGCCACACTGCTTTGGATACACTGGGCTTTTGGGGCTGCAGGAGCACATAAGCATAACATACTTAACATACATAATAACCTACACAGGCACCTAGATTAAAATTTTTTGAGTGGATCTAAGTAACAGCAGTACTAACTCATTACTGCTTTCCTTCCCCCAAAATAAATTTCACCCCATTTTTGATTTGGGGTATGCATATTCTGCTTTGCAAGAGGATCAAAATGCTACTAGTTCACTGATTTACATAGATGTTACTATCCAATAGCCCTTTTCTGTTGACTCTCTTTGGCTTACATAACTGCAGGAGATACAGCATAACAAAGAATCCGGCACCTGGTTTAAAAACAGGCACTCCATTTCTGGCAGCGGGTAGGACAGCAAGAAAGCCTTTAATTCGAGCCTTTGCGTGTATCCATGCAACATAAAGTACAAGCGTGAGAGGAACATGCTGATAGTTCTGCATTATCGCTAATGGTGCTGAGACACAACAAGAAGGAAAATCGGAGTGCACCTGCTCATTTCCTCAGAGAACCTCCCCATTAGAGCCAAATGAGGGTGTCGGTCTGGGGAACCTGGTCCAGTGTGCCCTTTCTGGATGGCCAGCTTCCATAGCAAGTGAGAAACTTATATTGTGTATTATTTATACCATGGTTGTGCACACAAGAATTCAGAATGGCTCTACATGCTTGTACATGTGACAATACCAAGTGACAGAAATGCAGAAATTATTTGTATCACAGAAATATCAGAGAATAAAATTTGAAAAGTGTCTATATGGAGGGCTAGATATGGAACACGTTGTCAAGTGATTGCAGAAAATTTCTATAAATTTATTAAAATCATCTGCAGAAATAAATGTCCCTGCCCAAACTGTGCAGAACAAAAGAAACAGATTTATTTAGCTGAAAGTGATATTTATTCTTTTCAAGGAGTCCTATGTATTGAAAGGTAGGGATGTATTTTATATACCACAAAATCAGCTGTGGGGCAACTGCAGCTCTGTGGTTTTGTTCAGCTGAACGCAAGCTACGGGGAGCCTTGATTTTTCTATTATTTATCATTTTCAGAAACAATCTAGATTAAAACCAGTAGATTTTGCTCTTTTTGCAAGGGAAACATGGTAAAATCCAGCAATAGGCAGACAGCTTAAAGACCAGTGTTAGTTTCTGAAGTGACTGTTCTTCCCAAGCAAGCAACAGGAGAGATAAAAATTGAGTCTTGACAATACAGTAAGTAGATTTCTAAAAGGTTTTTCCTTCCAGCTCAAATATTTTATGGAACTCGAAAAACATTAGGCTCCACTTGTAAGAAGAATAGAAATGGAAGATAATGGATAGAACAGTAAGAAAGATCACTTTGAAATCATGTCAGAAGACTCAAAACAAACCAGAAGCATCCCAGGTTAACCTATCCACTATTTCCAAGATTCTACAAGCCCCTGGGTTAGGAAGTTTCCCTGTACCAACAGTAAGAAGCAGTATTATTTTACCAGCTTAATTGTTCACTCAAACCAACAATCACTGCAAGCAGCCCTCAGAAATATGGAGGGTGTAGAGAAACAGCAGAGGACAGAGATTGTCTGAATATACAAATGACTGCTTGTTGTTTACCTGGCACCCTAGGTCCTTGTTGTATCAGCTGCCTCACAGAGTAAGTGGGCTTGGATTCTTGATGCAGTTGTACAAATCAGATTTTGTTCTGGTATTGTTTCCAGCTGAAAGCCTTTTCTTTATTCTAATGGTAAGAGACTTTCTTCCTATTAAATGCTTCAATGGTGGATTTAAATATTTAGAGGATCCACATTACACGAGAACTGTCTGAGAGCATCACAAAGAAACCATTAGTTAAATCCATTAAGGATCTCCTTAAGTGGAATTCCCTGCTGTTATCTACATGATAGCCACATAAAAATGACACTGGAGAAAGAAAATGTTGAGGAAAATAATTCCTTCTAACATACTGTATCTGTAAAAAAATCCAGTTTTAGGATCCCTTTTTAATTGTCTCAAAAATTTTAGCTGGCAATTGATACACTTTGAATTAGAGTAGGGAAAACAACATGTCTCGATTTCAGCTGAGCTTTTTTGCCTCACCAGTAAACCCTTTGTTAGACAGGAAGGTTCAGGATCTCTTTTTGTTTTGGACATGACATAAACCATCAAAGTTGTATTCACAGTGCAAGACACATGAAGTATACAGAGTCTTTGTGCTATTTTTAAATACACATAAGAGGTAGCAGTACAGCTAAGATGTTCTTTCCTCCAACTCCTAGAGTAAGGCACTTGAGCCATCTGAATTTTAAAACTTACACCTTCTTTCTAGTTGCTCTTGCTTTTAAAAAGGAGAAAAAGCTTGAATTCCACAAAGTCATTCTTCCATTCTCTACAACCAGTTTGTTACGTGTTCAAGAAGGCAGTTATATTAATCAGAATCTTTCCATTCTTTATCATTTATGTAGCATTTATGTAATATTTTTGAATGCTCAGGATTTTCTGATGTGATGTAAGCTTGTGGATAAAATGCAGGTACAAAGACAGTACAAACACAGTGCATAAATATCCATGTTGGTTGCAGTACTGATATCCCTAATCTTTCCGTAAATCAGTATATAGTGTCTCCAATCATTGCTTTCTCTCTGGCACCCACTTTGAGCATGTTTTACAAAACCCAGGGGAGAAAGACCTGTTCTGTGCTCAGAGTAGTATAAACCCATTCTATAAACGTAGGAAATTTCTTTCTAAGGCATTAAACAAAACATCTGCTTTCTGTTGGAGAATGAGATACTCAGAAGTCTTGGTTTATCCACACATGTAGATGTATGTACACTGGACCATGCAAGACCGCTAAGCCCACTTTGTTTTCTCAATTGAACTTTACCTGAGAGGTCCAACATAGAAGAGAAAAAAACACGTGAGCAAATCTGTTACTTCAGGGGTCAGCACCCTACTGGAGGCAAGGAACAGCATGTGGGCAGTAAGTGAATGGAACAAAGCAGAAACACAAGTGTGAGTCCTGGTGGTTTGAGAGAAGTGTCCATTACAGCCAATGGCTCCAGGCTTCAGAAATCTGGACACTGGAGGGACTGTTGCATCCCGTGAGGGAAGACACTATACATCAGGTGTCCAGAAGCCTTGCACCACTTGGATTGTGCATGACACTCCTGTCCACACCCAGAGAAACTACAGTTCAGGTATGGTGTCAGGTAGCATTGCAAACCCAAGGAATTACAAAAACAGAAGTCAGACCCTTTCACCAGTCAAATATTATCCTAATAATGGGACTGATAATCAAACAATGGCTGTCTGGATCTTCTAGCATTCCCCCCATTTAAGGATATACTTCAGTAATATTTCTAACCTTGTCAATATACTTACGGAAACTTACTTTAATTAAAAAAAAAAAAATCAACGTAATTAAATTCTCAAAAGAATGCAGAACACTGGCTTGCTGTAACATCGCCTGTCAAGGCTGTGGCAACTACAACTTCATAAGACATTGGCAGCACAAAATACTGCCCGGTGGAACAGCGGGATCACAGCTCCTTCCTTGTCTACTCCCAAAACCTCCATCACAACACAGACTTAATGCCTGCCAAATGGGGAATGGAGCAAAGATAGCCCTGAGAACTTTTATTACAAGTTAGTAAGGGTCTTGCTCTGTATCTATAGAATGGGAATTCAGGGTGTGATAAAACAGTGCTCCTGTTTAATCCCTCTATTGATTTTCCGTTGCTATTTGTAACCCTTTAACAATTTCACTTCTGTGCTCTTAGTACCCCAAATAAAAATTTTACGTATTTTCGAGGGGATTTTCCATTTATGCTCCTTCAAGGTAACCGTGATTTATAGTAACTCCTACTACCTCAAGCGTTTTCTCTACAGACAATGGGTATGCCAAGTTCCGACACACGGAACTTAAATGTTGGTATCTCACTTCTGGACAGAACAAGAAAGCGATGCACAGCCGTGGGGGAAAATGTTGCCCCAAAACCAACAACGCCCGGGCGGCGTCACCAGCTCAGCAGGCGGCACAGGCCACCACTGCGCAGGACGACCCGGCACAGCACACTCAGAACACAAGAAGAAGACAGGCGCCCCAACAGGTCCCGCCCGGCTCCGGAGAGCCGGCTCCGTGCGCGGAGCGCAGCCGTCCCCGCCCGCCCCACAGCCCGCGCTGCGCGACATGGCGGCCGCTCCCGGCAGGCACCGGGCGCGCGGCGGGCGGGCGGGCGGGCGGCCGCGAGGTGGCGCCGGGCGGAGCGGGGCCCGCGCCCGGCCCGCGCCCGCGGCTCCCGGTGTTGGCACACCGCCCCCGGGATCGTCGTGAGCTGCACCGGGGCCGGATCGAATCGATTTAAAGATACACGTTTTATTTACCCACTCAGTTTGGTGTCCCATATAAATACTTCTTCGCGTGTTGTTATTCTGACAAATTGCGATCTGCGTTGTTCACACTCCCAAAATCATTGTGCTAAAATAACATTTTTTGTGCAGCAAGTTTGCAAGACGCGGGTGACAAGTGATATTTGAATTCACTGTTTCAGCCATTGTGGCTTTTTGTTTGTTGGTTTGCTTTATAAATCTCCCTGTCCGTGCCGGCAAAAGCAAACACAGCTCTCGCCAAGCAGTGCTTCCGTCTCCAAAGGGACCCTTGTGAATGTCCCCAAACCACTCCCAGTGCTTCAGCAAGGGCCGCACAGTACTCCCACTCCAAGCCGGAGGCCACTCGCCCAAGGGGTCGCCCAGCACAGCCCTGCCACGCGTCTGCCACAGCCATGCCAAAGTTTTGGTCCTGCCTGGGTCCCACTGGGCTTCCCGCTGGGTGTTTGATCCTCTCTGGCTCAGGGCAGCGGTCGCTGCACGCCGCGCCCTGCGCCTGTCTCCACCGGCCTAACCAAACCAAGCTGAGCAGCATCTCCCATGCCTGAGCTGGGAGCAGAAGGGCAGCGGCCAGCAGCGCTGGGCACACCGAGCTGCAGGGCCGCCTCACCCCGTCACGGCTGGGCCCTGCACCAGCCCCTCCAGAGCACATTTGGATCTGCGCTGCTCCCACCTCCGCTGGCAGCTAAGCCCTTCTCCTTTGCCTGTGTGAGCCCAAATTCCTTGGAAAGGGCAAGCAAGAACGCGCAGTGACTGCAGAGAGCAGTTCACTAATCCACAGGTTCCCAGCGGTGTTCGTCTCCTTGGGCAGCTTGTACACCTCACGGAGAGCTCTCCAGAGCTCCTGTGCGCCAGCGCCCGCCTTTCTGAGACGCAAGGCACAACCTTGGAGCGGAGGTTGCAATCTTTTCTCTAGTCCTTCGCTTCTCCCGGCCTCTAGCTGTGCCTGTCCTGAGATGTGCCAACACGCCTCCCAGATCCCTCACCTTCCTGCCTCACTGCCCGTCCTTCAAGTTTTCGCCGAGAGGAGGAGTGAAACAAAGCACCACGCAGCCCTGCGTGGGATGTCTGCGCACACTGAGACTGGCAGCTGCTGGAGTGGGGGACAGACAACGGGGATGATGGTGGGACGAGCGACGGAAGAGTCAGAGCTGCGGTGCTGGAAATTAGGAGAAAAATCCCTGTGGTGAGTGAGCACTCTAACAGCACCGTGAGGCACAAATGGCACGACAACTCAAAAGGGAGCGAGAAGGAGCAGTCAGAGCAGCCAGGGAAATTTGCACCCCCAAAACCCTCACCCCTAGTTCACCTTACTTAAAAACACATTCCCAACAATCATTTCCACAATCCTTCAAACTGTTTCTGAATGCCCTGAGGTTCAGGCTTGGAGTCCTGTTCCTCAGTGAGGAGAATAGCTCAGGTGTGAGTGGTGCAGGTGCAGTGAAAGCTCTAACATACAACCAGTGAATTGTATAAACCTCCTTTGAGCAGGAAAGTCATCGCTAAGCTGAAGGTGCAGAACCAGTCACAGAGAAAAAACCTGCACCAGAGTACTGAAAGGCTTCAAGAAGTTTATTTAGGATAAAAAGGAAAGAAAAAGAATTAGGGAAAGAGTGTCACACAACTTTATTAAGGTGGAGTAAAGGTTGATTCGTGGTCATGCCCTTCCAAATTATAGAGTGCCTAGATTTGAACAATGAAAAAGAATTGCAATTTTGAGCACCAGCTCAGCAGAGACTGAACATGCCAGGCTGGTCCTTAAGCCATGCACACGTACCTCCTAGGAACTCCCTGGAAATGGGGGCTGTGAGCACAGCTAAATAAAGAGTAAAATAGAATAACACCCACAGCATTCACGGGCAAGGCTTGAGAATTGCTCACAGTCTGATCAGGCTGGTACATCTGGCCTACACTTAACAGACCTAAACAGTGATGTTCCCTCCTCATTCCATGCTCCTGAATGAAGTGCTAACTGTTATCACCCTTCACCCTTTCCCCTAGAGTATTTTCTGAGAGTTTACACCACAAAGAATTTTCCAGCATACTTGTAATTACAAAAACCAGGGGGTCAGCACAATTCATTCCAGTATCACTTTTGCCAGTATTGTTAAACCTTTGATTCAAACGAGAGAAACTATTTTTGAAAAAGAACTTTTTTGTTAGTCATTAGTTTATTCCAACTTTGTTCAGCCTAATCTTTTCACACTCCTCCCTGACATAACTATTTGGCCAACAGATTTAGCCTGGACTTCTGAAACTCTCTCTGCACTCTCCCTTTATTAAATGCTGTCATGTGTGGCACAAAGCTGATAGTTGCCAGGGCCAGTTGTATGCCCCTTCTTTGGCAGCACCCACAAAATTGATTGGTTTAGGAATCACTGAGGGGAGTATTTTGCTGTGAATACTAAAATCTAGGCAGTTTAGCATAGATACTGTCTGCTAGTAAAATAAAACCATCTCCCAGCACTGACACAAAATATTATTTGTAAAAGTACCATTTTACTGGTACAACTGTGCCTCTACCAGAGGCTTCTGTTGACACAGCTATGCCTGTCAGGGCTGGCATCTCTTTAGAGCTATGCTGGTAGACATCAGTCCTGGAGATGTGATCTTAGTCATTCAGAACACATATTCACCTCTTTTTGACTCACAGTGACAACTCCATCACACAACTGCATTCAGTACAGTTACGCTTAAGACAGTAAATGCAAACGAAGATGCAAATGCATGTTGTAATTCAAATCAGTGAAACAACATCATATTCTGCTGTTCTTTCCTTACAGCTACTTTATGCAGACTCATAAAATTTAAGGTCAGAAGATACATTTAGGTAACATAACCTGAGGTATAACACAGGTCAGGCAATTTTACGTAATTAAGCCTCATGATTCATAAATGAGCAAGCATCTTCTAGAAACCATTTTTGAGTCAAAGACACCAAGTGAAGAAGTCACCATTTTCCTTTCTAGCTAACAGCTTTTGCTTCATGTTTTTGAATCCCGAGCCCCAAGAAGTTGTTTTGACCTCTGAGATGCCATCATCTGTGCAGGTGCCTCTCCTCGGATTTTCTCCTCTCTGTGATCCACTCTTTGATCATTCTTTGACTCCTTTTATTTGCATTCTTCTAAGTAACATTCTAATCCCTTTTCCAGTAGCAGACCTGCCATCAGTCTCCTCACAGAGCAGCATAAACCACCAGGTTGACACACTAAGACATTATCATTCCCCCCTTCAGTGTCTTCTTGCAGGGAGAGGGAGAACACCCTTGTGACAGTGTGCACTCAGTGGCTACTGCCAGCTCTGTGAGTGGGGCTGAAGTCAGCTGGGTGGCGAGTATTTTTATTTTATATTTTCTGTCTGCCATGACAAGTTTTACATTGCACTGATCTCCAAGCTCCGTGGTGGTAAAAAGCAAGCCCGGGCACTAGCTACACTGCTTTTGTAAGGTCTGGGAATATTTCACATATATAAACTTCAGTAAATTTATTCCAAAATTCAGAAAGTAAGGGTTTTGACTGATATATATTTGTAGGTACAAAGGTATACTTCATATTAAATTCATGTTATTAAAGCCCTTATAAGAGAATCAGCCAAGTAGAAGATGACAAGCTTAAAAAGAGATACCACTGTGATTACAGAAAGACAAGAAAAACAAACAAAATTCCTCCTTACTTTCATTTTCTCTATAGCCCATAAAGTGTTTATGAGTAGCTGGGTTTAACTATTCCTGCCAGCACAAAAGTAATCAATAAAGGAATACCTTGTATAGAAATAATGCATTTTCTGCAGTTGTAGCTAAACAGAACAGATTCTAACAAATTCCTAAGGATCCACTTTCATTACTGAAGAAGATTCTGAATTTTTAGCTCTGCAAATAACCAGCCGAATAGCCTGTAACTCAATTTTTATTAACATCCAGTTGTACATCACACACCTCAAAGTCCAAGTGTCCCTATGTATAGCGTTTCTGAGTACTTAACATCAGACAGCTGGAAATTTTCTCAATATGATGTATAACAAGTGACTTTATTGGGGTAATTTAGGACAGACCCTGTAGAACATGTAAAAGAGTTCTTGGCTGGGAGCTGTTTCTCCAAATCTATCTGAGAAATGACTTGCAATCTTACTCATCTTCACAGGTGCTTGATGCCATTGATTTACAATTTTATATTGCAATTCTAACAGGTTAGCTGAAATAGAGCATACACGTATGAAGGACATTATTGAGTCCAATATCTCCAGCTCAGGAGAATGAGATAGTTCCCTTTCCCATTTAATCATAAATGTTTCTTTAGTGGGCAATAAAGAAAAAGCAATGGCTTTATACAATCACCCCACAATGTTCTGAGATTCATTGCTAAGGAATAAGATTTGCTCAGATAAAAAGGATTCTCTAATACAAGTAGATTTAACATCAGACTGAATAAAGGAACTCCTGAACTGGAAGTAAAGAAGCAAAAAGGAAAGTCTAGCATGTTCCACCTTTGTTGTATTTCTAAGGGAAATGTGAATTTGTTTTTACTGATTCCAAATAAATTAAATCAGTTGTTTCTGCAGTCTTTAGAGAAATTAGGAGCAAAATACACAATATAGTTAGAAAAAGAGGCAGATTACTTTTCAGGCTGGTATGGACTCCATCATAGGAACAGAGGACTTGAGTTCACGCATGGTCATAAAACCTGCAGTTTCCACACCTTCCGACTTATGATCCCTCTCTTTTCAAAACCTTCCTAGAAAGTCAGTTCCCTTTAGCTGGGTAACGAGCTGGATTTATACAACTGTAACAGAACCCACCGTACTCAAGAGGCTTGATTTTTATAATTCTCTTTCCTGCCCAAGTAAAGTTAGCAACAAGTCTTTTGAACAGGATGGAGCACTGAATGGTGTGAAGTTCACAATAGTGAACTTCGAAACAGACATAAAATAGAGATCACCTAATTCATGCATACTGAACCAACCTAATTAATCAGCAGTGCTATTCAAATATAGGACTCCATTGAGCTGTGCAAATAAGATCCCCGCATAAAAATTATATGTATTAAAATTAAATCAGTAAGATGTTTAGTACTGGCCTCACTTTGCTCTTGCTGAACTTTGATTCTTCTGTCACAAGGCACTTTGAAGCTTCCCTCTCAGTGGTACGAGCCCTTCAGTGAGGAGCAAAAAAGCCAGGGTATCTCTGATGGTTTTATCTTATGTGGCCTTTCCCAGAATGAGTGCAGTCCCTGATTTCTAGCTAGTGAGAATAACAACAACCAGTGGTTCCCAAATTATGGTCCTTTCTTCTTGGACATATGCACAGTAAGTTTACACCCAACACAGAACAGTGTGGCATTTTAAATTTAAATGTGGTCAAATGAAAACCACATTTGTCCAATCATCTGGATGAGAAGAAAACAGTTGTAACACAGCCAAAAGATATACACACATTTAATTTCTTATGAAGTCGGCTGAATAATCAGAAAAATCTTAATAGTGTTTGTATATTACTTTTTAAGAGAGAGAGAAAACCAAGAATTTTTCTCTTCACTTACGATTTTCCTAAAATCCACCAAGTGAGATAAAATATTAGGGATGGTCTGTTTGGAATGAAAAACAAACAGAAAAAAAAAAAATTATTAGCATAAAAGGCAAGCCTATTGTCAGTGCCTGAGTTTTTCCTGCCTCTGACTATAGCATCTGGATTTGTTAATGCAGATGATTCACATTTTTAAGTCTTTGTTAAATAACTAGATGATATTTTGGATTAATAAAATGGTCTTTCTAATTTTAATAACATTACTTTTTATAATTAAGCAAGAAGAAACAGATGTTTTTAACAATCCAGTCCTCATCATATGGTAGATTCTCTAGTCTGTCACTAAGTTTCATGGCTTAAAAGGAGCAAGAACTATGTGAATTCATAAGCATTTCTAGGATCACACCCTAAACGGGTAGCATTTTGAGATCTTTTAGAACTCCGTATCTTGAAGCAGTTCACACCCAGGATATTAAAAAACCTCCTCCTCTTAGGTTAGTTGAGCTCTTAGCTTATTTGAAGCAGGTGGCCATCTGTGGGGGATGCTCTTCTAAAGAAATGCTTCGCCCTCCTAATGAGGATTTGATTGTGGCTTTGGCAATCAGACATGTCGTGGCAGAGAGGATGTGAAAGTGAGGTACCCGAGCGGCAGTTGGCGTTGACGTCCTGTTTGCAGAGGACAGGAGCACGCTCAGCGCGTCCGCGGGGACCGCGCGTGTAACTGACAGCGACTGCAGCCCTCAGGAGCGCAGCTTTCTCTTCTGCTGCCTCCCTGGGAACAAAGCCACGGCTGCCCCTTCTCCACCCGATGTGTGGAGCAACTTCATCCAAACTAACCTCTCAGAGTGAATCTAGAGATCACAGGCATTTCAGCTGCATCCTGTGCCAGGAGCATTCCCTTGCAAGAATTGCAAGCTCACTGTCACAGCTTACGGGCTCTGTGGAATCACTGTGTAAGCAAGGATAATGGACCAGCAGCTATAATACGAACCTGAGACTCTGGAGATGTACATAGAGTTCAGCATACGCTTCATAACTGTGCATCCCACTGATGCAGAAATAGAAAGAATATCATAAGAAATTAATAAAGAAATAAAGATGGCAAACCCCACACCCTGAAGTTTTTACTGCTCTGGCTGGACATGTAAAGAATGGATAAATGGTCTTTACTGACACGTGACTGTCTCTATATCAGTCTCTATACCATGACTAATATTTAGGGCCTAAATAGATGGAGTCCCTCAGTATATCAAAAGTACGTCATGTTTGTTGAAAAGGTTACTACCACCTGCCAGCTGTTTATTGTCCCTCAGCTGGAGTCCACTGTGTCCTCAGATCTGTTGGCTCACTTTATCCTCATCTTATTTAGGCAGATGGATCTCAGTTAATGCAGGTAGTTTAAATAGTAAGTCTGGTAACTTGGGTTGTTTAATCTAGATGGGGTTGGGGAATATGTGTAGGAGCAACTGTATCAGCAGATGTGAGGATCATTAATATCTGACAGGGTGATGCCGACAAAAAAATGGAAACAGTAAGTTTTTTTCACTGGCTCAGCTGGTGAAAAGAGCACCTGTTTATAATCTTATGACATAATTTTCTTTCAGCAGTACTGTTGGCTAAACAGAGCCTATTATCTCCCTCTGCCACCAAACCTCCTCTTTGGTCAAACAGAAAGAAGTGGGTAACGGCCTCATGTGCTCTGTCCCTTCTCTTCCCCCTTCCTGTTATGCCAGCTCTACTGTTTGGGCCGTTGGGTGAGTCAGTGCAAGGATCCGGATAAAAATAAGTTTCCTTTCTCCCCTCTTGGATTGCTGGCACATCATGCGTCTGTGCTGACCCTTGCATCAGCACCCCCAAGGTTCACACCAGGTGACCGTGGCAGTCACCTGGAGCTCCTGGAGCTGGCGTTGCAGCTGAAAGAAGTGTTCGTGCAGTCATGGCATTCCTCCCGTGTGTCTCTTTTCCTTGATGGTGAAGTGGGAGCAACTGGACTTCTCAGTGTACAGGAGTGCTTTAAGGGTAGATGTATCAAAGGAACAATTCTCAAACCATGAAGTTGCCCCCTTGAGAAAGCACAAGATGTACCAAGTTGGGATGGAGAAGGCTCAGGAAAATTTCATGTGACCTCTTCCACCTCTCATCTCCCTCACCCTCCTTGAGGCTTTGCAGTGCTTCCTTTTCACCCCCAAGAGCATTCCCTTAGTGTCCCTTGTGTAAAGGAGCTGAAGAAAATTGGCACTGGGGTGAACTTTGGTGGAACTTGGGGGGCAGGATTATAGTGTGAGTGATATTTATGAGTGACACAGCATGGCTATGCTTCAGGAGGCTAAGGCAGCTGCAAGTTGGGCTGCAGGAATTTGGGATTATCCAGCAAGCAGATGTGTATGCATGTGTGAAAGGGTGGGGAATCAAGATAATGTGAGGGAAAGAGGGAATTACAGACTATTACAGAAAAGGAAGAAGGTGGGTCTCCAGCTAAAAGACTCAGAGATGCTGTATTTGAGATTGTAAATGGTAAAATACTACAAAAATGGGTCACAAATAGAGTGTGTCAGGCAAAATCATAATTTGGCACATCTATAAAAATTCAGAATTACATATACCACTATAGTAATAGAAAAAAATTCAGTTTGCAAAGGGAGAATGTTGTGCCATCTTATATGAAAATCCATGCATTTCTGTCGCTACATAAAAATATCCTACAGAAAAATATTTTACTTGGTTAAGCCATGGAGGCCACTGTTTTTTAAAACAGCAGTTGATAAATTCTGTGATATATAAAATATAAGACAATAGAGTGAAAAAAGTTTAGGAAAGAAAACTTAAGGCTTTTTATTTTCCTTGGAACATCCAGCATGTTTACAGCTAAGGTACCAATCTCATTTATTTTATGAGAGTGAAAGCTGTGTACTGTCAGTTTGACTGTTCCTTCAATGTATCAGTCAGCCCTACATCCTACAGCTGACAATAGGAAGGACATCCAACCTGTGTAGCTTCCCACGTATCTCTTGCACCTCAGAAAAGATTTGTAAAAGGCAGGAGAATGGGAAAGAAACTTGGCAGAGAACTCTATGATTATTGTTACACTTGTTTACTCTCGTATACTCTTGTTTAATTTTTCTACTTTATAAAAAATGTGACCATAAATTATTAATTCAAAGGAAGGCCAGTCTTTTCCTAAATTTCTCCAAATTGCAATGATGTTCTCAAACAATGGCACAGGATCCAGAAATATTAGTGTAATTCAATTTAAAGGCTTAGATTTCACGGGTGGGTGAACCCCAAAATCAACAATCCCTCCTATTACTGCCAAATGCAAGATTTTGTTTTGATTTAGAAAATTGCTTGGGCCCCTATCTCACCAAAGTACAGACACAAGAGCTGTTTTTTTCACAGAAGCCTCAGTCCACAGAAGCACTTAATCAGGGCTTAACTTTAAGGAAGCAAGTGATCTTATTGACTTCAATGGATGATTCACATTTGTAAAACTGAGGTATTTAAACAGTCTATTCAAGTGGTCTAACTCTAGCATGTTGCATTTTCATAATAAAATAATGTATTCTCAAGATGGAGATGGTGGTGTTCTAAAGTCCTTTTGTTTACACATTGCCTGAAGAAATTGATTAAATTGGCCAGGATTAATGGCTGCTAAAGATTGGATTTTAATTAAATGGTACAATGTGTCACTCTCTACATGTTTTAGGCCACGATCTGTTGGCGTAAACCACTTTTTTTTCAAAGTTCATTTTGTCCAGCTAAAATAAAATTTTTACACTTACCTATAGGCTTTACACCTAACAGATTCTGGCTTATCAGCTGGCCATCTATGGCACTAGTTTACCTTTTACATTTGTGACTGAAATGTAAATATTATACAATAAAGAAAAGACCGCTGTGTTATATTTATATGTTGATCACACAAGAGATCTTTTAAAGCAAAATTTTGTTACTATAGTTCCAGATACCAGGCTGAAGCAGCCGTGAGCTGGCTGCCTACTTTTCTGTGATCTGATTTATGCCTTATTGAAATAAATTAAAAGATTTGCACTGACTTCAGAATGATTTTGATTGGATGTTTAACTAGTAATAGAAGTGATAATTTAATAAAAGCCCACATACTTCTCTCTTTTTTTCTCATTAAATCTAATGCAAATCTAAAGGAAGGAAATTGAGAATTACAGTGACTTTGACAACAGTTTCATTAAATTGCACAGTGGATTTAACCATAAAGCACAACAAGATCCCAATGAAGAGCTTTTTTCTTTTGTACACAGAGAATTTTCAGACTCCTATGTGCACCCATGTCAAATCCAACAGGCTCTTGAACCTCGGACTGGATTTTTACCAAAAAAAAATTGAGTATTTTTCCCAATACCTCTAAGACAACGTTTCGTAGATATTAAAATACTGGTTTGTTTTCCGTCTGTCTCTTCAGTGTTACTCTTTGTATGACTTGGAAGGCCAAATGGAAGGTTGGCTGCTGTACTGCTGGGAAAGGCAGTAACTTCCATGGGGTTGAACTAGAGACAGGTGGCCTAGGGGGTCCTTATAAATGTTGTAGCCAATGGTGTAAGTTTAGAAAATTACGTTGTTTATTTTGAAGAGGGATCCTGGAGCACCAGAGTTTATAATTTATCAGGAAAAATCAAGAGAAAGAAACTACACTTGGACAACATTGGTTTATAGAAAATAATTAAATTGAAGGAACAATGAAAATAGAACTAAAGTTGAAACTGCGCACTTGCGATATCAGGTATCAATGCAATCACTTTGCAGCGGATAATATGCATGGCAATTAGAGCTTTTTTACATTATATTATAATAAATTCATAATTCATGCATACAATGAGAGCTTTTGGAAAGGAGCATTTGAATTTAACAAACACTACCACTCATCATCTGAGCAAAGATGGCAAAAGGAATTTCAACATTATTTGCGATCTAAAAAATTGAACCATCGTTGTTGCTTTGTGTTGTGCTTTCCTTGCACAGACTGCAGTGCCTTCTGTCTGCTTTAGGGTGTGGCATCTGCCATTGGGGAGGAAAAACTGGCATGTGTTGCCTTTTATAGCAGACTGATTTCATTGTGCTGAGGGCCTCAATTTTATAGCCTCTTAGTTCCAATCTTGCAGCCGAGTTGCTGAAACAAATGGGAGGAAAAGGAGTTAGTGGTACGAACTCTTCAGTTTAAAGCCTCATCCTTTTTTTCCCCCCCTTTTCCCAGGAAAAACATTTCAAAGTAAATCTGGGTTAAACTTTTGCAGGTTATTTTCCCGACTGGAAAGAGTTGTGGAGTGTGTCAGGAAGTACTGCAATCTGTAGCCCAGGCACTATCAGCACATCTTAGCAGATCATCAATATATGTATTTTTGCTCAAAGTATAAGTGTTTAATTGATTTTATGTTTTATGTTAGAGTACACATGTAAAGAAATACACACAAGGAGACATCTATATTTTTATTTGCATATGAAAGACTTTAAGAATCAACTTAGGTGGTTTAATGTGTATAATTAGTGTGCATTTGAATATAGAAAAGAAGAAAATCCAGGAGATAATGTCAAAAAGGCTCACTAACAAAGATGTAGTATTCTCTTGGCAAAAGCTGATGAATGATTTGGCATGAATTCATCTTACGGTTCTGTTATTCTCTCTCCTACAAAGATGATATATCCCTTTCTAGCAGTTTGCATAGAATTGCAATTTGTTGTTGTTACAGACTGTAATGACCCTTGGGGATGCACCTGATTCCCCCCGCTAGAATTACTCACCATTTTTTTTTCCCCGCTCTGTGTTTATGTATGTGTAGCCATATAACATTTTTGCGCTTGCAAAGGATACCAAAAAAACGCACACAAAACCACCAACTAACCAAAGAAACCAAACCCCTTGACTGTAAAACAGAAGTATTAGCAAGGTGTACTTCACGAGCATTGAGACTTTTCAAAACTAACTCCATAATGCAAACCATAATATTTCTGACTTTTCAGACAGAACTAAAATTAATAGACACTGGAATCACACTGCTCATACATTTATCAATACTCTTTGCATGTAACTCAACATTAGAGCATGAAGCTTCTGCTCCTTTAATGTTTTCACAGTGAATTCAAAAGAGCCTACCTATTCGTGACAGCATCGTTCTTGATATGCTGCATTTTTCTCTACCATTATGATTGAATCTCCTATTTATCCATTTTGAAATTTGAAAACCCGCTTACCTTTAACAGAGCGTTTAAATATAATAATTTAAAGCACCGTGGTTTAGATCCTTGCTGTATTGAAAACATTCGCTAATATCCCACTTTGCTGTATACATAGCTAAACATTTGATCTCCCAAATGCTTTCATTAGTTGAATGTAATGTGTGACTATTACCTTTTGTTATACTAGGGTATCACTTGTATTAAGGTAGCTATAAAAAAAACTTCAAACTGTTCTGGTTCGAAAATGTAGGTCAGCGGTAGCTTTCCATTTGGTGCAAGTTACTCAGATCACATATTTTGGGGTTTGTGTTACTACGTTTTCATGAGTGTCTTGTGCATACTGGAAATTATGTTGTTTGGGGAAACAATTATGAGACCAAAAATGTCTCTTGCTCT
The DNA here is from genome assembly GCF_015227805.2 of Hirundo rustica. NCBI lineage: Eukaryota > Metazoa > Chordata > Aves > Passeriformes > Hirundinidae > Hirundo > Hirundo rustica. The sequence continues at coordinate 55,125,799 of NC_053452.1, read as the reverse complement.
TTGATCAACTCCCGTTGAACTGCAAGTAAGTACACAGAACATATTGAAAACGGCCCTATATATAAAAGCATCATCAGTGCAAATGACCATTAGAATTTGGAAACAGCTGGACAATGTGGACAACTGCAAAGATGCTAGTGCTGCAGAATTTTAGGTTAAATTTTATAACCGTTTTCATATACAATACGAATCTTCAGGGGGGCGGGTGGTTGGGGGGAAGAAAAAAATCCCAAACAAATCTAATTTTTCCGTCACACGAGCAAACGTGTCCCTGCCCCCGGAACACGAGGCGGCTGCTGCGCACGGCACACAGGGCTGGGGGGCAGCGTGCGGCCCCCGAAAGTTTGACCGATCCATCTGCTCCGGCACAGCTGGACCGCATGGCGGCCGTCGCCTCGCTCCCGCCGAACCGGCCCGCGCGGGGCAGCGCCGCCGGCGGCACCCTCGGGCCCGCAGCACCGGGGACAGTCCCGCTCCCCGCCCCGCCCCGGCGGCGTTCGGCGGCCCGAGGCGCCCGTCGGGGCCCGCCTTGACCCCCGGCTCGGAGCAGCCCCCGCGGGTTCGGTGCTCCGCGCAGGCCGCGAACCCCGCGCGCACACGGGCGGGACCCCGCTGGGAGCGGGGGGACCCGCGGGAGCCGCGCCCCCCATCCCGCCGCGCTGCCGGGAGAGCAGGGAGGGGAGCGGGAGCCCGAGCAAGTCCAGCGTGGAGTCCAGTCCGCGTTTTGCGGGTGCGCGGGAGCGATCGGGGCGGAGGGGGCGATGGCTGCCGGCTCTGGCTCGCTCGCTCGCTCATGCCATGCTGGGCCAGCGCGGCTCCGGCAGACGTGTGTTTACCCATATCCGGGTTAGGGAGGAAAGGAGGAGGAAAAAAAAAAGTTTCATTTAAACCTGAACAAAAAAACTTTCAACGTGAAATCACACAGCAGGAACGGGCACGGACCGTAAGGCGTTCTTACCATTTCTAACCTCAACCACGGACTCGGGGAAGGAAATCGCTGTAACTCGGTGCGTGCGGAGCGGTCCGCAGGGGATACTCCGGGCTCAGTCAAGTCCCTGCCCCGGCCGCTTCTCCTTCTGCCTCTCTCCTCTCCTTCCCCCATACCCCCCTGCTCGCCCCCCATTTTTCAGGGTGGGAGTTGATTTTTTTGTTTCGTTTATTTTTTCAATTTTTTTTTTAAATTTTTTTTTGGTAGTTAATATTAGCAGCACCAATTTCTCCGGACTCGCAATGTTGCGATGATCATGGCCGCGCAAGTCGCAGCGGCTCCGGCGAGTGCAAACAGCAAGGGCAAAGCCCCGAGCCTGCCGGGCGGCCTGGGCCCAGAGCGAGGCCCGGGGGGGGCCGGGGCTCCCGGGCCGGGCCCCGCGCTGGGGGTCGGCGAGGGGAGTCCGGCCGGCGGCAGCAGCGTGAATAATTTAGATCACCATCTCCACCACCACCACCACCGCAGCGAGCCGCCGAACATGGCCAATAACGCGGCTCCCGCCGCTGCCGCCGGTAACAACAACAACGCCAGCGGCGGCGGCGGCTCCTCCTCGGAGCCGGCTGTGAAGGAAGGTGGAAGCTCCTCGGAGTTATCTTCATCTTCTTCGTCTTCTTCCTCCTCCTCCTCCTCCTCCTCCAACCCGGGCTCGGCTATGGAGACGGGGCTGCTCCCCAACCACAAGCTGAAGAGCGTCGGAGGCGATCACCCCGCCGCGCCGCCCCACCACCACCATGCCCACCACCCGCATCACCATGCCCACCACCACCATGCCCACCACCCGCACCACCACCACCATGCACTACAGCAGCAGCTAAATCAATTCCCGCCGCCGCCGCCGCAGCAGCCGCCGCCTCAGCACCATCCCGTGCAGAATAACAACAGCAGCCTCGGCGGCGGCGGCGGCGGCGGCAGCGGCAGCAACAACAACGGCGGTGGCGGTGGCGGCGCTGCTCAGCCCAGTGCAGACATGGAGCAGCAGCAACATGGAGGAAAAGACAGTGTTTTGGGCGCTCAGGCCGAGCCCCCCCAGCAGCCGCAGCAAATGCTGAATAAAGGCGCCGACGAGGAGGAGATGCCCGGCAAGATGGGCGAGCCCATCGGCGGCCGCTACGACCACCCCGGCTTGGGACCCCTGGGCGGACAGCAGCAGCCTCAGCAGCCGCCCCCGAGCGCTGGGAGCGGCGGCGGCGGCGGCCTCGGCGGCGGCGGCGGGAGCGGGGGAGGCGGCGGCGGCCCCTCCGCGGTGGGTGTCTCGGAGTTCAATAGCTATTATGGCAACCCTGCCCCTGCCCCTGCCAGCAGCGCTACGGCGAGCCGCGCCGGGCCTTGCTTTGATCAACATGGCGGACAACAAAGCCCCGGGATGGGGATAATGCACCCCACGGCGGCCCCCAACAGCATGGACCCCCTGCAGAACTCCCACGAAGGGTACCCCAACAGCCAGTACAACCACTACCCGGGCTACGGCCGCGGCCCCAGCGGCGGCGGCGCGGGCGGCGGCGCGGGAGCCGTGGCGGCGGCGGCGGCGGCCGCCGGGGCAGGCGGCGGCGGCTACGGGGGCTCCGCGGCGGGCTACGGGGTGCTGAGCTCCCCGAGGCAGCCCGGCGGCGGCATGATGATGGGCCCCGGCGGCGGAGCCGGCCTCGGCAAGGCTGGTGCCGGCGCGGCGGCGGCGGCCGGCGGCTTTGCGCGGTTCTCCGGGCAGAACCAGCACCCGTCCGGGGCCACCCCTACCTTGAACCAGCTGCTCACGTCCCCCAGCCCCATGATGCGGAGCTACGGCAGCAGCTACCCCGACTACAGCAGCCCCAGCGCCCCGCC